>NC_072784.1:28876142-29225293 GCF_022539595.1 Amphiprion ocellaris
GAACATGACCAGGCCTTGGAAGAGGCTCCGAGGGCTGCATCTACCCCTCACCTGATGGGGAGAGCCTCTCAGAGCTCCAGCAGAACTTCTATTTCCCCTGTTATGAAGGTCCACAGGTCCCCAGAACAAGACAACAAAAAGTCAGAAAATAGCAAATATATCAGGACACTGGAGTCCAGCAATTCTGACATAGAACAAAAAACATCGTTTTACAAACAAATGAAGGAATTTAAAAAACAGTGTAGCAATAAGGTAGTACCAGATCTGAGCTGCCAAAAAAATTATGTCATTGCATCAATCCCCGTTTTTGAGTTTGCCTTCTCCAGCACCGCTCCAGCCTCACAACTCGGTGAAAGCACTGAGACCGATGGAGCGTCCTCAGTGAGGATTCCAAGCCGACAGGACGATGCTGATCTAGAATCTCTAGGACGAGAACGAGAAAAGATGTACAAAAACATGAAGAGGACTCTACAACAGTTGGAAACTAAGGTGGTACCAGATCCAAAGTGCCAGCATGATTATTCTGTTGCATCAGTGCCCCAAGTGTCTGAAACGTATCATGGGGAAAATATAAAGATGCACAGCGAGTCCACCGAAAGTCCAAAACCAAAAAGACAAACACTTTTTGGAAGAATTAGGTCAGCATTTAGAATACAGTGTGGATGCAAGGAACTCAAAGACAGAAAGGATGAGAACAAGAAGAATGAGAAGAAACCTCTGTGGATGAGGCTGATCTGCTGCAGCAGCTGTTGCCTCAGACAAGACATCTGACCTGGACCAGATCCTCCCCCAACCCTCTGTAGTTCAGCCAGCTGTTTAAATCAGAACAAATCAGACAGCCGTAACGCACTAAAGACATTTAAAGTACAACCCCCCCCCCCCCCAAAAAAAAAAACTTTCATACCAAAATTTTTTTTTTTTAAAAATCAAAGAAATCATGTCAGAAAACTCTGTAAAACTACAATTCTAAAATAAATAAGAATATTAAAAATGTAATTAAATACATACTGTATCATGTGGAATTTCTCTGATATTTCATATTATACTAACTGTTTTTATACTAATTGCTTGCTTTTATAGAATCATATTCCTAATGTTTTACACTGTTTATGATGATGTTTAACATTTCTAATTTTACACTGTCGATGATGATGGAAAAATACTGGATGAGGGAGGTATGAAGGAGTGGAAAAGTACTAGGTCAGGGCTATTCAATTAAAAATGGACTCGGGCCGGATTTTCAGACTAAGAACATGAGCTGGGCCGGATGTTTTTAGCAGACAGTGAGCAAAGTTAACCATTTAAAATAAACACAAACAGATCAGATAACAAACACACTGGATGTTTATAAACGTATTGCCACATCCAAAAGGACATAAACACAATAGAAGAGCAGTACTTAAACTAAACCTGTGCTGAAATACTGCTTCTTTAAATTTTACATTTCAAACACACAACTTCAACACATTTTGATAGGTAAATATAAGCACAGATTAAGGTGCATATGAACATAAAAACTAAGTGCAGATTAGAAACGCCATCTTTTGTTTTGGTCACATCTCAAAGTGCATTAAAAAGTAACTTGCTTAACAGTAACTTTTCAGAACTTGAGACATTATTCTTCTTTTGAAATAATAAAAAACAGAGTTTGTCCCTGTCCATATTTGGTCTCATCTGAGACAGTCACAGCTTCAGTGCATATAATCAAAAAAATAAACAGTAGGCACAGTGATAGTTACTATCCCTTTGAAACGAAATAAAGCTGACATCAAAGTGCATAATAAAGTGCAACTAAGTGAAATAACTGTCAAAACAAAATGTCTTTCTTAAATATTAAACTTCTAATAAGTGACCAGAAAATAGTCACATAAATACATAAAACTACCTTTAGTGTCTGCTACAGCACGCTGCTTTGTTGCACTTACCATGTCTCGAAGACATCTGTGGCCAGAATGTTTGACGTGTCAGACCTGTTTGATAGCAGATGTCACACTCGTCTTAACTTTATCGTCCGTTAAAACTTCATCCACGACAGCCAACATGCAGTCCTTCACAGTTTCTGAGTCTGTGAACGGCCTCTTTTTCGTGGCCCTTTCCTGAGCTGTGCAGGTCCGCTTCATTGTAGTACAGCTCCGGTTGTAAGATGCAGTAAAACTGAATTATAGCCGCTCTCTCATGACATTCCTCGGGAAAGTTTGTCCGAAACGCGGCATGTTTTTTCAATGTGGTGTCTTCGGACATGATAATCTTTCAGCGCTGCAAAGCACTCGTTTCAGAGTAAACGCATTGGTTTGGCGTTCGGACTTGGTGGTAAATAAATAAATACTTGTCACTCCACGCAGGATTAAACCGACGGTTTTCCTCGCCGATTTGTCGTTTCAGGATAGAAAAAGACATGCTGCTATTTTCGCCTGTATAAAACTGCTAATGTTAACTTTTCAAACGCGTCTCCTCAACACAATGCATTGTGGGTTAGTTGCTAGGTTACGGTAAGTGTTGCATTCAATGTTTGCAATAATGTTGGAATTTTTGTAAGAACTTGTCAGTGTTACTGAAAGATGTTTTTCTGTTTTTCTCGGACCCAAGTCCCAATCACTCGGCAGTTGCTTTAGGGCCACTCGACGGTTGCTTTCGGGCCGCATGTGGCCCGCGGGCCGCTAATTGAATAGGGCTGTACTAGGTGAAAAGAGCAGGAGCAGGACAACCAGACGGCTGCTCATATGCAAAGGAGGCAGTCAGATGCGCAGAAGACAACCAATCAGAAGAAAGACACACCCTGAATGAATTCAGTTATTGTTTGAATCTGGGACATGATGCAGCTTTTCTGTCCATCTTCTCCACATCTCTCCATCTGAGTGAGGTAAAATAACTCCTTCTATTAATCCAACATAAAAACTATCTGGTGTCACCTTCAGGTAATTCCATGTCAGCAGTTATTTCCAGTTACTCCTGCTGTAGCTGCTCAGTGGGTTGTTCATTTGGTCTTTAATGCTGGATATGGAACAGGTGGACATGTTGAAGATGAAACCCCTCATCTGTTTACATGTTGAGGTTTAGATCAGTTAATGTGAAGCTCCAAACAGCAGCTAGTTAGCTTAGCACAAAGACTGGAAACCAATGGAAACAGCTAGCCTGGCTTGGTACAGCTGCACTGATTCATTTCTGTCATTTCATGCTAGTCTGCTTGTTAAAAGTGAAAATGTGCCGTTTTTCCCTTTCTTAAAATCATAACAGACTGAAGGACGTTTATATTTTTGACTGACTGTTGGACGAAAAGAATATTTTCCCCAAGCTAGTCAGTAGCTGCTCAGCTTAGCTTAGCATGACGACAGGAAACAGTTTGTATTTCTGACTTTCTGAGCGAATAAAACCTAGCAGTTAGCAGATTTAAATCACTGAGACTGGTCAAAAGATAGTTACGGGAACAAAAAGCAGTTAACTGGCAAACTGCTGTCGTTTATGGACAGAAAAAAAAACAGAATCTAACATATTCATCAGTGAACTCTTTGAACAGAACCAGGCTAGCCATTTAGCTTACTGCTGCTAGTTTTAGCTTCTGTCAGATAAAATTTTTTTTCTTGTCCAAAAGTTTAAAGTATTCAGGTTATTATCATGCTGAGACAAGGAAAAATGGCACATTTTCGTATTTAACAAGTTTCCGACTATAAAATTACATCGAACTAGTACAATAATACAGAGTCAGGCTAGCCGGTTATCTTACTGCTGCTGGGTGTAGCTACCATCAAATTTCTTTTTTATTCTGCCAAGCAACACTCTCAAACATTAAAATATTTATGTCATTATGCTTGTGAGAACAGGAAAATGGCTCATTTCCACATTTAACAAGCTAGAGACCGTACATTAAAATGAATCCGTATGATTGTACAGACAGGCTAGCTGTTTTTACTCATTTGCAGTCTTTTTGCTAAGCTAACAGACTGCTTGTTGCAGCTTCAGTCAAATTTCTTTCTTTCATTTTTTTTGTCTGACCAACAGTCCTAAACATGAAAGTATTCAGGATATTATGATTTCACACACAACTACAATTTAATCAGTGCAGTTTTTCAGACAGACTAGCGGTTTCCCTCTTTTCAAGCATACACTGTGTAAAACTCTATTTATGCTAAGCTACCAGACTCCCGATTGTAGCTTCAGTTGAATTTCATTTTGTTCAATGGACAGCCCACAACATGAAACTATTAAGGTTGTTATGATTTCAATTAAATGAAGAAAAAAACCCTCAATTTCACATTTGACAAGCTTGGAACCATAAAGTTCCAATTCCAAAGTTCCAGTCCTTATGCTAAGCTAACAGGCTGCTGGTTGTGTTAGTTGTATAGATATTTTTTTCTTAACCGTGCTGCAGTGTTCTGAACCTGTAGCTTCTAAACCACACTGAAGATGTTCCTGTCTGTTTGTGCAGGATCGGCTGGGCCTGGCAGCGATGGACAAAGCTGGAAAGCTGGTTTTTCTGGCCACTGAGGGCGACCACCTGCAGTTTACCAGAGAGTGGTTCAATGCCAGCCTGCTGCCTTACTTACGCTAGAACACATCTGCATGCCCATGGATTATTTCAACATTATACGTTTTTGTAGCTGCACTTGATTTAAGAGCAATATGATGGTTATGGGTAAACTAGAGAACGTATGCAGACAGCACATGATTCATTTCTTTTGCACACTGCAGAAACTCTAAATCTTACCAAGTCTATTTGTCTTATTTTTAGTCAAAATGTCTCATCCCACTTGATTTAAGATAAATTCACTGAACAAGTGACATTTCAGCAGATGGAGGGACTTGTTTTAAGACAATGCATCTTAAATATCTTGTTCTGAGTTGTATTTTACAAGAAAACTCAAAATAAGTTCAATACATCTCAAATTAGGAGGTTACATAAAAGCGAAAATCTATTTTTGAGTGACACCTAAGCTTGACAATCCTGGTAAAATATAGCTTAAAATAAGTTTTCCCAGCTAATTTTAAGATTTCAATATTCTAAACATCATATCTTATTTCTAGAAATCTTACCAAGACATTTTTTACTTGTTCTATTGGCAGATTTTTTCACTTATTTCAAGGTAAAAGTTCCTTGAAATAAGTTATTTTTTCTTGTTCTGAGAGAAGCATTTTTTCCAGTGTAGATATTTTTAGGATTTTTTTTAGAAGATTTTTACTCATTTTTTGAAAATATTTACAAGAATTTTCTTGCCAAATTCGGGGGATTTTTAAAAATAAAACTTTTAAGGGAAACTTTTAAGGAATTATTGGTATTTTCTTACTGAAGGTTTTGCAAATTTTCAGAAATTTGGGGAATTTTTTGCAGATTTTTTGGATTTTTTCAGACAAGGAAACAATATTTTTTGGTGTCCGTAAATGAAGACAACAGGAGGGTTAAAACATCTCAAATTAGGAGGTTACATGAAAGTAAAAATCTATTTTTGAGTGGAAAAACTGCTTTTTTTTTTTTAGCATGTCTGGCTTATTTTAAGACACCTAAGCTTGACAATCCTGGTAAAATATAGCTTGAAATAAGTTTTCCCAGCTAATTTTAAGATCTCAATATTCTAAATATCATATCTTATTTCACGAAATCTTACCAAGCCATTTTTCACTTGTTCTATTGGCAGATTTTTTTCACTTATTTCAGGGTAAAAGTTCCTTGAAATAAGTGTTTTTTTTTCTCGTTTTGAGAGGAGCATTTTTTCCAGTGTGTAGAGGTGTGTGTTGTAGACAGTGTGTAGAGGTGTGTGTAGAGGTGTGTGTAGTGTGTAACTAGGCTTATCAGTCCTGCTGTCGGCTGCAGTGTGGTTGATGTACGACTTTCTATTCCTGGAGCTTCTGGACCAGCATCAGTGAAGATTCATTCTGGGATTTTTTTCAGAGATAATATGAGTGATCAAGGAGGCCAAAAACCGATATCTGCAAGCAATAAACACTCAGCGGCCTCTTTATTAGGTACACCTGTTCAACCGTCGGTTCTTCCCCGCAGCACTAGTTCTGCTACCAAAAGTGTCCCACTAGGCGGCTCACATTCCACGCCTGAAATGAACCTTGACAGACTGACTGAGTCCACTGCCGTGCTTCGCTGTGTCCTCCCTCAGCCAGCGCTGAGTCTCAATCATCATGTTGCATTTAAATCTGTTGCATATTTTCATGTGATTGCATCCTCCAAATGATGCCTCTTTGTTTGGTGTCGTGGTTTGAACTGTGGCTTCTAAGGACTGAGATGCTGTGGCATGACCTCAAGAGAGCGATTCATACCAAACATCTCAAGGATAATGCTGAACTGAAACAGTTTTGTACAGAGGAATGTTCCAAAATGACTCCAGACCGTTGTGCAGGTCTGATCTGCAACTACAGGAAATGCTTGGTTGATGTTATTGCTGCCAAGAGAGGGTCAACCAGTTCTTAAATCCAAAGGTTCACATACTTTTGTTGTCATTCTTTTTGTTAGTTTTTATCAATTTTTTTGTCATTTTCAATCTCTTTTTGTTGTTTTTGGCTCTTTTTGTCATTTTCAATCTCTATTTGTTGTTTTTGCTTCATTTTTGTTATTTTCCAGCTCTTTTTGTTAGTTTTTATCATTTTTTTTGTCATTTTCAATCTCTGTTGTTTTTTGTCAGTTTTTTGTCATTGTAAATCTCTTTGTTGTTTTTGTCAATTTTTTTGTCATTTTAAATCAGTTTTTGTTATTGTTTGTCTCATTTTTGTCATTTTCAATCTTTTTGTTGCTTTTTTTGTCTCAATTTTCTAATTTTATGGACCCCTGCGTTCATGCTTGAGGGAAACCATTAGAAAGATGAGATTTTTTTAATCACCACTTATTTCTGTCCAAGTTTTGTTTATTTTCATAAAGTCAATAATACCACAATGTCGCTTTTAAAATGTGAAATAAAAATCAACCCACACACTCACACGTCCGTCTCACACTTAATGGACCTTGTGTTGATTTAAGTGGTTTATTTAGAAGCTTCAATTAACGGATTTAAGACTGTATTTCAGTGATATTTCGTCTTTCGTTCGCACAAACAACAGAAAACACAGAATGGAAGTTTGTAATTATGTCAGGCCCGGAGATGAGGGTCTCCCAGATCAAAGCAGGAAATTCCTTCTACCCTCATGAACAGATGCCAGAGAAAACATGGCTGCAAAGTGCTGCATCTCCCCTGAGGTGCCTGTTGCTATATTTGCCCTGAGTGGAGGCTGGAGGCTGGGAAAGACGACCAACAAGCCTCCCTGCTTCACTTCAACCACCAGAGAGCAGGAGGTGAGAAGGTCTGAGATGAGATTTATGGATGCTAAATGGCTGCAGCACTTTAAGGTGAGCTTTATACCAGCAGCTGTTCATGTTTAGCAGCTCGTAGCTCATTAACAGTCAGAATACAGACGTCTGGTGCGTCTGCACGAATGTGAGATTAAATACTTTACTGTTTGATTCCTTTAGCATCTGCCAGCCATCTTCTCTGAGTGTAAATCACTAGCAGAAAAACCACACAACCTGAAAGCACAAATCCATAAAGTTTGAAAAATTAGACAAAAAATGACAAAAAAACAAAGAGGTTGAAAATGACAAAAATTAGATGAAAAACAAAAGGAGATTGAAAATGACAAAAAAAACAGATTGAAAATGACACTAAATGAGACAAAAATACCAAAAAGATTGAAAATGAGACAAAAACATTTAAAAAAGATTTAAAATTACAAAAAAATGAGAGAAGAAAAACAAAATGAGATTAAAAATGACAAAAAATTGGCAAAAACAACAAAAATATTGAAAATGACCAAATTAGACAAAAACAACATGAAATCATTGGTCCATACAATCGGAAAAATTAGACAAAAAACAACAAAAAGAGATTAAAATAACTTCGACCTCCAAAAAGCTCACTGCTGGGGTAGTTTTACCTGAAATTAACCCTCTAACCCGCAGGAGGGTTTGAACGTTACACCATCTTAAAAGAGTAGACCAAAAGGACACAAGCGACAGCCCTGCAGAGTCAGAATGCAGAAACTCTGCTCACATTTAAGACAGCAAAAACTAGACGTAGCAGCAGCACAAACAAACCTGTTAATGTTTTTACTAAACACACGTGGAATCTTAGGAAGTCAGATATTAAAAAGTGGAAAAGACTCTGAGGTCCAAACAGGAGACGACCCTCGGAGATGTTTTCACACAGGTAGAAATTAGCATAAATTAGCATACTGTAATGTGTTTGCGGCGGGGACTCTGTCTGTGGAGGTAAATATGAGGCCAGATGGACGGGGAGCGAGGTGTGAGGATGACTAAGAGCTGCAGCCTCTTACCAGGTGACCCTCAAACGTACACAAACGCAGCGGGAGCAGGAAGAAGCTGCACAAAACTGGCACACAATGTGAACCCCGCTGCCCTGCATCTTTGTCCTTGGACAGAAATAGCAGAAAAATCATTCAGAGGAAGTCCCACGTGTCCATCCCAGAGACGCAGCTCTGCTGTATTATCACAAAAGTATTTTAATTTCATTTCATCTGAAAATCTTCAAAATCACAGTTTGAAATATCCAGAGTGACCTATAATAAATAGTAACAATAATAAATGAGGTCAGTTGGCAGTGTGTGTTTGGAATCTATATTTAAAAAAAACACTGAACATTACATTTTTTCCATTTTAAAAGGCCCATTAATGATTCATTATTGTCATTTTGGACCACTTTGAGCCATTTTACACCATTTTTATGTTATTTTGAACAAATTTTAGTCTTTTTAGACACGTTTGAGGTCCTTTTGGACAATTTTTATCGTATTTTTGGACAAATTTTGAGTCATTTTGGACAATTTGAGTCATAGGGGACAGGTTTCAAGTCTAAAGCACCAAACAATTAGAACCTTATCTTGCCATATTTGGCAGATATCAGATTCTACTGATGTCAGAGCCTCAGAAATAGGTGAAATGTCGACCAAAGTCTGTATCCTAGTTGAAATATGGATCAATCCATATATAAATACACCAGCAGGATCTCTATGGAGACATGCATTCCATAAGCATTACCAATAATTGATAATTATTGGCATTTTGGACAGTTTTGAGTCATTGTAGGCTGGTTTGAAGTCACTTTGGACAGTCTATATCTGATTTTGGACAAATGTTTAATCATCTTGAACCAATTTTGAGTCTTTCTAACCAGATTTCAAGTCACTTTTTATCCAATTTTGGACAAATTTTTTGAACAAGTTTCACATAATTGTGGACAATTCAGGGTCATTTGGATATTTTTTAAGTGATTCTAAACTGGTTTTAAGTCAAAAAATATCTACCAACTGGAACCTTGTCTGGTTAAATCTTAACACGTCAGATTCTACTGATGTTTTCATATCATAAATGTATGATTTTAACTCAGTTTTATTTAAGATGATTTGTACCTTTATTATGAACTGAAACCCACAAGTGGGATTTTTTATTTTTTTAATCAGTTGAAGCTGTTTTAACTGATTTTGGAATTTTAAAATGTGCATCAGAATTGATTTTTTTTATTCATAAATTTCTAATTTTAACTTTTTTTGTTTTAATTATAGCAGATTTATTATGGAATTTTTTTTGACTTTATGACTTGTGCAGTTATAAAAAGCAGATTTTTTTTAAAAGTTCAGTTGGTAATGTTTGTTTTGGAATCATTTTAATTATTTAAAGCTGTTTTATCTATTTTGTGATTTTCTATCATACAAACTGTTTCAGTGTTTTGCTCAAGGACACTTCAGCATGTGGAGGGATGTAGGGATTGAACCACCAGCCTCCACCACCTGAGACCATTAATCAATAACTGATTCATCATTAAAGTATAGCCAATATTGTTCCATAATATTCTTAATTAATCACAAACATGCGACAGTATCTTAGTAAAATCAGCCACTCCCTGTTAGACTCCCGTTTGTCTTATTATTATGAGCTCTGGCTGGAGGGCATTAACCACCATAGAGGTCTTTGTCATGGTGCCTGCCGCTAGCCAAACCCGCCTCCTCTGGTTTCTATAGTATGAAACACACAGCAGAGGCTCCACCTGGTGGCAGAGTCAGGTACAACAACTAATGTATAACATGCATGTTCCTCATCTTCTTTTAGAACAGGAGCGTCAAACATGAGGGTCCAATCTGGCCTGTGGGACGACTTTGTAAAGTGTAAAAATTACATTTTTGTTGTCTTTTTTTGTTGTTTTGATCATAAAGTAAAATACTAGATTGTTCATTGTTTCGTCATTTTGTTTTTGTAATATTTTGTCTTGTTTTTTATAGCCTGACTTGTTGCTTTGTTCCTCGTTTTTGTCATTTTGTGTTTCCTTTTTGTCTCGCTTGTGTCGTTTGTTAATTTTTTTGTTGTTTTATCGCATTTGTCGTTTTGTGTCTCATTCTTGTAATATTTTGTCTTCTTTTTGTTTTTCTTGTCTGATTTTTGTCGTTTTGATCATGAAGTAAAATATTACATTGTTCAGTTCCAGATGACTAAACGTTTTGTGTCTTTGTAGACCCTCTGTGATCTGTAAGTTGTAATGTGTAAATGATAATCTGAGGCATAATATTGTTGAAGTTGAACTTAATTTTCTTTAAAAAATTTCAGGCTGTTCATAATGTTTTGTAAAAAAAAAAAAAAAATCCTTAAATGTGAACATTTTCAGAATGTACTTTTTTGCACTAAAACAAAGGAAAAAAATGGAGTTGTGGTTATTTATAGGTTATTATCGGCTGTGATTTTACTGGTCCAGATCACTTGAGATCAAATTGGGCTGAATGTGGCCCCTGAACTAAAATGAGTTCGACATCCTTGCTCTAGAATATTAACAGCAGTTATTCAGTTACCTGATAATCATTAACATTAACATTAGCAGTAGATTTCCTGAAGCTGAATATATTAGTCTCTTTTATTTAAGGCTGTTGGTTGATTAAAACGAGTCATCTGAACTCATCACCTGAGGTATTTTATGCAGTTTTCTGCATTTTATAGTAACAATAACTCAGAGAAGCTGTATTTAAGATAAAGGAGCTGTTTGCTCATCCATTTAATGAGAAGGACCAGCATATTTAAAACTGCAAAAACACACTTATTCAGAATGTTTCAGTGCCAGAGGGAAATTTTCAAAAACCAAGAGAAAGGAGGCTCAGATGCTGACTGCATTTTTATATTAAACTTGAGTACATTTATGTTTTAGGCAGTTTAGTGCAGATGTTAACCTTTTCTGTAATCTATGGTAAATGTTATCTGCTTAATGTGTGTGTTTCTTCATTGTAGCTGCCTGTGGAGGCCTATTTATAGGAACTCGTTTAATTCAACATCTACAGATCGGCGGTGAATTTCATGATTGTTTTTATTGTAACTGAATACTGTGAAAAGATTTTAATTTAATGAGACCTTGTTAAATTTATTGTGATTCTATTTGTTCATCTACAGTTACTTAAAAGCCCAACCAGGCACAGGAGTTGCAAATTAGCTCTATGCTACACACTCTATATGTAATGCATCAGTCCTATGTGTTCTATGATAATTACATGGTCCCTGATCAAATAAATGAATAAAATAAATAAAAATAAATAAATAATGTAGATATATATCTACAGGTTCATCTAAAAATTTTAAAGGAGGCACAGTTTGATCTTTGGAGCTTTAAAGTATTCACATCAACCTATTTTAGCCATTTAATGTAAAAACTGTTGGAATATGATTATGACTGGTTTCTGGACGTTACTGAAAATCACCTTCCTTTAATGCATGCAGAATGCTGATTGGTTGCAGCCGTTTCCTATTTAAGATGCATGATGAACACAGTGAATAAATGCATATCTGCAAGTCAGACAAGCTTTAAATTAGTCTACATTGGAAATCACAGATAGCTGAAGCCCTGGAGTCCAGTAAAAGCGATCTGTGCTCCATCGTTAGTGGAGAAAACTGCCACTTACTATTGGAAATACAACCGTGAACAGTGTTTTTTGATTCCAGAGTGGTGAAGAAAAGCAGCATTGAAGGTTATTGACTTGTACACAGATCATTATTGTAAAAAAAATACAGAATTCCCATCTTATTTTTTCCTATTTCTGCCTGCGACCCTTCCAGCATCCTTCCCGAGGACACTCACGTCCCACTCAGAGCTGGAAATCCTCCGGAGTGCACACTGCGCTCACCTTATGTGGGTCAAGACTGATATCTCCGACTTAAACCATTCCCAAAATAGCTGTGGGTGTAATCACCGTAGAATTCATTAAGCACAGCTGGAGGGCCGAGACGCATAGAGGTGAGCGCTGCTGCTGCTCCCAAATCCCCAGAGAGGGTTTACTAAAGTCCTCACACAGATACACTAAACAGATTAAACATTGTCATGGTAATTGATGTTTGAGACACTCAGACAGTGACGAGGTCAAGAGCTGCAGGAATGTAAGTCTTCTGCTGTGCGCTGATAGCGTCCTTTATATAAATCATCGGTGCAGCATCTATTATGGATGAAGGAAGGTTCAGCATCTTCCAGCTGCTGAGATAAAGCTCAGGGTCAAATATTATGAAACAAACACAAAGGAAGAGCGATGCAGGACGAGCATGAACCGGTCTGAGCAAGAAGTACTGAAACAAGAAAAGCACTCAGAGAGCGCAGTACTCCTCCAAGGCTGCTCAGTTATTTCCAATGGCTGAAATCTGGTCTCTTTTTGAGTAATGTTGCTAACAGACTGACAGACAGACAGACAGACGGACAAACCAATGCCGATCGGAGTAAAAACATACTGATGCCATACTGGTGATTGAACTGCCAACCTCTACCACCTGAGACACAGCCACCTGTTAATCAGTAATTGATTAATTACTCCACCAAGGAACAGCAGAGTTATGTGACCATCGGCATACATTTGTCCATCTGTTTGTCTGTCAGTTTGTCTGTTAGCAACATTACTCGGAAACAGACTAACGGATTTGGATGAAATTTTCAGGGAAGGTCAGAAATGACAGAAGGACCAAGTGATTAGATTTTGGCAGTGAGGCAGTTTATAGTCTGGATCCACTGATTTCTTAAAGGTTTCTATATCATTTCAAGATAGCGGCACGGCGTCACTGTAACTATGACAACAAGTGAACGCTACATCAGCTGCCTGCTGATGATCACATGATGGTGATCCTACTACAAATCCACTGCTGTGGACTTATCAGGACTTATCTGTCAGAAATGATACAAGGAACAACTGATTAAATTGTGGGGGTGTTTCTGAGTCCCATCAATTCCTGCTGCCTGCTACATATTTAGATCACGGGATTCAGTATCCGTACATAACCTACACATGCATAATACATGTCTGTGCTCAGCGCATGGTCATTTTGTTTGTGGGTACATCTATATTAAATGTTGCCGTAATTTCTGCAACAAATTTTTTCAAGATTTCATCCGTCAGAAATGATACAATGACTGAGCAGCCTTGGTGGAGTACTGCGCTCTCTGAGGGCTTTTCTTGTTCAGAATATTTCGGTGCTAGAAGGTCATTTTCAAAAACATACAGAAAGGAGGCCTAGATAGTAGGAAGAGGAGGGACAATGGGAAGAAACATAAAGTTGTTTGGGAACACATGCTCAAACGGTGCGGTGGGAAGTTATCAGCATGTTTGTGGCAACACTCAGACGTTTGGTGCCATTTTTGGAAACCAGAAAAAAGCATAAGTGACAGAGCTGCTGCTGCTGACACTCTGTTGTTGTTTGCAGCTCAAAGACAGACACTCGTGAGGTTTTTCTGGGGACAGAGTCACACAGATCCTTCTAGTGTGAAAGACTTCTCCCTCCGAGGTCTCCCCCGGCTGCTCTTTTGCCTTTTGTTAGTTAAAACAGCGATTAGCAGGGGCCGGCATGTGTCATCTTATTACACGGCATCGTGTCTCAGCAAAAACACTCAGGCGGCTCCCTGACAATTAACTACCCACTCTGTGCTGAGTAACGCCGCCGAGGCTCCGAAAAGACCCCGTTTTAATGTCACCACATGACAGTGTTATGCAAGAGAAACACTGTGACCTGATCTGCTCAGACAGTCTGGTAAAATGAAAACATGCACTTGTGGCGGCCGCTGCTCCTGTTGGATATGAAGCGGCGTCCACACTGATTTTTTTTCTTTTATTTCTGCCATCATCAACTGTTTCATTCACTTTTTTTTTTCTTTTAAAGGCTACGCTGGCTGGCAGATATTTGGCATGGTCGGGGCTGTTACCATGGTAACCTTGGCCCGCCACGGTACCATATCTGGCGAGAGTTTACAGTAGGCTTTAGAAGACGAGGGGAAGAAGATATAAGGAGAAATTAAACTATTTGGTGGCAGTTTGTGAGAATTCTGGTGGCCGGTTATTGCACAAATCTGGCAAATATGAAGAATGTTGTGCAAGAGTGAGTGGAAAATATAAGAAAGTAAACCCAGACACTCAAATAATAATACAAATACACACATACCGCAACATATAATGACATTAAGTGCATTTTAGGAAGCAGTTATAGTGTAAAAAATGTTTGATTTATTTTTTTCTTTGCTACACGTAGTGAATATTTGATGCAACAGACTTAAGGTGGCAAATGTGGACACAGCAGGATTTTTAAGAGCATAAATATACCAGAGATCGAATTAAAATGGTGTATAATGAAGATATAATCAGCAGATATCCAAAATGTATGGATGTATAGAAAATAATTTTTTTTAAATTGTGTATTTAAAGTCATAATCCTTCTTTTGGTGCCATTTATTGCCTTTTAATGTATTTACATCCTGCATTTATCTCTCTAGTTTTTCAATTTTTCCAAAATTGGTTTGAAATTTTCTGCTTTGGATGCAGAACTGAAGAAGTTTTGTCAGTTAGATGAGATTTAAAACATCTTCAGGAACCTACAAAAGAAGTCCAGATGGGTTTTTACTGAAGCTCTACTCAGGACAGATGCACAGGACATGTATGCAATGTCTCTTTTTGATTTTATTTCACTGATATCAGCCTTTTTTTTCCACTTTTGCCCTCATGGCTGCACTAATTTATGTTTTTCTAAAGATTATTGCTTAAGGAAGAGCTGAGAAAAGGCAGGAAAGGTGGTAGAAAGGTTGAAAATGTGAATTTTTAAGAGCATAAATACACCCGAGATAGAATTAAAATGGTGTACAATGAAGGTAAACTCAGCAGATTTCCAAAATGCATGCATATGACAAAGAAAATGTTTTTTAAATGTGCATTTACAGTTATAACCCTGCTTTTGGTGCCATTTCTTGCCTTTTAATGTATTTACATCCTGCATTTATCGCTCTAGTTTTTCAATTTTACCAAAATTCGTTTGAGATTTTTTGCTTAGGATGAAGAACTGAAGAAGTTTTGTCAGTTAGATGAGATTTAAAACATCTTCAAGAAGCTACAAAATAAATCCATTTGTTTTTGCTGAGGACGGATTCATGTATTCAGTGTCAATTTTTGATTTTATTTCACTGATAGCCTTTTTTTTCCACTTTCGCCCTCGTAGCTGCACTAATTTATGCATTTTTAAAAAGATTATTTCTTAAGGAAGAGCTGAGAAAAGGCAGGAAAGGTGAGCAAAATAAAAATTCATGGTTCATGTATCATTTTAATTTCCTGCCGTTGCTGTTTCACATTTGAAAGCATCCTCAGTCTTGTAACGAAGCATTTTCAACCACAGTGAAAGTTTGTGCTCTAGTACTTTCATCATCATCTGCTCCTTCCCGACCCTCCTCCTCCTCCTCCTCCTCCTCCTCATCCTCTTCATCCTCATTAATGAGACCTCTTTATCAGGCACCCGACTGTTTGAATCCTCTTACGGTGACGACGGACAGCGTCTCGTGTTGCTCCGTATTTAGGGGCACTAACCGGCACACGGATCAAAAACAGGTTCTACGAGCTACAGTTTGGAAAAAAACAAGAATCCACGTTTGTTCCTGTGACTTTGGCGGCCTTTGAAGCCCACGAGCACAACTGAGGATGTAAATTACACCAGTTAATCTGCAGGAAATGCTGAAAACAATGTGTAGAAGAACTTTTATATATGCTAAATGAGAAGGAAAAAGTGAGAAAAATGCCACAAAAACAGCAGATATGATCCACTATGACGCTGCTTTAATAGATTAAACATACAGACTGATAACACAAAACACACTTTGAGCTGTTACCATGATAACATAATGGAAATGGCCCACTTTAGTGAAGGCAGACAGACAGACAGACAGACAGACAGACAGTGAAGGAGACAAACCCAGTATTCATTGTGGACGTGCAGCAGAATACAGTAACTCGTAATTATCCGGGCCGGCTAAGCCTCATCTCTGGGTGTAATTAATGCCACTGAACAGGCAGAGAGGGTTTAAAAATCACTGATATATTAAAGAATGTTTCAGTGGTTTCTCCATTAATGAGTCCGAAGCAGCTTCTACGACTTCGAAGAGATTTTCTGAAATCAGGTTTGAAGTGAAACTGAAAGAGATCAGACAGTTGAATTGAGAACTCTCAGATGTGTTTCCTTCACTTCACAGCATGTAGTTTAAAATGCATCATGCTAGGTCAGGATTTAGCGTTTAGCTTTGATGCTCTACCAGGTGTTCAATACTGTGCTGGCAGTAAACCTTATCGTTACAGCTCAACTTTCACACCAAGTATCAGTCGTGCTTTTGACTTCTTTAGTGATTTTTTTTTTTTTGAATAAGTTTTCAGTTTTAAGTCTGGCCTGATTAAAATTCACCAATATTACAACATCTATCAGAGCCAAAAACAGTAAAAACATAAGGAATTGTTTTCCAACAGTCCTTGAACTACTCACCTATCTGGAAATGTAACCAAATCTTAGTTTAAAATATTAATATTTAATCAAAATCACGCATTTGTTCTACGTTTCATCTAAAATTTACCAAAAATGTAATGTTCGCTCTAACCAGCTGCTGTAAAAAACAAAAATCTGTGTTTCTCTGCAGAACCATGAAGCCATTAATGCCTCACAGACTGAACTGCAGGTAGTGTAGATATAGAACTAACAGGAGACAAGTATAGAAAGAAATTCAAAGTAGTGAATGTTGATCTCAGTTTCCCCCCAAAATCCCCAAAAATAAATGGATCCTGCAAAAAAGGTAAAATTTGTATTTATTATTATCATTTATTATTATCCAGGATTGCTAACACCTGTCAGTACACTAAATTTAGTTTTTTTTCCAAAATAAATAAGCAAAGAAATTAAACTTACTTATTTTTTGTGGAATAAATAATGTTTTCATTTCCTTGAGACAAAAAAATCCCCCAAAATAAACAGATTCTGCAAAAAAAAAAAATCAGGTAAAATTTGTATTTATTATTGATATTATTTATTATTATCCAGCATTGCTAACACCTGTGTGTACACTACATTTTATATTTATTATTTTTATTTTTACAAGTTAAATAACCAAAGAATAATTAAATAATCAAAGAAATTAAACTTATTTTAATTTTTGTAGAATAAATATTCTTTTAATTTCCTTAAGAATTATTAATATTATTTATTATTATCCAGGATTGCTAAAACCTGTGGGTACACTACATTTTTTATAAATTTTTGTAAAATAAATAATCAAAGAAATTAACTTATTTAATTTTTTTTGAACAAATAATCTTTTCATTTCCTCCAGAAAAATTGCCCCAAAAATAAACAGATCCTGCAAAAAAAAATCTAATAAAAGTTGTATTTATTATTATTATTATTATTATTATTATTATTATTATTATTATTATTATTATTATTTATTATTATCCAGGATTGCCAACACCTGTGAGTACACGACATTTTTTTTTATTTTTGCAAAATAAATAAGCAAAGAACTTAAACTTATTTAAATTTTTGTAGAATAAATAATGTTTTCATTTCCTTAAGAAAAAAATCCCCATAAATAAATAGATGTCGCAAAAAGAAAAAAAAATTGCAAAATTTGTATTCATTATATCTAGGATTGGTAACAGCTGTGGGTACACTACACTTTTTAGTAGAATTGTTGTTATTATTATTTGCTGCAAAAAGATTCTGTCAAAAACAAAAAAAAACCTGAGTTCCAATGCACAACTGAAAAGCCATTAGTGACTATAATACAACCTACAGTCATATGACAAAAATTCTGAGATTATTTGCTAATTTTCTTCTAGGTGAAAATGATTATATCTGTGCACTGTGTGCTGCTCTTTTTCTTGCACTATTTCTTGTATTCGCTGCTGTAACATCGAAAATTTCCCCGCTGTGGGATCAATAAAGGTTCTATCTATCTATCTATCTATCTATCTATCTATCTATCTATCTATCTATCTATCTATCTATCTATCTATCTATCTATCTATCTATCTATCTATCTATCTATCTATCTATCTATCTATCTATCTATCCAAGCCAGAAACTGTAAAAACAACAAAAAAACATCCACTTTTCAACTTTTCGACTGTCCTTGAACTACTTGTCTGATTATCCAAATCTATGCTTAAAATCACGATCACGTTCATTTGATAATTTGTCAATAATAATCAGTTTATGGTAAAAAGATTCCGTAAAAAACAAAAAAAATCTGAGTTCCAAGGCACAATTGAAAAGTCATGAGTGACTCCGTTACAACCAACAGTCAGGTGACAAAAATTCAGTTGTCACCTGACGTTGTTAATTTATCACAGCCTGAGACTGCAAAAAACAAAATAAATCATCCAGCTTTTAGTTTTCAACTGTCCTTGAACACATGCAGTTCTTTTGGGGAACAAATTTAGGCTAAATTTATTATATTTAATTGAAACTGCTTTCTATGTATTACATTTTAAAAACTCCCCAAAAATATATGATTTGCGGTAAAAACATCCAGTAAAAAACTAAAATATAAGAGCTCCCCAGCACACCTTAAAGGTCACGAGTGACTCCGTTATGACCAACAGTCAGGTGACAAAAATTCTGAGACTTTTCAGCAATTTATCAAAGCCAGAAACTGTGAAAAAGCCAAAACATTCAGTTTTTTACTTTTCGACTGTCCTTGAACTACTCATCTGTTTATCCAAGTCTAAACTGAAAACTGTAATCATGTTCTAATTATTATTATTATTTGCAAAATAAATAATCAAAGAAATTCAACTTGGTTAAATTTTTGTAGAATAAATAATCTTGTCATTTCCTTAAGGAAAAAAATCTCCAAAAATAAAAAGAACCTGCCAAAATAATCTGGTAAAATTTGTATTTATTATTAATATTATCTATTATTATACAGGATTGCTAACACCTGTGGCGACACAACTTTTTTTGCAAAATAAATAATCAAAGAAATTAAACTTTTCTGTTTTCTTTTATATAATTTTTTGACATTTTATTATTGTTAAACTGCACAGACATCTTTGCTCTCTTTCCACAGAGCTGCAGTAAAAAAAAAAATAAAAAAAGTGAGTCCACAGTGAAAAAGCACCAAGAAACTACTTCTGAGGGTTAATGAGCAATTTAAAAGATAATAACCTGCACTTTTGAATTAATGGACTCTCTAACTCGAGTTACTTTCGACAAATGTGGTCGAGTAAGTACGGCAGGGAAAAAACACCCACAGAGCAGGAGATTAATTTAAAAAATAAATCAGAGTAAAGTAACAAGGCTTAGATGTTCAGGATTTAATGAATTAACATTTTCAGGGCGGGAGGACTGTTTGATATTTATTGTTCGGGGCCCCATCAGCTCTCATGTTCCTGCACCCCCCACACTGCTGCTCCCTGATTGGTTAACGAGGTCCATCGCTCCATGCCGAGCAGAGGAAGTGATTGGTTCTCCTCCCACGCTGCCATTAGGGCTTGGTGACGGTCTCACTGGAGGCTTATCAGCCCTCGTCATGCTAACTGACACATACATGATGCCGCCCACGGGGGGAACAAATGTCCCACCGAGTGACGGAGCGGCCCACACCCGCCGCCCTCATCTGTGCGTGCCATAAAGATTTGATTATTATCACTTGATGAGATGTAAATAGTCGCTGGGTTGGAGGGGAGAGGAGGCAAACTGGCTGCGGTCGGATTGTAAATATATTTCAACACAGGCTGGGCTGCTTGCCGCTATGGAGACGTCGCCATGGCAGCAGAGACACAAAAACATGCAGATTGTACACAGAAATAGCAGAATGTCCTGCAAACGAACAGAAAACATCCGTGGATCTGCAAGAAGTGACAGGAGAAGTGAGCTTGAAATGCATTCTGTCCTTTTAACAAAAATCCCCAAAATTACACAATTTATCACAGCCAGAAACTGTAAAAACAAAACCAAATCATCCAGTTTTCAACTTTTCAACTCTCCTTGAACTAGTCGTCTGTTCATCCAAATCTAAGCTTAAAATCATGATCACGTTCATTTGAAAAATCGCCAAAAGTAGTTTGTAGCAAAAATATCCAGTGAAAAGTTAAAAAACTCTGAGCTCCAAGGCACAGCTGAAAAGTCATGAGTGACTCAGCTACAACCAACAGTCACATGACAAAAATTCTGACACTTTTTGTTAATTAATCACAGCCAGAAACGGTAAAAATCAATCCAGTTTTCAACTTTTCTACTGTCCTTGAACTACTCGACTGTTCAACCAAATCTAAGCTTTAAATCATGATCACGTTCATTTGAAAATTCACCAAAGTAAACAGTTTGCTATAAAGCGATTCTGTCAAAAACAAAAAAAAACTGAATTCTAATGCACAACTGAAAAGTCATGAGTGACTACAATACAACCTACAGTCATATGACAAAAATTCAGAGATTATTTGGTAATTTATCACAGCCAGAAACCGTAAAAACCAAAACTAATCATCCAGTTTTCAACTTTTCTACTGTCCTTGAACTACTCATCTGAATCTCCAAATCTAAGCTTAAAATCAAGATTGCGTTCATTTGAAAGTATGCCAATAATAATCAGTTTATGGTTTACTCTGTTATGACCAACAGTCAGGTGACAGAAATTCAGAGACTTTTCGTTAATTTATCACAGCCAGAGTCCGTAGAAACCAAAACAAATCATCTAGTTTTTAGTTTTCAACTGTCCTCGAACACATGCAGTTTTTTGGGGAAACAAATCTAAGACTAAAATCATGATGTTGCATCAAATTTACTTTATACTGCATGTCTCATTTGAAAATTAGCAAAAATAATCAATAGTTTGCCGTAAAAACATCCTGTAAAAAGTAAAAAAAAAAAATCTGAGCTCCAAGGCACAACTGAAAAGTCATGAGTGACTCAGCTACGACCTGAAGTCACGTGATAAAAATTCAGAGACTTTCGTCTGAACTGCAGGGAGACAGTGTGGAATACATTTTAAAAAGCAAGAGGTCAAACATCTGTAGCACTTTTTTCTTTTGAATTCTTGGGTAAAACGTAGTACAAGTTGAGCCCAGGTTTTGAAATTTTGTAATTCACGTCAATTATCAGTTTTTCTTTTGTTTTGATTTTGGGCATTAGATGTGCACAGAAAACACACTTGTAGCCATGTTCATGCTGTTTCCATTGAGGTGTAGGACTTTATATTGCAGTGAAAAATGTGACGGGAGTAAAAAGAACGCCCAGAAGGTTCATACACTGACAATGAATCAAATATTTCTGATCATATATGTAAAACTTTGTCGAATGTGATTTATCAGTCCCTCCTCAGATAAAACCATGATTTAGCTTGTGAATTTCCCTCCTAACAGCACCAATAAAAGAGTTACGGGTGGAACTAACGATCCTCTGCAGCTCTATTGATTACTAGTTTGCCAAAAAACATGAGGCAGAGTCAGTTTCTGCTCACAGCATCTGCCTCCAAGTGGCCACAGAATCAGCTCCAGCAGGTTCCAGTCCATCTGATCCAAATGATCAACTAACATCTGCACACCAGACCATCTGAGACATGTAGCTGGCAGCTGGTCATCATGTAGAGACGATATCCACCACTGTTTTCACTCTGCTCTGAGCAGTCGCACTGTTTGCTTTATCTTTGCCAGAAACTCTGCAGCAGGAAGCCAAGATGTGTAAAAAAGGCCTCTTTGACTCCATCATCTCCTCAGCCTCGCACTTCCGCCCATGCAGCTGCAGAATCCCTCCGTGTTTGTTCAGTCGTGCACTCCGTCGTTCACCTTTGCCTCCTCTTCTTCTCACATCTCCTTCTTCTGCCTCCAGCCGCCTCCCCTCCCGTCTCTCCAGCCTGTCTTGTGTCCAGACGAAGCGCCCGTCCTCCCAGCCGCGGCTTCTCCACTCTCCAGATGGCACAGTCATTTCCACAGATGCTCCACTTCAAAGGCCGGAGAGGAGAGAGGGGGGAGGCGATGGGGGAGGAGAGGGGAGGCCAGCATCCAACAACATGGTGGCGAGTGATCCAGTGTTGAAACAGCCTGACTCACCCTCACATCACTGCCCTCAGGGAGATGATCTGATGGGAGAGTTCAGAGAGCAGCAGGCGACGGCGTTTAACAGCTCAGTAATCCTGTTTATGTGGAAATTAATATGTGAGAATGTGGCTGGATTCAGTTTAGGGTTCATATAGCAGATCGATTGAATGATTAAACCCCTAAAAACCCACCAGTGTGTGTTAAAATTACATATTTAGACTTTTTTCTCCCCCGTGAAAATAGCCCCTTCATGCCCTAAAATGGCTTCTATTCAGCAATTATTAAGTGAGAATGCAACTGGATTCAGTTTAGGGTGCTGATTGAGTAAACCTCTAAAAAATCACCTGTGTGTGTCAAAATGACATATTTAGACTTTTTTCATCCATTAAAATAGTTTCTTCATGCCTTAAAATGGCTTAGATGTGGAAATTATTAAGAGAGAATGTGACTCGATTCAGTTTAGGGTTCATATGTGATACTGATTGATTGATGAAACCCCTAAAAACCCACCAATGTGTGTTAAAACTAAATATTTAGACTTTTTCCCCTATTAAAATAGTCAGTTCATGCCTTAAAATGGATTAGATTTGGAAATTATTAAGTGACGATGTGACTCGATTCAGTTTAGGGTGTTGATTGATTGATTAAACCCCTAAAAAGTCACCTCTGTGTGTCAAAATTACATATTTAGATGTTTTCCCCTCATTAAAATAGTCCCTTCATGCCTTAAAATGGCTTAGATGTAACTCTACACCAGTGCTGTAGATCCTCTTTCCCCACAGATCCCTCCATTGTTTCACCAGTTCACCTACGACTGTAAAACCACTGTAAATTACACCATGACAAACTGTAATACTGGAGTAATTCAGTCACATGTTTGAACCGTAAACACACTCTGAAGAAGAAGAAAAGCTCCAACAAAACACTAACAGGATTTGACTTAAGTTTGTTACATATGAAGCCCTGAAAGTCAGAATCTGTGTTTTTGAGACAGTTTATTGCAGTTAAAAGGTGTAAATAAACATCTTATTTCACTCTTCTTGCGTATAAAAACCCCACATGAACACGTTAACGAGGTAAAAACATGTCTGCCATCGAGCGACAACTTTAGCATAAAAGCTGCTTTAATATCTGTTTCAGCAAATTCCATCAGACCACATTCCTGTTCTCATTTTATTCCATAATATTCAGCATGAGCCCGATAAAGAAAGTGAGACTGGACTCATGGGAGCTCATCAATTTTGCAAGAACTTTGCGTTTCATAGGGATTACATTTAGTCTGCAAAATTCAGCATTAGGTATGAACAGAGTCCTCCATAGAGTAGAAATTCATT
This sequence comes from Amphiprion ocellaris, assembly GCF_022539595.1. NCBI lineage: Eukaryota > Metazoa > Chordata > Actinopteri > Pomacentridae > Amphiprion > Amphiprion ocellaris. The sequence continues at coordinate 28,899,800 of NC_072784.1, forward strand.
TTGCTATGAGTGTTTTTTTCCTTCTCTTTTCTGACACAATAAAGTCATGAGTCACAGAAAAACAAGTCATAGTGAAAGTGACTAAGAATGGAAACAAGACAAAAAAACTGCACAGCGAGAGGGAGCGAATGGAGCCGCAGATATCGGTGTTTACAACTCAGCAGGACCATATGACAGGATGCATCACCGAGGCTGATTCTCTACTGCAGAAACAAACTCCGACCCATCGACTGCACAGGAAACACAGTAAATTTGTCAATTCTAAGGCATGAAATACGTCAAATTCCTTGTTTGCAAAAACAACACAAACCTTCCTGCTTCTTATTTGTCTTGGAACATTCACTATTGCTTTCTTTAAACTTTTTATCCTTCCTAAAAATGTTCTACTGTTGCACAAAAAAACCCCATGTTAAAGTTCTCGTTGGTAAAAACCTACTTGGCAATAAAACTGACTCTAATTATAAAGAGGTGAAGCACATCTTGCAGAGCTTCTGTCACAGATTGTAGCAATTATTGTGTCCGATGTTTGGTATTTTTCTGATAATTGGTACCTGTATATTAATTGGCTGATTATCAACAAGTGCAATGCTCTACTTCAGGTGTTCTGCAGCCTCTCTCTGTCTGTGGTCTCAGAAATGTCTCTCAAGCAGCAAAAACTGAGCAAGAAACCAGGAAGTTAGCCTCTCTCACAGTGGTTAAAGCTATGCTAACGGCTAGTGGCTAAGCTAGAAGGTAGCCACAGATGAACCTGAAACAGTCTTGAAAACAATAACAAATAAACCTTTAAGATCTGGACCTTAGTGGGAAATAAAAGTGATAAAACAGTAAAAGATGCTGTCTGTTGTCACATGCTGTTAAAACATTACATTTAAAACAAGAAAGACTAAACAAGCACTCAGAGAGCGCAGTACTCCATCAAGGCTGCTCAGTCGTTGTATCATTTCCAATGGATGAAATCTTTATCTAAATCGCAGTGGTTGATTTGTAGTAGGATCACAATCATGTGATCATCAGTAGGCAGCTGACGTAGTGTTCACTTGTTGTCATGGTTACAGTGACACCGTGCTGCTATCTGGCAATGATACAGAAATCTTTAACAAATCAGTGGATCCAGACTATAAGCTGCATCACTGCCAAAATCTAATCACTTGGTCCTTGTGTCATTTCTGACCTTCCCTGAAAATTTCATCCAAATCTGTTTGTCCACTTTTGGGTGATGTTGCAAACAGACAGACAAACAGACGCTGATCTTCACATAACTCTGCTGCGTTCCATGGCAGAGTAATATATTGGTTCCAAATTTGCCTTTCTTGATTCCCGATAATCGGCATTAAAAACCTCATATTGATCAATCCCTGGTTGGTTGTAGTGAGTGTGAGCGGTGATTAATACCAAGAAAACACAACTATGTTTGAAGCTGCCGAACAAAAAAGCATTACGTAAAGTCAGTTGTGTTTATGAATTGATTTGTTCACCGGTAAATTCTGTAAAATATGACGTACTGTGAAGAGCCACACCTTTGCTTTGTGCATTTATCAATAAGAAAGTAAACTGGGAGCTGCAGGGCCTCGGCCCCCCCCCCACACAGATGATAACGGCAATAAAGGCACTTCCTGCTTTACATCATTGCTGTGGAGCAGAGGTAATCACGGACACTTTTTTTTTGATGCTGCTATCAGGCTTTTCAACGCACAGCAGGAAGCTCTAGGCAGCCCTTAATCTGCCCGTACCTTAGAAACCGTGAACTGATATGAGCCCTGCTGGGAAATGGATAAAGACGGAGGATCTCAGCAGCCCTGCTTTATCACCTTTCTAATGACTCCAACTATTCCACCGCTGCCTCACACAGGTAACGCCATCACCTTTAGCAGCACAGATACGAGCGTCACAGCGACTGTTAACGCTGCAGAGATGTTTGACTTTACATTCCTGCCTCACAGATCCTCAGCTTTCATTCACAGACGGAAACACTTGATTTAGAGCCTCAGCGATAAATATTTGAACTAAAATCTCTCTGAACTGTCTGTCTCGGTCTCATGTAATAGCAATCAGGGATCCGCAGTCTTATGTAGAAATCATCAACAGTCACTAGTCTTTTAAAAGCAAAGCGTCTTTCTCATAAACTCTGCAAGAACAAGGTATGTCTGGATCCAGGAACATGCATCTGTCAGCCCACTTCCAGGATCTATTCACCTTCAGTCGCTGCACACATGTTACATCAGTTTTTGTACATGCATGCGCACACACGCACACGCAAACACACGCTGTAGGCACGAGCACAACAAACACAGTCATCTCCTGTCACCCCAAGAAGCAATGTGACCTTTCAAATCTGGAGTAGCAGCTTCGTATAAACATATAAAAGGCACAGCTCACTTTGTCAGGTCAGACGGTTAATTAAAGTAATAGATCTTCTGACGCAGGAGTGTCAAAGTCATTTTAGTTCAGGGGCCACATTCAACCCCATTTGATCTCAAGTGGACCAGACCAGTAAAATCACAGCACAACAACCTAAAAATAACGACAAAATTTTCCTTTGTTTTAGTGCAAAAAAGGATGTCTGAAAATGTTCACATTTAAGGAATTTTTTTCTGAAGAAAATTAAGTTCAATTTCAGCAACATTATGCCTCAGTTTATCATTTACACATTTCAACTTACAGATCACAGAGGATCTACAAAGGAACAAAACATTTAGTCATCTGGAACTGAATTGTGAAGTATCTTACTTTTTGATCAAAACGACAGAAGTCAGACAAAAAACAAAAACAAGACAAAACATTACACAAACGAGACACAAAATGACAACAACGAGACACAAAATGACAAAAATGAGAAACAAAACAACAAAAACATGAGACAAGCAACAAAAGTCAGACAAAAAACAACAAAAACAAGACAAAATATGACAAAAATGAAACACAAAACAACAAAAGAACAATGAGCAATATAGTATTTTAGTTTATGATCAAAATGGAAAAAAAATCCCCCAAAAAATACAAAAAATGACAAAAGTGAGAACGAATTGATAGCCAAACAATGCAAGCAAGACAAAAAGAAAACACAAAACGCCAAAAATGAGAAACAAAACAACAAAAACATGAGACAAGCAACAAAAGTCAGACAAAAGTCAGACATAAAACAACAAAAACAAGACAAAATATTACAAAAATGAGACACAAAACGACGAAATAACAATGAAGAACATAGTATTTTACTTAATGATCAAAACAACTTGTCATGGTCTAGAAATTATTTTAAATTTATGGTTCTACAAATTTACAATTGCAGTTAATGTCTTTTTTGGAATTTTTACATTTTACAAGTCGTCCTATGGGCCAAAACCGGCCCACCAGAGGGTCCCATCCGGCCCGCAGGCCACATGTTTGACTCCCCTGTTCTGACTGCAGCCTGACCCTGCAGAATGACTGGCATGATATCAGTATCTTCAGTGCACAGATGTAATGTTTATATTGTTCATCATCACGGCCATGCAGGTGACCCCATGAGCATAAAAGTCTGTTTTTCCAGCCACAGCATCCACATGTCTGACTTTAATATGGCATCTTGTACACATTACACAGCATTATCTCCACCCGGTATTTCCACATGACATGTTTTGCTTTCATTTCATGTAGCAGCAGCATCCTGGTGATCTAACCTTTATCTAACCCCAGTAATCCCCATTTAACTCGCTTCATACTGGCTTCACCTTTGTCTCCCTCTCCTCACCCTTTCCTTTACCACAGCATCAGATGTCTAGAGAGAAATCCAACACCAGCGAAGACGGGGGCCACAGGGTGTTGATTTCAAGGAATATGTTGCAGCCTGAACATGTTATATCAGAAAGGTTCTCCATATCAGAAAATATCTCCGTTTCAGGGCCTGAATCAGTCCAACTGCTGCACCTGCAAACTATCTGACCACTGATTGCTGTGAGCAGCTGCAGATAATGACTCCTGATAGACAATAAGCTGAGAGCCGATATAAGAGACCTTGAAGGCTGGGACTTGCAGGACGGAGGTTATACTCAGGTCCACATCTAATCTGCTTGTCTCAATCCATAGCTCCTGAGAAGTGTGGGGCACCACTTCTCAGCTAACAGCCATGGCTCTTGGACTCCTTCTGTGGTTAGTTTTGTTGGTTCTGAACACCTGAGCTGCTTCAGTTACAGTCAACACAGATGCTTTAATCGGGTTGCTAATCTTTTTGCAGGGTTTCCTGTATTTCTCTGCTGTTGAACTTCAGTGTTGGTTTGACGGCTAAAAAAGGTAAGAACTCTCCACTTTATCACTCCATTAAACTTCATGTCAATTGTTTAACACTTGTTTTGTTTTTTTTAAGCGTATCGAGTCATAGAAGATTCAAACAACCTACAGGACGATGGAGACGATGATGCTTTGAACTCTCAAGAACAGGATCAGGCTTCAAATGAACACCTGGCTAGAGTTGGATGGGCAAGCTACAACCACCCCTTATTTGCACAATGGCAGGATTTGGTCTCAACACAGCAAAACCAACCCACCACCCCAAGTGTTCCTGCTGTACAGAAACCTGTTACTGGTGACCTGAGCCGCTGGCGGCCGAAAAACCAACCCAATGCACCAAGTGTTCCTGCTGTACAGGGACCTGCTACCCATGAGTGGAGTCACTGGCGGCCGAAAAACCAACCCAAAGCACCAAGTGTTCCTGCTGTACAGGGACCTGTTACCGGTGACCTGAGCCACTGGCGGCCGAAAAACCAACCCAAAGCACCAAGTGTTCCTGCTGTACAGGAACCTGTTACCGGTGACCTGAGCCACTGGCGGCCGAAAAACCAACCCAAAGCACCAAGTGTTCCTGCTGTACAGGAACCTGTTACCGGTGACCTGAGCCACTGGCGGCTGAAAAACCAACCCAAAGCACCAAGTGGTCCAGCTGTACAGGGCCCTGCTACCCATGAGTGGAGTCACTGGCAGCTGCAAAATCAACCCAAAGCACCAAGTGGTCCAGTTGTACAGGGACCTGCTATCCATGAGTGGAGTCACTGGCAGCTGCAAAATCAACCCAAAGCACCAAGTGTTCCTGCTGTACAGGAACCTGTTACCGGTGACCTGAGCCACTGGCGGCCGAAAAACCAACCCAAAGCACCAAGTGTTCCTGCTGTACAGGAACCTGTTACCAGTGACCTGAGCCACTGGCGGCCGAAAAAACAACCCAAAGCACCAAGTGTTCCTGCTGTACAGGAACCTGTTAACCATGAGTGGAGTCACTGGAGGCCGCAAAACCAACCCAACGCACCAAGTGGTCCAGTTGTACAGGGACCTGCTATCCATGAGTGGAGTCACTGGCAGCCGCAAAATCAACCGAAAGCACCAAGTGTTCCTGCTGTACAGGAACCTGTTACCGGTGACCTGAGCCACTGGCGGCCGAAAAACCAACCCAAAGCACCAAGTGTTCCTGCTGTACAGGAACCCGTTACCGGTGACCTGAGCCACTGGCGGCCGAAAAACCAACCCAAAGCACCAAGTGTTCCTGCTGTACAGGAACCCGTTACCGGTGACCTGAGCCACTGGCGGCCGAAAAACCAACCCAAAGCACCAAGTGTTCCTGCTGTACAGGAACCCGTTACCGGTGACCTGAGCCACTGGCGGCCGAAAAACCAACCCAAAGCACCAAGTGTTCCTGCTGTACAGGAACCCGTTACCGGTGACCTGAGCCACTGGCGGCCGAAAAACCAACCCAAAGCACCAAGTGTTCCTGCTGTACAGGAACCCGTTACCGGTGACCTGAGCCACTGGCGGCCGAAAAACCAACCCAAAGCACCAAGTGTTCCTGCTGTACAGGGATCTGCTACCCATGAGTGGAGTCACTGGTGGCCGCAAAACCAACTCAAAGCACCAAGTAGTCCAGCTGTCCAGGGACCTGTTACCGGTGACCTGAGCCACTGGCGGCTGCAAAACCAACCCAAAGCACCAAGTAGTCCAGCTGTACAGGAACCTGTTACCAGTGGGTGGAAGGGCTTTCAGCAGCAAAACCTTCCCGGACCACTTGTGTTTCCTTTAAGGGCCAACCAGCCAGCTGCACCACAACCTCCCAACCAAGACATCCCCCCAACTCCCTCATCAGGTGTTCATGCATACAGCCCGCCTGTCTATCCAAGCGGTGGTGATGCTGGTCGCTATGCTAGTCGAGTTGCATCCCACCAGCCTGTCTCATCCCCGACTGTTGAGGAGCCTTGGAGGCCTGGACCAGTTAACGGACAATATGGGGTGCCTCAGCCAGGTGTTAAGTTCCAACACCAGGACTCTAACAGTCAACAGGGGGATTACTCGAGTAGCCATCCCAACCTCGTCTTTGAGAGGGTCTTTCAGCTTCCTCCAAACAACGAGCCTCATCAAGGTTTTGATGCAGCCTCTCATATGGCAACAAGGCAGGGTCAAGCTAACTTAGGTCAAGGGTCTTCAGCTGGATACCCCCCCACAGTGCAACAGCAACCACCAAGTAATGCAGCAGTACCACCTTTCTACAACTTCTGGAGAGGACTGCCTTCTGCTCCCTTCCACTTTAGAGGTGGATACTTTAATGCAATGAGCCAACGTCCAAGAAACCAAGTATTCAGAACCCAGAAAGTCATGCCGGTTCAGAGAGCCAGGCTGGTCCAGAGTGTCAGTCAGCCGACCGCTAGCCACCGACATCGTCCAACATACCTCTACCGGTCCAGAAGCGGCTACCATAGAGGCAGATTTCTTCACTCCCATACCAGCTACAAGCCAGAATATCTTCAAGATACCATCAGTGTGACAAGTTTTACAGGTTTCCAAGAGCCTCCAGAAAGTCAACCACCTGCACCAAAGGCTTAAGGAAATCACTGGTATGTCCAATGCTTCAAAATCAAACTTCAATCTGACCCCTTTTATAACTGTCCTGCATAGACTAACCTCTGCTTTCTTGCTTTACAGAATGACATACCCTCTGGAGAAAATAAACATTTTAATTTCAGACTTTTTGCTGTGCAGACTCCTTTTTCAGCTGTGGTTAAATTGATGCTTGACTGCAGATACTTCAGTGTGGTCTAGTGAGTGAATCTGGAAAGTGCAGTTTTCTGCTGTCAGACTGGAGCTCGGGGCTGTAAACGCTGAAGGGCATGTATTGAACGCTGCTTGTGTCCCTCGAGTAAAGTAGACAAATTATGTCAGGTGTTCTGGTGTCTCTGAGCCTCCAGCTCTGCTAATAAAAAGCATCAGTAGGAAAAATGGTTTACCTTGGCATTGGAATCCTTGTTTCCCAAATCCCCTGCAACAAAAAGCACAAGTGTTGGCAACAAACTCCCTGTTTACATCCTGTAAGTGGTAAATATGCAAACTCTTAATGATGTTTTAAACATGAAAGTCTGGAGTGATGTTTTGGAAATCTAATAAGCATTCAACTCGGTCACCAAAGCATGAATGAAAACCTGGGTGAGACAGGTGTGCATCAGAAACTCACCAGATGAAGTCCGTACAGTGGCTGCAGAACGTCGGCTGCTTGAAGAACCTCGCAATAAATTTGTGGTTTTTCACTTCGTGCACGTTTTTCTGCCGCAAAGCACCTTTGCGGGCGAATCTGTTCCCGACCCCAGCAGAGTCGTTGTAATGCAGGAGATGGTCAGCCATCATGTGGGGGGCAAAAAAAAAAAAAGAAACTACAGCCACAAGTTTGTCCCGATCGATTAGTGGGCGCTTCTGGTTTGCTGTCAGCTGTGGACAGGTGCTGCTGCTTCCTGCGGGCTGCTGATGGACCGCACGCCTCCCTCTGCCCGGACCTCAGCTCAGCGCTTCTTTTTCATTCAAGCTGACGTCGGAGGAGGCTGCCTTCACGGACCGTGGGAAATTATCCATGCAACTCTGGTTTCTGGGATATTTTTAACCCTTTGATGCGTAGACCACATCAGGAGATACCCATTTTCCATTGGATTTGGGTCACTTTTGACCCAGGTTATGCATCAAAGGGTTACGATAATCCTTTATTGCTCCCCACGCCAGGGGAAATTTACATTGTTACAGCAGCAATAAACATATGTATAATAATTTGTACAATATGACAAGGATGGAAAATGAATAAATACAATATTAATACACTGTAGACAACAGCAATATAAAGTGACTTAAAATAAATGTAGAAGTGCAAGATGCACTTTATGGAGAATATATTGCATTTTATGTTGACTTTCAAGCGGAATAAAGTTTTACAAGAGTTTTAATAACCCCATCTGAACACTAGTGATACATCAGGATGCGCAATATACATTTCATTACCTATTAAAGGGAAAAAAGAGAAAAGTTTCAGTCACCTTCATGTTCTACTAATAGATTTTCTGCAAAAAAAACCCAACTTCTGTAAGTAACCAATATCCACCAATAATCATAGATAGATGAATAGATAGTTTATTCGTTCAAGGTATCCAGTAGCTCACGTTATATACAACATAGATAGATAGATAGATAGATAGATAGATAGATAGATAGATAGATAGATAGATAGATAGGAGACAAGATGAGAAGATAAGATGGTTATTAATCCCACAGTGGGGATATTTCCAGTGTTCCAGCAGCAAAAAAAGAAAATACACCAAAATATACACAAGTACAAGTTCAAAAAAGAAAAAAAAAACATTATTGAACATATCATTGGAATTGCATGGATTTTTCGATGAATAGAAATATTGATAGAGTGCTATTATTGCTTGTATTGTCTATGAACAGAGCATTAGGTGCTTTGGAGAGACAGATATTGCTACAGGGTTGTTATATTGGATTGGATTATCTGTACAAGATAGATAGATAGATAGATAGATAGATAGATAGATAGATAGATAGATAGATAGATAGATAGATAGATAGATAGATAGAGGAACAATGTACAAAAGAGCATGCAGCTGGTGTGCAAATGGTGCTTGTCAAAGAAACGACAACAAGGTGGCTAAAACGCTGGCATTTGCAGAAGTGTGCAAACATTGTTAGTACTTACAATAAAATAAAGCATTACAAGAGTGCAGAAAATAATAAAATAGAATACAAAACGTGCAATGTGAAAATAGAGCTAATAATAAAGAGTATATAGGCGCATTGGTCCTAGTGAGCCCAGGATTATTGGTTCAGTCTTGGATGGTTTTTTCATGTTTTTCTGCTTGTCTACCTGCAAGAGCTTAAGAAAGAGTAAGAAATAAGAAATAGTGTTTCATTAGTGGGATGCATGGAGTTGCATTTCATCCAACTTCTGCAGAATAAAGTCTTTTTTTGCAGCTACATTGAATAAAAACATAAAAGCGGCATGCAATAGTTTATTAAAGTCTATCTATTGTTTAAAACAAAAGGGAATAAGTATTTGTTGTTGTCCTTTAAAGCCACTCCCGACTAGTGTGTGGATTAACTTAACAGTTGACAGTTTGTGCAGAAATTTCTAAATTTAACCTCCTTTTGAAAGAAGAAAAAGAAATTAGATTATAAACTTTTTTTCTGAGTCAGAAAAGACGCCATTTGCATGCTTCGTTTATATATTTTTCTTCAGTTCATATATTAAGTTCATTTCAGTAGTAAGTTTAATGTCACACCAAATAGATCAGATATTGCAGGTGTAAAACATACGAGGAGCACTTAAAGGCAACATGTCACTCCAACATTTGCTGACTGTCCTCTAAAATACAGACATTTAGCGCCATCGGGTGGATCTAAGCTATATTGCACTATTTAATGAAGACACTGAGATCAGTCACTATGTCAGATATTTTGCCTAATTTCTCCAAATTTAATGTTGCTTTGTCAGAAATATGAAGTTATTTATAGTTCAGATAGAGGCAATGTAGCCCAAATGATTTGGAATCACTAAATAAATTCAAAATCCAAAAAATATAATGCCTCAAAACAAGCTGCTAAGTACAGATAAAAGCAACCCGATTGACTGGATAGTAACAAAAACAGGAATGTCTAATGGAACAGAACATAAATACTTGAAAATCAATAAAAAGAGAAAATAAATTGTAATGTAATTTGAATTTAAAATAAAGAAATGAAAGATAAAGAAGGATTTAAAGAACTAATTTAGCATTTAGAGTGCTAATATATGGCATTTTTCCTCCAAGTGTAGTCCTATTGAATATAACTAACAGAAACACAATTTTGTATTTTGCTGACAAGAGAGAGCTTTTCTAAAAACATGTTTTTGTTCTGAGATCTGCCAGATACAGCATCTACTGTTGGTTAAAAACTAAATAAATATATACAACTTCATGTATATGATGTGACTTGAATGCCATTAACTGGTGGCTGAATAAATTACAAACAAAAATAGTAAGATTGGCAAAACAAATTCTAACTTCTCCAATATTTAGAAGCAATTTAGTAAAATAAATAAATAAAGAAAAATATATACAATTTCATGCATCTGATGTGACTTTAATGACATTAACTGATGGCTAAATAAATTGCAAACAAAAATAGTAAGATTAGAAAAATAAATTCTTTAATAGTTACAAGCAGCTTAGTAAAAACGAATAAATAAACAACCAAATAAACAAATATACATGCATTTGATATGACTTAAATGCCATTACCTGGTGGCCAAATAAATTACAAAAATAATCAAAATAAAAAATCTAAATGTTCTAATATTTAGAAGAAGTTTATTATTATTATTGTTATTATTATTATTATTATTATTATTATTATTATTATTATTATTATTATTATTATTATTATTATTATTATTATTATTATTAATAATAATAATAATAATAATAATAATAATAATAATAATAATAATAATAATAATAATAATGATAAAATTCTTCTTACTTAAAATGCTTAGTTCAGCATAGTAGGCTGGGCTGTTAAACAAAAGAAGTAGCACTAGCCGTAGTAGTAGACGTAGTAGTAGTAGTAGTAGTAGTAGTAACACTAGTAGTAGTCGTCCTAGTAGAAGAAGAAGGAGAAATGTGCTGTTTCCATGGCAACAGCAGGGCGACACGGCGTCTCCACGGACACCGGATGTGTCGTAAAGCGTGGACGCCGAAGTTTTGAACCGTTTTGAGCGGCGAAATCAGTGCCGTAGGTACACCTGGCTTTTTTATATACAGGTCACATTTTACACTTATTACCAACAACGTGCCCCGTTTTAAAATGCCTGTAGGCTGTGTGTGAAGCCTGACGTAAAAAAAAACAAAAACAAATGGCGAGTGTTGCTAGCCGCTTTAGCTCGGCTAGCTTCAGTTGTTTGCTAATGCACGGAGCTAGTTTCTGTGCTCGTCTTTAGCTGGAAAGTTCTCTTTGCTAGTTGTAGCTGTAAAGGCAGTCGTGGTGTTATGTTGTTATGTTACATTACGTGACACGAAGCTAACCTGTTTTATTTACCTGCAGGTCTCTGTTCGGTTTAGAAACTGGGTGAACTGGTCAGCTTTAATCGCTCTTTATCTGGGTAATGAATATAATGTTTGTTAAGATAAGATAAAATTCTTGTGCCAGATATTGCTCAGAGAAAACAAAAGACATTGCATAAGTAGTGCAGTGCCTAAAAAGTAGACAGGCAATAACATATAAGTACGATACGTTGCTGAAATAAAAATAAGCTACAAAAGAGCAGTAAAAGGTAATGCTGGCAAACATAAGGAAATATTGCACCTAATAAATATGGTGAAAATGAAATATTGTCTATTGCATTGACGATATTGTACATGTAATCAAATTTTTGCAAGTGAAAATAAGATTTTACACCTGATGATGAAATACTGCACATAAAATTAAATGCTACTCATGATATTAGACAAATTATCAGGAACAACTATTGCAAATTATATTGATATTCTTGTTTAGATGTCTGGGGTTTTTTTTAGCTGTTACATCGTAGCAAACATTACTTACTTGTTCTTACCCTCGTATTCTGTTCATTTTTGAATCCCCTCAGGTTACCATGAACAAATATGAAGACTCATGGGAGAGGCTGGACACTGAGTTTGATCATTTTCTACTGGACATGAAACCGTATGTCCTTAAACACCCCAACAAGTCTGGTGAGGTTTTATCTATTTATTAAACTCACTTGGAAGGCTAACTTACTTGCAGTCTATGTTTTTGTGCTGTTTCAAACCATGCCCCATGCTATCAAATTAATAAATATAAAGATGAGTAGCAACATAGCTCATGTCGCTCTGTATTGTAATTTTTTCAGAGCGACAGCGTTGTGCCATGTGGATAAAGAAGCTGTGCGACCCAGCCATGTGTGGTTCCGGTCTGATAGGACATAAGAACCGCAACATGTATGCCCGTTTGCTCCTTCACATGCTCAAAAGGGGCGTCCTGGAGGGGCCGTTCACCAACAAACCAGAGCCCGGAGGCCTCAAGACCCTCCCCACCTATATGGTAATGATTTTCAGCAAATTTTTTGTTGCTTTATTTGTGCAATGTGCCAGTTGTAAGAAGTCAGGATTATTTTTTGTAACTCAAATCCAATGCAGTTGCAACTCAGTGTGTATGATTGCGATGGATTGCATAAACTGACAACTTGTCTAAGTAACCTCGTCTTCTGAATTTTAATTTCTAGTCCATCTACTTTGATGAGCCACTGGGCGTTCGGTCTGCGGAGCTCAGCCGTGCAGGTCTGCCTGACTGGGTGACAGGAGAGCTGGATGGCTCTGGTGATGACAGCCTGGCTCTGGGTCTGCTGAAGGACAGGCCCAGTTCTACACCTAATGCGGCTCATTACAGGTATTTTACAGCAAAGTTAAAAAAACACACACAATGACAGTTCATCATTAGACTATATTGGGTTAATGTATTTATGTTTGGGGCTGCACAGTGACTTGGTGGTTAGCACTTTTGCCTTGTAGCTAGAAGAGCCCCAGTTTGCTTCCCGGCCTTCCCAGGATCTTTCTGCGTGGAGTTTGCATGTTCTCCCTGTGCATGTGTGGGTTTTCTCCAGGTTCTCCAGCTTCCTCCCACAGTCCAAAAACATGCTGAGGTTAATTGGTGATTCTAAATTGTCCATAGGTGTGAATATGAGTGTGATTGTTTGTCTGTATATGTAGCCCTGTGATAGACTGTTACCTGTCCAGGTGTCCCCTGCCTTCGCCCTGAGTCAGCTGTGATAGACTCCCACCCCCCCACGACCCTAAGTGTCCTTCAGACTTCTGAACTCAAAACAATAACGCATAGTGTCACTTTTAAGAATGCTGCTTACGTGCAATCTCCTGCCCATATTTATTCTATTTTATTAGTTTTTGTTTGATCTCATTGCTTCCTCACTGTGCTTAATATCTCTTGCCCCTTTTGCATGTGTTGGAATTCTTAATACAGTTTTGTTTTTATGACCATTCGATTTTCTTATTTATTGTTGTTAATTTAGCTTGTTTCAATGCACCGTCCAGTGGCAGCTACTTATATTTTCATCATGCCCCCATGTATGATGACAACAAAGCTATTCTATTCTATTCTATTTTATTCTTTTCTATTCTATTCTATTCTATTCTGTTCTAGGGCTGCACATTGCCTTGGTGGTTAACACTTTTGCCTTGCAGCGAGAAGATCCCTGGTCCACGTCCCGGCCTTCCCAGGATCTTTCTGCATGGAGTTTGCATGTTCTCCTTGTGCACGTGTGGGTTTTCTCTGGGTTCTCAGGCTTCCTCCCACAATCCAAGAATATGCTGACCTTAATGGGTAACTCTAAATTGTCTGTAGGTGTGAATATGAGTGTGTTTGTTTGTCTCTATATGTAGCCCTGTGATCAACTGTTACCTGTCCAGGTGAACCTTCACCCTAAGTAAGCTGGGATGGACTCCAGCCCCCCCGCGACCCAAATGAGGATTAAGCGGTATAGATAATGGATGGATGGATGGATATTCTATTCTATTCTGTTCTGTTCTGTTCTACTCTAAAAAGGATTAAGGAGTGCATAGATAATGGATGGATGGATGGAATTAGATGAGCCTGTTTATCTAGAAGGAAAGCAGCCTGACAGATTAATGCAAACAAATTGACATTATTGCTACATTAAATAATGTACAAAGCAGCTTGCCGCTACAGTAAATAAAAAATTTAGGTTTACTCGAGGTGTTGGACAAACATTACATCCATTCATATGAGACAGCTGTCATCCTGGTTTACTCTGTTAAAAGAGACTCAAGCCTGCAGTGCAGTTCCATACACTTCACAAATTACACCGAATTACACCAAATAATCGCCAGATAAAAGTTTCCGTTTCAACTCCCTGTCTGTCTATATGCTCTTGTTCGGTCTCAAAGGAGGTTCGTTTGACTTGTGCTGATGCGTTCAGACACGCTCTCGCTGTAGATTTGACCCCTGCCACTGTGAGAGTCTGAATGAGCTTTTAGTAGCGCCGAACACAGTGTGACAACAGGAATAAACAGCTGATTTGAGAATACACAGGATCACACAGTTCACTACATCTCACAACTAAATGAAAAGTAACACACTATGTCCTAGAAGAAGGAAATTATAATAGGAATACAAGCCACACCAATCAACTTAGACTGAAGAAATACGACACTAAATGAATATGATTTTGGTGCTATTGACAATATCCATTCTGCAGACACCTTTTACCTAAGTTTATATTTGGGTTTTCATGATACAAAAATTAAATAAACTACCACAAACCAAAGCACAATCATTAAAAAATTAAATCTACAAATATTTTCAAAAGAATTGGTGAAATACAGTAACTAATCAAACATAAATATACATCCATCTATTATCTATACACCGCTTAATGCTCATTGGGGTCATGGACATCCTGGACAGATAACAGTCTATCACAGGGCTACATATAGAGACAAACAATCACACTCACATTCATACTTAGAATCACCAATTAACCTCAGCATGTTTTTGAACTGCGGGATGAAGCTGGAGAACCCGGAGAAAGCCCACACGTGAACCGGGGATCTTCTAGCTGCAAGGCGGAAGCACTAACCACCGAGCCACTGTGCAGCCTCATCCAATTCAGTGATCTAAACTTCACATTAAAAACTGAAACTGATTTGCATACAGAGCATATTGACAATGTACCTTACTATGCATGGAACCTTAAAATATATTGTTTTGTTCCTTGAGGAAAGAGGTCATGGTTGCTTTTTGAAATGCCAGTCAGAGATGTTGGCACCCTTGTCTTTTGAAATCATTACATTCACAGAAAAAAATCTATAATTGATCAGTATAATAGAGCAGTAGTATGTTACTGCATAAATACAGACTGTTGAAAAAAGAGCTTCTGCCCTGATCCAAGTTGTGACTTCACTTCACACACAGAAACATTTTTTTGGTCAGATGTAGAAGATGCTGCATAAAACGCATAAGATATTTATCCAAGCGTTCTGTTTCAAAGTTCTTCTACCACACTGAAAACATTGAACCTGGCTGTGAAGCTGCAAACACACAGCTTTTGTGACTGATTGCCCATCGTATTTGCTCGGCAGCACTATTTGAAAAGCCAAAGACATTGCCAAGTTCTTGCATCAGTCTGCATGAGCTGTCCATTCTGACTTTTCAAAAAGAAATACTTCAAAACAGCATGAGAGGATGAGGAACCTCTCATACTCTCTACCCATCCTTCTGTTCCTCTCCTCTTTACACTTTCCCTGTTGTTGAACCTGAGGTGTAACCCTCGCAGAGCGCAGACAGCAGAGAAGAAAGCTCGCTAGCTCATTAGTGTGTTCTCTGTTTCTTAAATTGTTTGGCTTCTCTTCCTGTTTGAACATCAGCCAAAAGCCTGAAAATAAATGTATGTGTTTTGCATTCAGAACTGAGCTGCTTGATTAAAACGTCTTGCACCAGTCAGGTAAACAACCATGTTGATAACATACAAACACAGCATGCCTCACTAAATCATCAGCTGTCCCAGCATGCTTAGGGATGTTTCTCTAGACTTCAGGGGATCTGCAAAGTGATGTTGGTAATGGCTCTGGGTTTTTCATTCCAATTAACAAGAAACGGCAAATCAGAGCCCAGTGGCTTCTTATACTCATTAGCATAATAAAAAGAGAGCACTGTAAGTATAGTAAAGAGAGCTTAATATACACAAGGGTACTGCTTAAGAAAGAGTACCGGCTCACTGTAGCCAGATTTAATTCAAAGTTTTCTGTTGGGGATGTGGAATTATGTCATTACAGTTAGGCGACGCAGCATTTAGTGCTGTTACGAACATGAAGGGCTGCTGTGTGGCGTGTGGATGGTTTCTTTTGCGG
This sequence comes from Amphiprion ocellaris, assembly GCF_022539595.1. NCBI lineage: Eukaryota > Metazoa > Chordata > Actinopteri > Pomacentridae > Amphiprion > Amphiprion ocellaris. The sequence continues at coordinate 28,916,008 of NC_072784.1, forward strand.
GTTTCTTCCCACAGTTCAGTTAACTTCCCACAATATCTGCCAGGAGTGTAGTTGATTAGTGACCAGTCCAAACTGTTGTTGCCTGATTGGGCGCATTTTATATGGCTTAATCAAACTTTTTAAATTAGTCTTGTAAGCGCCATTTTGCAGTGCTATTATAATTACTGCGCCAAGGAATGTGGTGGAGTTATGTGACGATAGATGTACATTTGTCTGTCTGTCTGTTATTCTGTCTGTTAGCAACATTACTCAAAAACAGACTAACTAATTTGGATGAAATTTTCAGGGAAGGTCAGAAATGACACAAGGACCAAGTGATTAGATTTTGGCAGTAATGCAGCTTATAGTCTGGTTCCACGGATTTGTAAAAGATTTGTGTATCATTGCAAGACAGCGGCATGGCATCACTGTAACTATGACAACAAGTGAACACTACATCAGCTGCCTGCTGACGATCACATGATTGTGATCCTACTACAAATCCACCGCTGTGGACTTATCAGGACTTATCCATCAGAAATGATACAAGGAACAACTGATTAAATTGTGGAGGTGTTTCTGAGTCCCATCAATTCCTGCTACATATTTAGGTCACGTGATTCGGTATCCATACATAACGTACACATGCATAACACACAGCTGTGCTCAGCGCAAGGACATTTTTGTTTGTGGGTACATCTATATTAAATGGACACATTCTATGGTGCCGTGATTTCTGATCTTCAATAACTAATAAATAATTGCTGCATTTCTGTCAATGACATATGGGGGAATGAACGGCCTTGGGGGGGTACTGCGCTCTCTGACTGCTTTTCTTGTTTAGGAAGTAACAGTTTTAGTTGCTGAAATGCACACAATTGATATGTAATTGTGAAGTGAAAGGGTTAAATTTTTTGACTTAATTGTTATCCTGTGAGGCTCCTGTAGGCTTCTAAATGCAGCTACGAAGAAGAATGTTGCCAGAAGTGTTGTGTTCTGTCGCAATAAACGAGCAGGCAGCGGAGCAATACAGTGGTTTTACCGTTGTGATGATGTTAGCCAATAAACATGTAAAACAGTCTCCCGTCCCTCTTTTATGAAGTGGTTATGGCAACAAGAAACTTAAAAGAATTAGGAGGCAAGACTACTGAACTTGAAAGAGCTACAGAAATGAAGATAACCACTACAAGTCTCATAGTGAAGTATTTTTACATCATCATGTATGGACAAAAACCTGCATGTGTTTGTGTACTAAATGCTGTTTCTGACATTACAAGTAATGTGAATACCGGCTACCTTCAGTAAGGAGCAGCTCTTCTCCTCGCTGCTGTAGAGGGTGTGGATGGAGGTCTTTGTGGGGAGCAGACTGCTGAGTACCACAGCGTCTGATTGGGATAAGACCTTTAAAGACGCTCAGATCACAGGCTAACGTACTGATGGAGAAAATTAGCTGGGCCAAGAGTCCTTTTATGTGTCTCTCTCATTTAGATAAGATTAAATGGAAGGAACTCGTCGGACTCCCGGCCTGTGATGTGGCAGCGTTTGATCTGTCTCACTCACCATTAGTCAGGTGACGGGCAGGGCTTCTTTCAGGTCCAATTCAGGTTTTGGTATCTAAAGGCAGAGTTGTGATGATTTTTCTGATGTTTTGAGATGCTGTTTTCTGTTTTTCACAGACGTGCAGTGACATGTGTGCATACGTGTGCATCATCTAACCTCATTAGACAGAAATGCCCCCCGATCGAATTCCAGCGTGCATTCCTCTGTAGCCGTGGTGTTCCGAAGTTAGCCACAAGATAGAGCCACTGCTTTGTCTATAGCACTGGTTCAGGCAGAGGAATGCTGTGGGAAAGCGAAGGCAGCCAGCGAGGGTCAAGGGATCACACAGAACAGCTTTGGTGATTAGCTAACAAGTCCACTCCGTCTTCTTATGTGTCGCCTCGTGTTCAAAGTAGACAGATAATGATAAAGACATAGAGTGTGTGGGGGCTGGTGGTGGTGTCAGGTTCACAGCTGAAGTGTCGCTGAAGAACATGTAAATTTTTCTTTATTATCACTTTGTAGGAGGTGCTGCTCCCCGACCTCTGGAGCCTCTACTTTCACATTTTTTTCCTTATTTTGCTCTTGTCTCTCTGTCTTCCATCTGTGTGCTTTTCATTCCCATATGAAAACTCTTGACCCCCTTCCCCCTCGCACTCCTCTCCTTTTTCCCCCCTCTGGGTAAGTGTGACAATAACATTGTCTTTGCAGTTTGCAGCAGTCGGCTGTTGACGTCGGTGTAAAGCGTCTCCTGTCTCCTGCTCACAGGCCAGAATGTTTCCACTGATCCTCCCTCCAGGTGGTGTTGCGTTATGGTGGAGGGTGAGCGGGGGCAGAGGGATGTTTGTGTCCCAAGGTCAGACTGCTTTCCTGAGAGCGCCTGAGGCTGAGACCCGGGCCCGCTGGCTCTGCACCTGGAGGTCAGGCCGGGGTATGGATGTCAGGCTGCTTTAATCAGCCAAGCTGCAGCTTCTGAGGCTCTACATAGTGTTCTCATTTTCTTGTGTGTCTGTGTGTGTGTCTGTGTGTGTGTCGGTGTGTGTGTCGGTGTGTGTGTGTGTGTGTGTGTGTGTGTGTGTGTGTGTGTGTGTGTGTGTGTGTGTGTGTGTGTGTGTGTGTGTGTGTGTGTGTCTGTCTGTGTGTGTTGTTCTGGCCTGACTTGCCACTGCTTTGATCTCTGGGCCTCAGACTCCAGACACATCTGATTCAATTATCCTCATCCACCTGTTGACTTAGAGGCCCAAAATTGCAAAGCTTGGCCCCCTGTCCAAGTTTCATAGCTGCATGTGTTTGTGCAAGTGTGTGTGTGTGCGCGTGTGTGTGGGCACATGCATAAAGAGAGAACTGTCTGATTTCACAAAAGCTGAGATCTTTTATCTGCAATTTCAGATCATAATGAGAAATTAGCAAAGCAATATTAGAAGTTATTGTAACTGATGTGTGCATTTATGCTATGATATTTTACACAAGCAGTAATTACTATATTATAATATAGGCTCCAGGACTGTTCACAAATGAATTATATATGAAGAAATTGAATAAATCCACAAACATGGCTCAATTTAAACCTGGCTTTGACTGAGGTGTCCCTCCTGAGCAGCTAGAATACATATAAAGAGATCTGGCTAATAATCCCTCACTCAGTACTTCGCTCACTTACCATGATGCTATTAGATCAGAATCCTACTTGCCACAATCTATTTGACATTAATATTTTATAACATTTGTCACTTTATAACATAAAAATATATTGTTATTATTTATTTTGGTTGCTTTTAGAAAGAAAAAAGACCATTTCAAAGCATTACCTGTGGGCATGACTTTACAGCAGGAAATAAGAATACTCATAAAAATATACTGCATTTAACAAAAACCTTTACTTGTGTATTGTTACCTGCAGTTGTTGTTTGTCTGAAGCGCTTAGATAAGAGATAAGAATGCTGTAACACTAAATATAGATTAGCTCAGCCTCATTTAATGAGGAAGTCTTATTGAGATCAAGGTCTCTTTTACATGATGCATCACAGGAAGATAATCAGGTCACACGAAGCTGCATTTATAGACGTTCTGTACCAAAATATTATACCAATCGACTGAATATATTAGCTGTCCACACAACTGAATATATCAGTATTCAAAGCCAATAAGTCTGCCAACAATTCCATAAAAAAACGTCATCTCAGGGCCATCCTTGTATTTTGTGAAATGTTTGTCACCTGTATAAACTGTTGTAGCATTGTTTATTCGCTCACACAATATTATATATTTTGTGTTTTCATGAGGAGAAAACTGACTGCATACTCTATATTCTGCAGTGTTTCCTCACAGCGATGGTCTCCTGAGATAACGCTGCCTGTGACAAATGAGACTCAAAATTCTCAGTAGTAGGAATGGTGAAAAATTGCATGGGAGGAAAAGAAATGCCCAAAGGCTCCAAACTGAGCGCGCGAAACAGTGCCCTCTAGAATGTAATGTGATGTCTTCATAAGATGACAGCATTTTTTTTTCTTCATTGTTGCCCTACATCTTCTTGGCTTCTCTAACATCTTCATTCAATTAGCATTAGAGGTCTATTAGTGTCTTGTGTGCCTGTGCATAATGAGATTGTTAGCTCAGTTCTGCGTGTGTGTGTGTGTGTGTGCGTGCGTGCGTGCGTGCGTGCGTGCGTGCGTGCGTGCGTGCGTGCGTGCGTGCGTGCGTGTGTGTGGCTAAAGAGAGCATCATGAAAATGTGTGTTGGAGAATGTAAGCCTTTTGCATGTAAAGCTGCTCGTTCAAACCATGATGGACATGATGAGAGACAATGATTGAGATGTGTTATTATAAAAAGATTGTACAAGTCATAGGCTGGTGTCCTGTGGGCTGCACGTGGAAACAGATTGATGTATAGCAGAGACGTTTATTGTTCAGATGGGATGAAATGCAGACCGCAAACCATGCAACTGGTGCCAGATGTCGATCTGTGCAAATGGTAACGCAGGCTGCCTATGCAAGCACATTCACATGCAAGGAGAGAGCAGGCTCCAGAGATGTGCTCACACACATTGTGGATTAAACTCTCGTACTTCTGCCTCTTTTTCAGGAGAAAACTGTATGAGGAGAAGTCCTCATCACGGCCCATGTCCTCTAGTCCACTCAAGCATTCTCCCAGACAGGATGCCAGAATGGTGAGTTCATCACCAACCTTCAGACTGTCAGCCACACCTCTGGACTTTTCTGACATATTTGTCTTAAGATTCAGCAAGTCGGCTTTGTCAGTTTTATAAATCGCTGCAAGGTAGCTCTGATGAGACATTAAATTATTAATAGTCAACCTGCTGGTGCCAATACAAATAGTAGACACTCTGCTTTGCTTTTTTTTCTTTAATGTGGACCAATTTGGGAATTCCTGAACTCATTTCCCCATGAAGTCGGAGGAAATTCCCTGGGCTCACAAATTATTGGTTCACGCACAAAAAAAACAAGACGTTTGTGATCACAACAGTTGACAGTAACATGCACTCACACACACATGCTGCCAGTTTATTAGATACACCTGGCTAAAAGTAATGCAGACAAACACAACAAAAACCCGCCTAATGAAGGCTGCAATGTTCGGGTTTTGTTGAAACTCTGGTCAACAGCTGTTGATTTAACTCTGTGGTTATTCATGGGGCTGTAGGTTTTGATGCTGTCTGCTTTTATCACATTATACTCAGAGGTGTTTGTAATGTTTTGAATGTACTGTCAGCGTACTGCTCGGTTTTGTGTACATGTACATTCTAAGGCAGTCCAGTACCACAGACCTGCCTTCACACCCGTCTTTACAGATCTCAAATTGTTTACTTTTTGGTGATTTAGTCGAAAATATATAAAATAAATTACACATTTTAGCAGAGAGGAGATGGTGGTGGTGTTGTGTTGGACTGCAATATATTGATCATTTCCCAATGTTGTGCCTCCTTCATGTAGTTCATGTAAATGGAAGGAAACACATCTTCAGTATAATTAAGTTCAGCGCAGCATCTTTAACTATGAACTTAACAACAAACACTCAGTTTATTTAATATAATGCTAAAGATGGCACCAAAATATTCCACAGTGGCGAAATTTGCAATGTTACAGTAGCAAAGATAGTGCAAACATTTAAAGAATGAAGTACAAAAAATGAAAATAAACTAAAGTATACATAAGTACTCATTCTAAAAAGAAAAAAAAACAATATTGCACATATTAGTGGTATTGCATGGATTTTTTGATGAATAGAAATACTGATAGAGTACTATTATTGAACGATTGTCTATGAACAGTGATAGATAGATAGATAGATAGATAGATAGATAGATAGATAGATAGATAGATAGATAGATAGATAGATAGATAGATAGATAGATAGATAGATAGATAGATACATAGATAGATAGATAGATAGATAGATAGATACATAGATAGATAGATAGGATAAGATAAGATAAGATAAGATAAGATTATTATTAATCCCACAGTGGGGATATTTCCAATGTCCCAGCAGCAAAAAAAGAAAATGCACCAAAATATACACAAGCACAAGTTCAAAAAAGAAAACATTATTGAACATATCATTGGAATTGCATGGATTTTTCAATGAATAGAAATATTGATAGAGTGCTATTATTGCGCGTATTGTCTATGAACAGAGCATTAGGTGCTTTGGAGAGACAGATATTGCTACAGGGTTGTTATATTGGATTGGATTATCTGTACAAGATAGATAGATAGATAGATAGATAGATAGATAGATAGATAGACAGACAGAGGCAGACAGAAGGTGGAAGGCCAATGTACAAAAACAAAAGAACATGCAATTTGATGTGCAAACTGTGCCAGGAACCCCCGGGCAAAGTATACCCGGGTATAAGCTGGTCTAGGCCACAGTATACCCTGGGGTACCAGTTTATACCTGTGACACATAAATACCAAACTCTTAATTGTTAAGTTATTTCGTTTTTTTTTTTTTCCAGGAGTTATGCTTAGCAATAACTAGAATGTCTTTGATCTAATTATAATTGAAAAGTTTCAAATCAAAGGAAAAACTGAACTGAAAACCAAGAAAAATGTATGCTTTAAGCAAAACATTATCAAAGAACATCCACACTGGCTGGTGTTACTTTCAATTGTTTCTGATATAACTGATTTCAGTACAATATCTATTATATTACCTTTGTATTGTGCTAGGAAATTTTTGGCAACATTTCATTCAGTATATATTTTTTATATGTTGAATTTAATATATATTTGCTAATTTATCAAATATATATTAACTATCATAGCCATATTTAATCTGTAGAGGCAAAAAACTTGTAGTTAATGAGGTTTCCTATGTGTCCAGACTGTAGAGACACCCTGTACTTTGGCAGAGGGGTTTATCTAGCCAGTTACACTGGTCCAAGGAATAGCATAAGGTCTCTAAAATGCTAGTATTTACAGAGATGTGCAAAGAATTGTTCATATTTACAATAAAGTGCAAATTGCCGTTATATTACAAGAGTACAGAATGCAATGAATAGTGTATTATGAAGTAGTACAGTTCAGTGGCACACATCTGCAGCCAGAACCATTTCATTCTGCTAATACTTCTAATAAATATGAGTATTGTGTTAAACATACGTTATGTTTAACATAATGCTTGTAATTCCTGCAGTCTGTGCCAAGCTGCTTTGACCAGCCAGCGCCCTGCATACCCAACATTCCTAGATATAGAAATGAAACATTTGCTCTGTTTGTTTGAGGGCGAGGCTCTGGGGCCTTAATGCCATTTTAATCAGAAGGGGCATTTAATCCCGAGCTATTCCATTCAGCAATTTCTCTGCGTCAGTGCGGTTGAGGTACACCCAAGGTCCACACTCCACCAGATCCTAATCAAATTCAACAACATCTCTCCTTTCCCCGTCGCCCTCTCGGCTTTATTAGATATTTCCCCTATTTCAACCTTGCTGCCCAACCTCGACTTGAGTAAACCGATCTTGTATCAACAGAACCCCTGGAAACGTTGGAATTATACTGTATAAAACAAATCCGGAGCGCCGCTGTAACAAAAGGCTGAAGAAAACAAGAATGACAGTCAGTCTAGCTGCACATGCCCTTCTTGTGGAATTTACTGCACGACGGAAATGATGTGGAACTGCCAAACATCTGGAGAGCTGTATGTGAGAGGGAGGAGAGATGGAGATAACGAGGGAGTAGAGTGCTGTTAGTATGGGAGGAAAACACGTGTGGGTGTACTGTATATCTGTAAGCTTTTAAAGAAGCCTTCTGTTGTTGCCAAGAGAGGAATTATATTGTGTCAGCAGGCAGTGATAACCTCCATCACTGCCTGCCGTGCGCTTCCTCGGGCCAAACTGCCAATCAAAGCGCTGTCAGAAATCATTTAAATTCCCTCCTCTAATTTATATCACCCTTCTCAACTTTGATTTTGTTCCTGCTGTTGATGCACTCTCCTACCCCGCCTTGTTCCTTCTCAGGTGGATGGCGGGCTGAAGGCAGATATGTCTCCTGATGACAGTGACCTGGAGGCTCGTCTCAACAGCTGGAACCTGGGGGTGAGTCCAGAGGCATGCCTTCGGGTTCTTGGCTCCATGCAGCTGTCAGCTACAGTGACAGTGACTCTGAATGCCTGAGCTCACGAGTGAATCTACATCAGCGATGTCGTGATGCTCAGCCAGCCTCACTGCTCGCACACAAACACAAAAACCCTTTCGCCCGTGTCCTCTAGAAGGCACTTCCTTTAGGCAGCTCACTGGTATTGTAGGACGTGAAGGGGGAGAGGGGTTGTGTAAACTGAGAATTTGAAGATGAGTGCACTTCTCTTATCTTTCTGTCTGCAGTGCACCAGGCCGAGGCTTGATAAGCAACTGGCCCTCATGTCTTTTATTTCCTATCTGTTCACCTGCATGACCCCGACTTTCTTCTTCACTTGCATGTCGCCACTTACTTCCTCTTGCTTTCATATGGATATTTCCTGCAGAATCTCCTCTCTCTGTTTTCCAAACTCTTTCTCTGTTTCTCTTTGTCCTGCTGTTCTTGTCTTTCACCCTTCTTTCCGTCCGTCCTGCTGTTCTGCTCTGCTCTCCTCTCTCCCAGGACGAGGGTAATCTGAGGTGTCTATCAGCAGACGTGAAGCTGTGCAATGCACCGCTCCGCTCTCCTCTGTGTTGAAACGCCGATAAGAGGCATTGCTTGGCAACGCTCCCCCAAGCCTGCATCTTTCAAATCAACAGATGTTCCTTCACGCACAAACACACACACAAGCCCCCCTCAAGTTTACAGAAGTTTTAAAGATGCACGGCTTCAAAGCGCCCAGCTCCGGTGAAATTTCAGCACAGCCGAGCACCACCGTATCTGGAGCATCTTTTAGCTTTTTCTTTAGATGTTCTGAAGCACTCCATATTGGTTTGTTGTACATTTCACCTCTAATGTAATAAAGTGAGTGCAGTCTGTTAACCGTACTGGACAGTGGATGACAGATTGCATCAGGAGTTCTTCCAAGAGGCAAGGCAGGTTTATTTGTATTGCACGATTCATACACAAGGCAATTAAAAAACACAAAGAAAAATGATTTATAGGTAGACACATATTAAAATCATAGAAATAAAACCTAAAAGTAGACATTAAGATCATAAAAGTGCATTAGAAGACATGAAAATAGAGCACAGGACCTGAGTTGTCTGGACTACCATCTGTTTTAACTTTCAATTTGTTTGTGATTTGTGTGTCGGAGCAGCTGGTTTTACCTCTAATGTTAGCTGAGTGTTACAGTAGATTTAGGTACAGCATGCACTGACCTACGCTACTTCAAAAGTTTAGGGTCACTTAGAAATGTCCTTATTTTTATTAAATGCTTCTATTAAAGCATTTTTTTTCAATGAAGATAAGATAATAAAATGAATGATAAATCCAGTCCAGACATTATTAATGTGGTAAATGACTATTGTAGCTGGAAACAGCTGATTTTTAATGGAATATCTCCATAGGGGAACAGAGGAACATTTCCAGCAACCATCACCCCTGTGTCCTAATGCTACATTGTGTTAGCTAATGGTGTTGAAAGGCTAATTGATGAACATAAAACCCTTGAGCAGTTTTGTTCGCACATGAATAAAAATGCGAATTTTCATGGAACACATGAATTTGTGTGGGTGACCCCAAACTTTTGAACGGTAGTGTACCTCTACTGGAAGAAAAACATGCAAACTAGAATTAAACTGGACAAAACCAGCCCAGTGTTCAGCGATGGCCCCTACCACTCGGCTATCCATTGTCTGCGGTTAAATGGGAGTGCTGACGGCTTGCTCAATGCTCGGTTGAAACTAGGAAGCCATCAGTCACAGAGTGTTTGTTTGACTGGAGAGCCAGTCCTTGTGATTTGGAGTGTTGTTCCTCTGGTGCATCCGTCCATCCATCCACATCAGGTTCCAATGACACAGGAGGCCGTGCCAGGCCAGCTGTGAGACTAGACAAACATGTGCTTAGAGGAGCATGTGTGTGGGCACGCAGGCATACGTGTGCACCAAGTCCAAGTTTAGTATCGCACTGTGCCAGCATCACACCACAGCATTTAGTCTACATGTCTTCCTTGCCCTGTGGGCCGTGCTCAATCAAATCTGATGACTGGCTGTCTGTGAATATAAAAAGAAATCCCATTCTTGTTCTCAGCCCGGGCACTAGTTTAGAAGAATATTGATTGATTCATCACTTGGTGAATGTTTTTTTTTTTTTAGCCATTGCCAGATTTAAGTAGCAATTCATCACAGATCGTGGCTCGCACTGCTGATGCAGCTCTGCACCGAGTGTGTTGTTTGTCTTTCTGTGTGCACGTTACAGTGCACATTAGGCATCACCGTAGTCAAGTCGGATGTTTCCTTTTTGTCGAAGGGCTTACAGTATGTCAGCGAGCAAAATGCATGACCTGTTTTTACCTGTGTGCAAAATTAGCCGGGAGGCGGAGCTACTTTCATCCATTTCACCTGTCACCTTGAAGCAACAGATTGTGACTTTATCCTCGTACTGTCGTTGCAACTATTTTAGTCCCGAGCTCTGAGGTTCTTTCAGATCCTGTTCTCTCATCTCCCATTTATTCTGGATTAACTTCGTGTTGGTTGTGCCACCTCACAACATTAAATCCTTTTTTCCCCCCCACTCTTCCCTCCTCTTCCCACTCTTCCTCGTTGTTCTGCTCCTTCATCCTCATGTTGAAGAGATTAGCAACAGAACTGTTTACTGGGCGCCGTTGCTGTCATCTCCAGAGTCAGCTCCGCATCTTTGAAAAGCCGTGATCTTGCAGCTACTTGGCAACCCCTACAGACAGCCCAAGTGCATTAGAGAGGAACGCTGTGTGATAGCGTGAGTTCATAAAAAAGTAATGGGGTCATAGACAAACGTCAAGTAGCGCAGGAAAAACAGCAGGTTGTCAACAAGATATTTTTTGCAGTTTGTGTCACAGCGACTGAGCTTTTATTGATGTAAGCTGCAGAGTCACATGGACTGTGACCTGCTTACTTTCAGGTGGTTTAGCTGCTTGCTCTTTTTTTCAGCCTCCTGTGTTTCTTATTGTAATCAAAGAACATGCTGTGTCAGTGTTTGGGAAGGATGTATACACATTTGTCTCCATCTGATGGTAAATGGACGGGAGATAGCTTACAGATTAGTGGTCTTGAGTGTTGACAAAAGGGACAGCAAAAGAGGGTCTGAGAGCGGAAACAGAGCTGGCCACACACACAAAGCCTCGAAGGAGCCCGACGCATTCTGTCTCTCTAAAGAGACAAGAGTTGACAGAAGAGACTCCAGCCACAGCTCTGGGCTTTTGATGTGCTCCCCACATTGTTTATGGCAAATTCAGGGCGGAGGTTAGATTCTGGTGGCGGTGAGGCTTTGTTAGGAGAGGAAGAAGGCGAAGAGAGGTCTAAAGTTTTTCTGTTTACTCTTTCAGATTGAAAACCCCAGGTATTTGCGCGAGAAGCCCATTCCCCTGTCACCAGTAAGTTGTCAGAGAGTCCTTTGTGGGTTATTTATTTACTGTTACGTAGATGAAAGTGTTGTCTAATCTCTCACTCCTTTATCTCTGTAGATTTTCCAGTCGAGCTTTGGCAGGAGCAGCACCTTGGGCAATGATCAGGACTCGCACAGTAAAGAGGTATGGCCCTAAATGAGAGTTAACTTAACAGGACCTCAACTCTTCCTTGCTCATAAATCAACTTCTTTAATAACTCTGATGTCACGTCTTTGTGTATCCAAGGGCAGTAGTTGGTATTTAAGAAAAATGCCCTTCATATTCATTCCAGCAAGCCTAAATCCTCGCTTCTCACTGTTCAGTACATGCAGCCTTTGTATAGAAACAAGTGTTAAACACATACAGAAGTCAACGCTCCCTTGACTGCTTTATGGCATTAGACGCCCCCACAGCTCTGTACATACATCCACACGCATGGTTTGTATTGTTGAAATGGCCAAGGCCTTTTAGAAGACAAAAATAATGCCTGCTCCCAGTGATGACAGTTTTTTCCTTATGTGGACTTAAGCTGAAAATCCTATTCTGAAAGCATGCTTTGAAGTCCCCTCCTCCCCCCACTCCCCGACTCCCCCCGAACCACCACTCATTCCTCCCACCATCCACCTTTAACGGACTGTTAAATATAAAACCAAGCATGACTTTGCTGTAATAGCCATGGCTGCTCCCGTCAGTTAGATCGGCTTCACTGGGAGAGAGAGGGGGTAAACGTGGAGACACACATGACATTATGGGCAAGAATAGTCAGACGTGTTGACTTCTATTAACAAGAATCTGTTTGTAGCTGCTAGAAGATGATGCACTGACACGCACTCACCTACCCAGTCAGCCGATGAACCTGTGGACCAGCAACTCTAATATGAAAACATTAAAGCAATGTCCTATGCTGTTTGATCCCACGTCAGACTATCTGACTGACTCTGTACAGCTGTGTGTGGTGGGAATATAAATTTGTCACAGGAGAGCATATTTAATGCACACCCCACCTCTGAGTTACCTGTTTATTTCTATGCAGTATTGTGCAGTCCATTATAATAGACCAGTCGAAGGGGTATTGATTCAGCTCTTTTGGTGGACACTACCTTTCACTATAACTCAAAACTGCTCCGACTTGTGTGTGTGTCTTTATGCAGTTTATATATAGATGGCCTTGAATAAGAACATAATTTTTTAGGGGGGAAAGCCAAAGGAAACTGAACTGACCTGTCATTTCCACTGAGGCCACATGCTATCAATATGGTAACCAGTTCAGGAAAGTGACTGGGAGGGACGCTTGGGAAACAAGAGGAAATGGTGCAGAACTGGAAGAGGTTTTTTAAAAAAAATTTTTTTTACACATAATGTTCAAATTTTTGCTGTGTCTACTAGAGTTAATCTGCTTTCTTGCATTAACCTTTTACTGTATTTACAAGATATTATTGTTTAAATAAAAACTATGCTTCACCTCTCCACCAATATTTATTTATTTCATCCTGGTAGTTTTTGTATAATCCTGCTCACAGACAGACAAACAGCACTGGAAACATATGACTTGCATTGACGAGATGCAAAGCGGTTGTATAGTCACATGAACAGGGCATGTTAAAAGCAGTTGACACTGACTTCCTGAAAAATGATCCCATCTGTGTCTCGAAAGCTGCAAGCCATGAGCTGATCCGTTGCACCTTTACAGCCTAGTGCCATGGATCAGTCAGCCAGTCTGTCTGTCTACTCTGGCCACAACAAATACCAGATGGGCTCCCATTAAATTTGGCACAAACAGTTACTCAATCTGCTATTCTGTATGAGTTGTAAACACAGTGGTATTCCCTTAACTTTTCACCTATATGAATTGTCCAATACTTTGGCTCAGAAGTGAGACTTTGGAAAGAATAGACACACTTTGGTTTGCAGTTTGAAATTCAGTCACTTTTCTCTGCAGAAACAATTAACTCACATCTTTTGTCAATAAATAAGAGATCTTGATAATGTCATCCACCACACCTGTGATGCTAATGACATTTCCACTACTGTTTTATGTGTTTTTAATTGACTGTACTAATTCTAATAAGTGGATACTGGCAAGCTAACAGGCTAAAATGACACTACTAAACTACTCAAATAAGAACCCCATTGTGGCTAAGTACAACCTCACAGAACCAAAGAGGCAGCAGATTGATGTTGCACCAGAAACCAACATTCTTAGCACAACCTGTAAGACAAATTTCCCCCGAAATGTCTTTGCACTGGCTAATTTGAATGCACCTCCCACCTGTTTGCGCTTCTTCCTCCACCTGCACACCAAAGTACTAACCAAGGTAATAGGGTCAGCAAAATGCCAGAAGATGGGAGCACAATTCATTGAAAACACAACCCTTACACCATGTTTGTATAGAAGGCATAGTATGAGCAGTGCATTATCATAACAGCAGCTCTGTTGCTCTCTATGTTTCTACAGAGCAGATGTCTCGATGCCTACTGAGCTCTAGATTTTAACTATAAAAAGCTGCAAGCAGCATTGGTCGGGTCTTTGCATCCTTGCTGCTCAGCTATCCACCTACATGTCCACCAGGTGGTGCTACAACTAAGAGTGCATTTTGGCATATGGACTCTGATCAAACATGTAAAGTTTCAGGCAGATTGGAGCTTGTCCAGGCTAGCTGGACAGCACTTCCTGTCTAATGGCGAAGCATCAAAATTCCATGGCCACGCCCGTAGACTTTTGCATTGATTTTATAATAACTTTAGATCACTCATGTCTGTTGTATGTACTTGCCAAATTGTGGGTGCATTGGACTTAGCCCAAAATTTGACACTTTATTCTTCCTGTTGGGTTTTGGGTATGTGTGCAAAAGGCTTTTTTGTGCGCCCTTACGTGTTGCATATGCCTAGCGAATTTCGTAGGTCTAGGTGGAACGTGCTTTGGAGATATAGTTTTACTAACTTTTCGCCAGTTCGGATTTGCATGCCTTTATGCGTTTTCAAGTATGTTTAGGGCTTCAAAAAAGCGATTATTTGTCTAGAGAAAGCATAAAAATACACTTGAGGTTGCATTTTGGGTCGTATAGTACAAGTAGAACATGAGTTTTTTAGACTTTGGGATTTCTTGAAACATCTACGTAGACGCAGCTTCAGTCTTGTTTGTTATCTTTTGCAGGAGGCCTTCAGTCTAGGGGACGTTATACTTCCTTGTTATGCAGAACCTTTTCTTGTAAGTTTCTGTAGAACCACAGGAAGCCTTGACTAGCTCTGCTGTTGCGTGGCTGTCTAGGCTCAGTCTGGGAAATCACAGTGACATCACTTCCCTTTAATCCCTGAAGCATAGTTGAAAATTTACCCAGGTTTAATGTGTTATACACACCACATGTCATTAAGCTCGTGGCAGCTTAACGAACATCTCAGCTTTCACACCAAGTTCATCCTCCCACTAATCTCGCGACTGCATTGAGAGAAATGCAGACTGCTTTTTTCCAGCGGAACAATGACTGGCAGTTGAGAACCTCCACTACAAGCTGCCATCGCTTTGAGTCGCGTAGCTTCTACATATGTGTTTGCTTATGGGAGAGTTGTGGAAAATGTCTTGCAGGAGCAGCAAAGTCCTGATAATCCTTCAGCACACCCAAGCAGTGCTTTGTATGACGAGGGCTGGGCCTTTGCTTGGAAATTCAATTAAATGGTGACTGATGAGTCAGGTTCAGCCATATGTAGGACCCACGTCTTGTGATTGTAGAAGATACTGACAGAGTGATTAAAGCACAAGTCTTTCTTTTAGTGTTTGTGTGTTCATGCTGTCTTCAAACTACCCACTTGGTCCCTGACCTGAGGGATTGCTGGCAGCAGGCGTAGCATGGTAGATGAGTGTGTTAGTGTCAGGCAGTCACACTCTAATTGTCACAAGACCCTGACTGGGGATCAGACCCCTTTGCTTTCTGATGCCATAATGATGTAGTCTCTCTAATCTAAGGATCCTTTGGGATGGAGCTTGAGCTCTCAGCCTGTGATTTACAGGGCCATAGCCTGTCTTATCTGATCGCTTTTCAAAGCTAAAAAAGAGTAACCTAGTGAGTCTTAGTATTTTAAAGGGGACTAGTTCTGTAGTCGCCTTTCAAGATGGTGCCTCGGACCGAGAGACATAAGGGATCTACATGTTCCATAATGATAGAGTTGCTATTTTGAGCCTTTCTGTCCTTGATTCTTGTATGTTTGATGTGTTCATAGAAGAAGTTTTAACTAACAATCTGTTTGCTTACTGTGTGTCCAGAACTACACTCTACTATGGGAATATTTTTTTTCAGAGGGTCAGAGATTCAATTTTAGCCAAAGTTTTTATCCAGTCTTCCTATCTGAACAGACTACAGTAAATTAACTTCTTGTAGGAGTGTGGAAATGGCATCTAGCTGCTCCTCAGTAGATAGAGCAATGCTGCATACCGACTATCCTGGAGCATCTGTGTTTACTGAGGATGAAAGACGCATCAGGACATTGTACATCTCAGGCGAGATGAAGGAGATGCACGAATGCAACCTTGCTTTGTGGAGCCCAAACAGTTAGCAGATGATTTGTGAACACATCCCCCTGAGGGAAAAGGCCTTGACCTCACGCTGGTTTTGAGAGCAGAAAAAGCGACTGTTTCCGTCATCTCCTCGCATTCCCCTTTCTCATACCCCCTCTCTCTTTCTTCCCTCCCTCCCACCCTCTCATCCTTTCAAGAGCGAAGTGTCAAAAAACATGGCATCTTACAGCGCTCACTACAACTCTGAAGAAGAGAAAAGGGAAAGAGCTGTACCACCCAGTTGGGCTGATTGAAGGCGTCTCAGAAGCCTTAGGTGTACGACATTCCTCCTCCTCCTTCCTTCACTGACGCCTTTATAAACAAGTTTCAAACACCCCTGATCTAGTTTGACAAACTTTCTCCAAAGAGCATTTGAAGAGAGGATGAGAAAGTGACACCCCCACATGTGCTTTTTTTTTTTTTTTTTTTTTGGCACCGGCAGAGTCAGGTCTCTGCTTACTCTTTTGCTTTTCAATCACTGCCATCTCTCTCCCCTTCTCTCTTTCTCACTTTCTTTTGCGTTTTCCTTTCTACTCTGACAGGTCTCCTGTGGTCGCCTCAATTGCACAAGAAATGGTGGTAAATCAAGAAAAAAGAGACAGAAGAAAGAAACAGAATACTTAACAGAGCTTTGTCAAGGATACAGTGTGTAAATGCAGCTGAAGTGCAGTAATGAGGAGATGTATCTAGAAGGCAATTCATGCATTTTTGGTGGACTTGTAAAGTGAATTTCTGACATTTTAACAAAATTTAAGCTTTTTCTACCGTTTCAGTCCTGAATTTATTCCTCTAACTTTCAGTTCATTCCTGATGTCTTTATTGTATTGTATCAATATTTATTCACTTAAACAAAACTGCAATTGAATCATATTTTTATTCAGACATCATAGTTACTTGGCTTTGATTTTTACCAAGAGAGTAGGTCTAATGTGGTTTGACTGTGCCAAGTAATGTCACGGGAATTTTCTGCTTAATGGTTCTGATGACTAGAACAAACAAGCGCTAGCCTTGGGATGTTGTTAACCACTGACATGCTCACACATTTTCAAAGGGAGAACATTGTCACCCCGCTGCAGGGTTGATTAGCACACCAGAGCAGACAGTGACTAAACATGAGTAGTGACATCAAAGCAAATGGCCAGTCATCTTTCTGTCAAAGGTTTTCTTTGTGCCTCCATGTGTTGTGTGTTTGTGAGTGGAAACATCTTGTGTGTGTGTGTGTGTGTGTGTGTGTGTGTGTGTGTGTGTGTGTGTGTGTGTGTGTGTGTGTGTGTGTGTGTGTGTGTGTGTGTGTGTGTGTGTGTGTGTGTGTGTGTGTGTGTGTGTGTGTGTGTGTGTGTGTGTGTGTGTGTGTGTGTGTGTGTGTGTGTGTGTGTGTGTGTGTGTGTGTGTGTGTGCAGTCAATGTCAAACTAACTGGAAAGAGCAGCTACAAAAAGCTGATGAAGACCAAATGGAAACATGCAAGGAAAGGGAGGTAACCAAAGGTCTTACGACAGAATATAGCAGGGTAAAGCCATGTAGAACTTCCTGGAAAGCAGTGCAGCCAAAACTACACTGTTATTGTTCCTGGCAGCAGCCAAACGCTGATATATTGCAGTTTCTTTAGCACCACCAACAGGACAGAAAACCAGGACTGCCGTGCACATCTCTAACCATGCTCACAGGATAAATCATTTTTATTTTCACAATTTTCTTTTCCTCAGGCAGAAGTTCACTTTTTTGTCCCTTCAGTAGCGAAGACCCAAGAATAGAAAAGATTAATCTCCATTTTTTTTCAGCTCAAAAAATTGCTTTCTAGTGTGCAACGAGCGCTACAGCTTTACAAGGCTTCCATGACTGTTCTCAGCTACAGAAGTTCTTAGAAGACTGTCAGTCACAGGGTTTCTACAACAAAACAGTCGCTTCATACAATTTTAAGAAGTCTGTCGTGCAGCATCTCGGCATGTCTCTCAGCCTTCATGTAGAGGGAACGGCTTGGTAACTATTTTCCAGTAATGATGGAAGATTAATGCCTTATTTTGTCTAAAAATAAAACACAACACGGGGAGAAAAAAGAGTTGAAAATGTCTTTTAGTCAATTACACAAAGTGATAAATAGGTCATTAGGGTTTTATCTGACAAAGACCGGGAAGCCCTCGAGCTCAAGGAGATCTGCTCCAACATGCACATGACAACGCTGAACTTTTGATCCTCTGAAAGTACTGTGTTGAAATGCAAACAGTTTGTCTCTGCATGATTAGCTGTCATGTGTCTGCACAGATATACACTTAGAAAAGCACTACAAACAAACAGGCTTTCACTTTGTTTACTGCAGACAAACATGTAGACACACGAATGCTCACAAGCAGTTTGGTACATTTGAAGCTTTGAGTGAGAATAAATGTTTTTTTCAAATGTTAATGTGGTTTATTTTATCTTTAGCTGCTTGTGCTCGAGATGCTTCATTCTTTATCTTCTTTCATGCAGATTTATGCTAACTCTGGTATCCTGTTACTGTATGTGATGATGTTTTTGGTTTTTTTCATGACATGTTTCTAAAAAAACGAAGCCACAGATATACATGTTTAACAAAATGTGTAGCTTGCATTGTCTGGTAATTGATAGTATTTAATCACGTGAGCAGATATGTTAGCTTAGCCACATATTTGGGAATGAAAGGTGGATCAGAGGGTTAAATATGTTGTGTTTCTGTGTGTTTTCAGACTGATATGAAGATTAAAGTGCTGGAAGCAAAGCACCAAGAGGAGAAACTGAAGATGCAGCAGAGGCATGATGCAGATGTTGAGAAAGTAAGAATGAAAACTCCAAGGAATGTGATCTCTGGCTTCAACACTTGTCGACCTGTGTGACTTTACAGGACACACGACCATGAATTTGCGCCGCTGTTGTTGGACACGAGTGGCAATAAGATCATATGGCAATCTTTTGGGATTCAATTCAGTTGAACTTGCATGAATAGTTGTGCATTTGGTTGCCTGGATGCCAAGCAGGTCAAGTCGACACATGGGTACTCTCACAAATGTCTGCATCCTGTTTTATTATGAAAGTTCTGACCAGAGGTGGTGATTTTTATCTTTTCCAGCCGTTAAGATTAGCTCCTATGATGCTAAGCTTCTTAACTCTGGAGAAAAGGGACATTAACACGATGCCAGATGTTTTTTTGCTGCACAGATTCAAAATAGTTGTAGTTTCTGAAATTAAAACATCCAAAAAGTAGGCACTTCCAAATGCATTGCGCTAGCTAATCCAGTACATTGCAATGATCATAGCCTTAGCTAGAATGGACTATACTGAATGGACTATAACTGTTCGAAGTGATAACGGCTTAAGGCGAACAGTATTAAGCAGTAAAGTCTTTCATACAGTGGAGAGAACTCACATCATCTTTGACTTCTGCACAGATCACTGCCACATAATGAATCAATCAAGGGATTAAATGTAATGCTGACACGGCACCAGAGACTGAGCTCTCATAATTACACAGCGAGTGTAAACAGCAACTATCTACATGAGCAGTCTCCGATAAGAAGAACTTGGTCCCTCACACCTATTCTTCACTTGATGTTTGTGTATCCATTGAGCGTTGTCTTAATTGTGTCACCCAACATGATTTAGTTTAGTTCAGATGGAGTAGGAAAGTTGGACAATTCCTCTTGAAAGCAGCTCAAATGCCAAATTAGGATTGTCCACAATTGTCCATATTTACATTTACTACAGCATATGTCCAGGTTTTGGAAGTCCATGATTACTAATATATAAAACCCCAACTCCACCAGTACTACTGTATTATTGCTGATATAACTGATAATTGTTTCTGAGCCGTCGGATCCGCCAGCTTGAGGGCTCATGAAAACTACTTAACCTGTGCTACGATGCCCATCACTGATCGTAATTCCATTTGGTGGCTAATGAAAAGTAAAGGAAGGAGTCTCTCGTCTACTCATCGCCCCATCCGACACATAATCATCCCTTCAAAGCCTTTTGTCAGCTGGTGAAAATAGCAGTAAAGCTGGTTTATTTCACGCTGGGTGCCCGTCAGATAGGCAGCAGATCAAGCACCTGGGATCTGTCACGTCCTCGCTGTGACTTTCTTTTGCTGCCACAGAAGCTTTTAATAAAATAGAAAAAACACTCCAATTTTCCCTCCACTTTAAGATGCCCGTTGCCTCTTTGTGTTTGACAAGAGACAGGATGACAGCTAGCTCTCTTTGGCTCTGCCTCTCGCTTTAATTACATACAGATTGCTAGTTATGTCCGATTTAATTTCTTCAGAATTTTACCCAGCATTTCCTCTAATGGCTTCAAAGGGAAGCGATTTGGTGGATGCGCTTTGGTGAACAAGCCTGGTTTAGTTTTAATTAGTCGACTTATGAATAGTGTGTCGGCCGCTGAAAGGCTACTGGTCATTGTCGCCCTGTTTGAAATGGAGAGGGTAATGAGGTTGTGGAGCAGTTATGAAGTATTTAATAAACTCAGGTGGAAATCTTTACATCATGATGATCTGAGATTAACAACAGACCACAGAACAAAAAATCTGTACGAGCCATAGCAAAAAGTCAAGGTGCAACGGTATTTGTCTTTGTAGTTAGTTAAAGAGTAAAAGGAGCAGCAATGGATGATAAAGAACAGAAATGCAGAGTGAATATGCCAGCTGAGGGCTGCACAGTGGCTTGATGGTTAGCACTGCTGCCTCACAGCGAGAAAATCCTTGGTTTGTGTCCCGGCCAGCATGGAGTTTGCATGTTCTCCCTGTGCATGCGTGGGTTTTCTCTGGGTTCTCCAGCTTCCTCCCACAGTCCAGAAACATGCTGAGGTTAATTGGTGATTCTAAACCGTCCGTTGGTGTGAATGTGAGTGTTATTGTTTGTGTCTCTCTAGCCCTGCGATGGACTGTTACCTGTCCAGGTGAACCTTCACCCTCAGTCAGCTGTGATTGCTAGCCCCCAGAGAGCG
Organism: Amphiprion ocellaris; assembly: GCF_022539595.1. NCBI lineage: Eukaryota > Metazoa > Chordata > Actinopteri > Pomacentridae > Amphiprion > Amphiprion ocellaris. The sequence continues at coordinate 28,937,032 of NC_072784.1, forward strand.
CAGTACTCCACCAAGGCTGCTCAATTGTTGTATGATTTCTGATGGATGATATCTTTAAAAAATTTGTGGTCTGCAGCGATTAGTTTCACGTAGTGTTCACTTGTTGTCATAGTTACAGTGACACCGTGCCGCTATCTCGCAGTGATACAGAAATCTTTAACAAATCCATGGATCCAGACTATAAGCCGCATTACTGCCAAAATCTAATCAATTGGTCCTTGTATCATTTCTGACCTTCCCTGAAAATTTCACCCAAATCTGTTAGTCTGTTTTTGAGTCATTTTGCGAACAGACAGACAAACAGACAAACCAACACTGATCATCACATAACTCAACCGCGTTCCTTGGTGGAGTAACACAATAGTAGAAAACGGTCAGGTCTATTATGTGCTCTGATTAACAGTCATTACAAAAGCAGTTCTTCTAAGTACAAATGAAATTTTACTACAACACTCGGCAGCTTAATTAGAGGGTCGCCTGTTTTAAATGCTACTTAACATTTGTCTTTCTGTTGTGGAATTTGTTTCTCCCTGTGTACAGAAAGTGTTCTCGTGCAGATTTTGTTGGTGTTTTCTTCTGTACCTCTTTACTCCTTTCACTGATGGTATTGGTTAAAGCCGTGGCCAGCCGGCTGGATTCCCCCCACATTAGAGCGTCTTATAAAAACCTAAAATAGGTGCCCTAAAAGCCGTCATTTCCCACCGTCTGGTGCACTTTCCCCGGACTCTCCCTGACACCGTGTCGCTGCCTTGTTTGGTAGACCCAAAAAAAGGACAACCATCTCTCTGAGGCGGTGAAATGGAAAAAAAATTGTATAATCCTAAATGTTCTGTGAACTTTGCTCCAGTAGCCCAGTCCTCCTTTCATCTCCGCCATCCCATTCACACCAACACGATGACAGGCTCGGCGAATAAGTGCACTTACAACGAACAAAATGCTAAAGGCTCATGTGGTTTTGGGACTCGATGGAAAAATAAACCACTCCTACGTTTTTCTGCCTTTCCATTCAGAAAGTCAGAGCTTCATCTGAAGGATTTGGAAGCAGAATGGTCTAACCAACTTTTTGTAGTTTTTGAGAAAAATGGGTTCAGAGTTTTGTGTTTTCAAGAATGGTCTAACATTCCAAGCACCACTGTAACACTATATTTGGGTTGTGGGTTAGACCATGAAAATCTAGACCATAAAATATTACAGAAATGATAGGAAACTCAGTTTGTATTTTTTGTGGTTTAGACCACTCTTCTTCTAACTCGGGCTGCAGCTATCGAAGATTTTAGTAATCGAGTATTCTATTGATTATTCTGACAATACTATTCTGACAGAAATAACCTGGTGGAACACGGATGGACATCTGTGTACATATATTGTACCTATATAGTATAGAGCAGGGGTATTCTACATTTATAGTATAGAACAGGTCTATTGTACATATATAGTATAGTACAGGGGAAATGTACATATATAGTATAGTACAGGGATATTGTACTAAAACTAAAGCCATGGGAACCCCACCATGTATTTAGTTGTTGATGCAGATATCTCATAAATATATTTACAGATTACAGAGAATGTTCATCAATAACTTTGGTTTTACTTTGATTTGGTTCAAATTAAAGCGATTTCCTTCATTCTGAGACAGTGTCAGACCTACATGCACTTCAATGCAGTATCATGTTTGAATATATGAAGTTTGTTAGTTTTACTGTGCAGCTGTCTGTTATCAATAATCAGCTGCATTGATGGGTAAAATAAATACATTAATACACATTCAACAGTGTTCTACCAGCATTCCTGTCTTAAATAATTTACAGGTGTGTTAAACGCTCCTGTTTGTGTGACAAGGTTTAAGCAGAAAGTCTGAGTTAACAAAGAAAGTTGAAACCACCTTCATACCTGTTAACTCTGACTGAGGTTTTAGTTTTTGTCGACTCAGGCAAAGAAAGTCTGTCTATGTCAAACTGTCTTCATAGTTCAGCCTCAGATCTGATAAACGCCGTAAACACTAGAAAAGCTGCACCGGTTAAAATAGAAGCATCAAATTTAAAATCCCCTTATAATTTATTGATTATAGGTCCATATAGGATGAGGTCTGGGTCTGGACTAGTTAGTGATCTGGGGTCTATTATGGGATGGATTAAATGAAGCCTCCATTCAGAGAATTTTGCCTCAAGGAATTTTAGTAATCAAATTACTCAAGGAATCATTTCAGCCCTACTTGTCACCCCCTCATTTGTTGTTGAAATAGTCTATTTTTTGTTAACTGCATTGGTAATACCAAGCACTAATATCTATTATGCTTAAATGGAGGTTTAGATTGATCACTGTGAGAGTAGAGTTCTCTAACTATGAATTCATCTCATCTCTACAGTATATTAAAGCCTTCAATTTACATTAAAAAACAGTTAAACCAGCTCCAGCGTTCAGGTAGTAGATCAGTATATCCTTTGATCAGCTGCATATTAAACATAAACATACATGCACATTATGCAATAGTGCGATGAAGTGCGCTAGTCTGTCCTTTTACACTGGAGCTCCAACTCTCCATGGCCTAATTTAACTAATTACACACAGATGGCAGCAGCAGGCAGATGCAGTTACGGCGTCACGCCTCAGCACAGGTGGCTCACTCAGCTGCCATTTCACTCCGTTTGCACGTCGTCTCCAAAGGAATATGCATGTGGAAGAGGAGGTGATCTCAGGTCATACAGCGAATTTCCATGCAGAATGTTCCACGTGCTTACAGAGAAGGCAGAGGAAAATGGACAGTTCTTTTATCATTGAAACTAAAGAGCTGCTTTTGTTGTAGCATGTAGGATGTAAACAAACATTTAACATCATCAGAGCATGTGGATGACGTACATTTAGTGGTTAGTTTTACTATTAGTTTCCTGTATTATTAGACAGTTTAAAAATGATCTGTGGGCACAACACTGTATCCTCGATGCCAAACAAACACATTGAATGACTTTTCTTCCTCATGAAAAGGCTATTTTCCGAATGTTTTTAACACTGTTAACATGCCCACATGTTTTTTTATATGCTAGAAGACATGAATGAAATAAGCAGTAAACACCATGGCTGAGCATTTCCACCTTAAAACTGCAGCGTCCAATGACACACAGATTCAGACACAACATTTTATTTAATAAAATAGCTATGAAACTAGTCTCGTCTACCTGCGAGGTGGGGCTTTTCATACCATTATTCTCTTACAGAGTCAGTTTCCGGTTTGAAAAAGTCTGACTGAATAATTCCAATCTTATTTTTTTGGCATGAATATATTATTTTAATGGAAAAAAAAAACAAACGTCTAAATGGGAAATTTTGATGGACAGAGATGAGTTTTTAGGGGTTTAATCAATGTCAGGAGGAGTTAAAAATGATCTGTGGGCACAACACTGTATCCTTGATGCTAAACAAACATGTTATGAATTCTCTTCCTCTTGAAAAAGCTATTTTTGTTCAATTCTCCTAATGTTTTCAAAATTGTTAACATGCCCACATGGTGTTTTTATATGCTAGAAGACATATCGTGAGTGAAAAAAGCAGTAAACATCACAGCTGAGCATGTCCACCTTAAAGCTGCAGTGTACAATGACACACAGATTAACACATATAAAATTTTAATTAATAAAAAAGCTACAAACGCAATCTTGTCTACCTGTGAGGTAGAGCCTTCCGTATCATTATTCTTCTACAGAGTTGGTTTCCGGTTTCAAAAACTCTGACTGAATAACTCCAGTATTATTTTTAAGACATGAATAGATTATTTTAATGGGGAAAAAAGTCTAAATATGAACTCTTGATGGACAGAGATGAGTTTTTAGGGGTTTAATCAATGTCAGGAGGAGTTAAAAATGATCTGTGGGCACAACACTGTATCCTTGATGCCCAACAAACATGTTGAATGACTTTTCTTTCTCATGAAAAGGATATTTTTCTTCAATTTTCCTAAAATTTTTAACATTGTTAGCATGCCCACGTGGTGTTTCTTATATGCTAATGGACACATCATGAGTGCAATAACCCGTTAATACCATAATACCATGGCTGATCATTTTTACCTTAAAGCTGTGGTGTAAAATAACACACAGATTAACACATATAAAATTTTAATTAATAAAAAAACCTAAGAAACCATCTACTGTACCTATGAGGGGAAGCTTTTCATACCATTATTCTTTACCAGGAGTTGGTTTCCGGTTTCAAAAACTCTGACTGAATAACTCCAGTATTATTTAAGACATGAATAGATTATTTTAATGGGGAAAAAAGTCTAAATATGAAATTTTGATGGACAGAGATGAGTATTTAGGGGTTTAATCAATGTCAGGAGTTTAAACTTGTGAATTGAGAATTGTTTACCTCTGTGTTTCGCATCTAGCTGACTTCTTCCTCCCTTGTTGGCTCATTGCCTTTGGCAGGAATGCTTAGTTCATCACCAGCATGCATGTGTTGTGTAAATGCTTCCCACAAAGCATGGAAATGCATATAAAAGCATTACCAGTGATCAGAATAGCTCAGTTTGGACTGCAGCTGCTAATTTCTGTTATCGTTGATTAATTTGTTTTTGATTAATCAATAAGTTGTTTCGTCTATAAAATGTCAGAAAATGGTGAAAAATGTGGGAAAATTTCATCTTCAAATGTCTTGTTTACTGTCAAGGAGTAGTAAAAGAAAACTGAAAATATTCACATTAAAGAAGCTGGAATCAGAAAATTGGGCCTTTTTATTTTCTTAAACAATTACACGAAGAAATTAATCAGTTCTCAATAATTCATTTCATAGCTTATTAATAAGTGATTATTTGTTGCAGCTTGTAGTCTCATTAGTGTACCTTTAAATTTAGCCTCTGAACTTCTACTGATAAATGTAGTTTTTTATAGGATAGCTACAGTAAAAAAGTTCAAATGATTTATGGGGACGATCATAACAGAGCTATTTTCTCAGCTGTAAAAGAAACTGAATTCTATCTTTCCCTCCTCAGATTCTAGACCGAAAAAACAGTGAGATTGAGGAGGTGAAGAGCCTGTACCGAGCCAAGCAGAAGGAATCGGAGGAGATGATCCATAAGCTGGAGAAGAAAGGTGAGAGGTCACGTGATTCCGGGGTTAACTGGAAGGATGTTTACACTCGTGTCTCTGAACACTCGGCGTAAAAAGCCCAGAAAGAGACTGCTGCAGTGTGGAGTGACGCTCTCCAGCTGTGCCGCTCAATCACATTTTAATCGCATAATATGTGCCGCTCTTCATGCTTAATTTCTTTGTTTTAAATTTTTTCCTGAGCCTGTCTTCTCTTTTCTAGTCATTTTCCTGTCTCTGAAAGCATTTGATGTGAGAAAACCTCGCACAGAGAAGCAGTTCTAACCTTGTGATAGAAGCAAAATCTTTATTGACATTGATTTCCTGACAGGGCATCAATGAGCGTCCGTCTGTCTGTGAGCGTCCGTCTGTTCGTACCCTGCAGCAGGGCCTGACTGCTCTTTGTGTGTTTGCATCTGTGCTCTCCCACAGTTCAAAGTGTGCTGAGGGAATCGCAGGTCATCTGCCAGAGCAAAGAGAAGCAGATCGCGGAGCTGAGGAAGCTGTCGGATCAGAGCGCCGACTCTTTAAAAAACGAGTGGGAGAAGAAGGTACGAGGACAAGTTGAAGGGCTGGAAGATTGTGCAGCCTTGAGCCAGAGGAACACAGTTTGTTAGCATGAGACTAGCAGCTCCGCTGTAATCTGCATTCCTTCTTGTGCTGCTTAAGTGTTTATTTTGGGTTTTTTGGTGCTGAAAAATGAATGCTCTCTGCCCTGTGTGAACTGTCTTTTCACTCCGATAGCTGCAGCTAACTGAGCTGTTGAGGTTGTATATTATTTTTCTTTATTTGATCAGGGACCATGCAGTTAACATAGAAAACATCTGATGCATTGCATATAGAGTGTATAGCAGGGGTGTCAAATGCATCTTAGTTCAGGGGCCACATTCAGCTCAATCTGACCTCAAGTGGGCCGGACCCGTAAAATCATAACATAATAACCTATAAATAACCACAACTCCAGATGTTTCCCTTTGTTTTAGTGCAAAAAAGTACCTCTGACAATATTCATATTTAATGAGCTATCTTTTTACAAAACATTATAAACAACCTGAAATTTCTTAAGGAAAATAAGTGAAATTTCAACAATATTATGCCTCAGTTTATCATTTGTGTATCACAACTTACAGATCACAGAGTGTCTACAAAAGAACAAAACATTTAGTCTCAGGTATCTGAAACTGAACAATCTAGTATTTTACAACTTGCCAAGATCTAGAAATTATTTTAAATTCCCATTCATTTCCACATCTGTGTAGTAATCCTGACAACACACCATACAAACTAAAGTGGGAATTATTGAGGAAGAAGGTTCAGTTGTTCCCCTGCCTTGTAAATGTTTAAAATTTATACAAAAAAATACAGAAAAGTTGTGGCAGTGCATCAATGATAGGGTTCAACCAAACCAAACTCAGTCGTACTGAAGCTGCTGACTCACATTATATTGCACAATGTTCAATGTCTTTAAATATTTTCACAGTAAGTATTCATTTTCACCTCTGTAATTTTTAAACTTTGCAAAGTCGTCCCGCGGGCCGGATTGGACCCTCTGATGGGTTGGTTTTGACCTGCGGGCCGCATGTTTGACACACCTGGTGTACAACATTGAGCTAATTTTGAACTCCCGTCCCTGGTTGGACAGTTGTTGTTGGTGGAGCTACTGGTGACACTGCTGCCGTCCTGTCTTTAGATGAATCCACAGAGTGACTGTGGCGCTGATTTATTGAGGCATTTAAGGATTAATTTGATGAAGCAAAGCTCGATGAAGCTTTCAAAACTCAATAAATTGTATTAAAAAAAAAAAAAAAAAGACAGTGATGCCATCAAATTTTTTTTTTATCTGTATTTTTCAGAGCTTGATTGTATAATGATCTTATGTGTTTTATTGTAGATGGGGCTGTCTGGTTAGGAATATCATTTCTGATTAACTCAAAGCAGTTCAGATTTTTGTGAACTGTTTTTGAAATCTTCTTTACATGGACATTAAACTTAAGTTGAGGGTCTAATACAACCCCAAGATACTTGAATTCAGTCATGGAACTGATTTTTTGTTTTTTTTATATTAGCTATAAAATATTGTTGGTTTGATTTCCTAACTGAGAAACACAGAGACACCGTTTTTTCCAGGTTTGATACGAGGTGATTTTGAACAAGCCACTCTTGGACATTAACCATACATAAAGACAGAATGTTGTGTGATGGTGTCATGGCGGCCGTATATATAACTGTATCATCTGCGTATAAGATTCTAATGAAATGTAAACTCATCCAAAGTGGCTTAGCATGTGGAGAGCAAAGTTGTTAAAGTTAGTTATGTTCAACACCCAAGATGTTACATTTCTACAGAATTGATTTGACTATTACCATCACTAGAAAGATTGGACCATGCGTTGAATTAACATTTTTCGCATATACACAACATGTATTTTTATGTTATTACATTTTCAGAATTGTTTATATGCCTAGAAATTAATTAATATTTCTCAGTGCTAGCTATATTTCTTGTGCAGCCTGTCTTATCTTCAACACATCATGCTGCGACCACTCAAAGAACCCACATTAGACAGCAACTCAAGTCTTGAAATAATCCTCCACTGTTTTGTAGTCAAGCAGATGGACAGATGTGAGCTTTTCAGACAAAGCAGCTCTATTTCTTTACACACTAAAGACTTTTAGAGCATCCATCAGCTTTTGGAAGTCTTTTCTCTGCCTGACCATAGCAGCTGAATCACATGTTTATGGGTTTGTCAGATCTTCTGACTTCCCACATTTGGCAGCCTGTTTGAGGCAGTAATTACCAATAAGATATGAGATTCTGCTGAATAGGCCTGACTGTTGTGCCACTCATAGATCTCTAAATGGCTTTTTCATGCTCCGGTTCTGCTTCTAAACGATCAGACTCATGACTTGCAGAAAGAAAACAAATTCCTCACCAGTAGCCTCAGGTACAGACGGGTGACTAATTAAAGGAAAATCCTGAACACTTGTCCCCTACATTAAAGGCATCTATTATGCTGGCATGGTTTGGATCTGGGGGCTGCACAGTGGCTTGACGGTTAGCGCTTTCGCCTTACAGCTAGAAGATCCTCGGTTCACGTCCCAGCTTTCCTGAGATCTTTCTGCATTGAGTTTGCATGTTGTCCCCGTGCATGTGTGGGTTTTATCCAGATTCTTTGACTTCCTCCCACAGTCCAAAAACCTGCTGAGGTTAATTGGTGATTCAAAATTGTCTGTAGGTGTGAATGTGAGTGTGATTGTCTGTATGTGTAGCCCTGCAATAGACTGATGACCTGTTTAGGTGTCCCTTGCCTTTGTCCTATGTCAACTGGGATAGACTTCCCCTGCGACCCAAACGAGGATTAAGTGGTGTATCGATAATGGATGGATAGTTTGGATCCACTTCTGCTTTTAAGGAAACTTTGTTTTGATTGACTGCGACCAAACAGAGTTGTCTCTTTCAGGATTGTGATAAACCAATCATCACGAGGGGACAATGAATGGTTTGATTGGTATAAAAATCATGTAATTCATGTTCTGTGGCCTTTGCAGTCACCTTTGGGAGAATTTGGATCAAACTGGGGAATATCTTTTGGAAAAACCTCCAGTGGAATACCAGAAACTTGTAGAATAAATCCCAGGGAGAATGAAACTGCTCTAGCTGCATGTGGTGGCCTAACATCTTAGTAAGATGCCTTATCATGGTTTTTCCTTTAATTTGGCAGTTCTTTGTACTTCTTCATTCGCTGGGCTGTTGTTGGAAAATGCTTTTCTGAACTAAACCTGTGAACACTTGTTCTGCCATCATACAATAAGCTAATAAAAACAGTCATCATTGTGCGTGTGAGACAACAGTGCCATTATATCGTAAAAATGTACAAAACAATGTCCCGTTTAATATAAGTACACTGTTACATGCTATAAAAACATCAGTCAATCACTTTGTACACTAGAATACTGCTGAAGAGTAATACTTTGGGAAATACCACTGACTTTCAGGCTTATTTAAATGGAATTAGTCAATTCTGTGGCTAACTGCTAAAGGTAAACAATGATAAATGAAATGAGCCAAAGTCGTGTGAATACAGTGAGAAAGTTCTGTGACTGACATGTAGCTGACCTCTGACCTTCCAGCTGCATGCTGCCGTGACGGAGATGGAGCAGGAGAAGTTTCAGCTGCAGAAGAAGCACACGGAGAACATCCAGGACCTTCTGGAGGACACCAACCTCAGACTGACCAAGATGGAGTCGGAGTATAACGCTCGGTCACAAGCAACCGTGAGTACGGAAACGCGTGTGGACATTTGCTCATTTTTGAGGTACTTTTTTTAATTAAATTTTTTAAAATTTATTTGTGATTTATTTCAGACATGTCACAGTATCCTAAAGGCACAAAAAGAAAATACTCAAATCGAAAAATTAAAAACAACAACACCAAATCCAAAACGAGTAGGATGAAGTTTAACGTATCAGCTCCTACCTGCTACATATCCATACCTCTTTAGAAACTCCAGAACACATTTACTGTTTCACATTATTATATTATTAATTCATTGTTATAGTTTATTTTGAGTATATCCATTTTCTACATTGCTAACTAATATATTTTTATCTCCACTACCTTCACATGACAGAAAATTACTCGGAAATTTATAGATCAGAGTTTCTCCATCATCTTAAAACTGTTTCTGGAGCAATCAGATGCCACTTACTGAACTGAATAGCCTGGCGAAATCTACACCTGTGGTGGAACGATTCTTAAAATGTCAATTGACTAATCCAGTTTATCACTCCAAAGGTAGTAGATGCATGTATTGTGTGTCAGTAAAGCAGTCTGCATTGATCTATAGAATATGTTCTGGGTCATTCCAGAATTGGAGGACATTTGGGATTCAACATTTTTGAAAAATAAACCTTCTCTTTTACAGTTTTCTGCTCCATATTAATCAATAATAGCTAATAAACTATCAAATGACAGGCTTGATTGGCTCAGCTTCCACATCAATGGTAGCATTCTTATTCCATGTTTTCTGTGTTGTTTGCTAACCCTACTCTAATCACAGTAACAGGGTTGCTAATCCATGCTAATGTGATCTTTTTCTCAGCAGTAGAAGCTAGATATTTAGCTGCTGTTACTGCTGACCAAGAGGACAAACTGACTGATGGAAAACAGTCCAAAGAATTAGTCTGATCCTGATAATATGAGGTAGATTGAGACATTCAATCAAGGCTGACAATGATATAAAAATGTGAACAATAGAAGAGAGGACATAGCTTTGCTCTACCCATTCCTTAGGAAAACTGTTTGATGATGTTGACGACAAAAACAAAACACAAAATGACTGAAACGAGACACAAAACAACAAAAGCAAGACATAAAATGACAACAACAAGACACAAAACAACAGAAACAAAACAGAAAATGTCAAAAACAAGACACAAAATGACAAAAACACACAAAACAACTAAAATGAGACACAACAGAAAATGTCATCAACAGGGTTGCATGCATGTTGTGGGACACACATTTCATGCTTAATAATTGTTATTTAAAATATTATGTTGATTAAAAATAATGTTCCCACAATGACAAGACACATCAATGAAAAAAATAATACCAAAAGAAGGAGATTTAAATTTCTTTTCAACTGTTTTATTTGAGATTCAATTTGGTCATCAGGGGGGCGGGACAAGAGAAAAATGCCATTTTAGGGGGAACTCCAGACTTATTTGGTATTTTTAAAAAATATTTTCAAACATTTTTTTCTCCTTGTTTTTTTGTTCTCAGGACAAGAACATTTACACAACAAGTGCATATTCTAGTATTTTGTACATGGATTATTTAAAATTTGATGGGTGGGACATAAAATGTCCTCCAGTTCTGGAATGACCCTGAAGTGATTGATTCTCACCTTCAACTTTGGTTTCTGTATGAGGTACTTGTCCGTAGTCGGATGGAGTCAAAACATAACATTTATCCGCTTAAGTGTAACCTATATTTAGCATTTGTTTTCACCATTTCACCGTATTTCCAGCAGAAGCTTTTATGTTGCTGTGTCCTCTCCTCAAAGCCGCCAGACTCCGTTGGTGAAAATAGTAATTTTACCTTTCAGAACACAGGAGTTACTGGTCTGTTTGTTTTAGTACATTAGCTCATATCCAAAGTAACATGTTAAAACCATGAAATGGTACAATATCAGACTAACAACTACTGTGTCCTGTGAAGTAAAATTACTGTTTTGTTTTTGTTAGAGGCCCCAAAGAGAGTGAGAGTTATCAAATGAGAAGGCAAAACAGTGAAAAACTCCTAAATTTAGCGTATACTTAAACTGATACAGGTTTTTTTTTTAGCCTGTTTAGCTTCTGTGCTGGTCCTTCTGTTTTTAACCTCTATCTAGTGTATATGGTTATACACTAATTATGCCTAAGTGCTGCTTCAAATACTAGCACTTTTAGGTGAGAATCAATTATATTTTATCTCTTTCAACTCATTAATTATTGCTGTCGCCATTTTTTCTGAAAAGAACTTTGTCTTACATACTATTAGTATGAAAAATACCATATAATAAAAGTCATACAGAATGTTGCAGATATATTTGCTCTTAATTACTCACCTTACAGTTATTAAATGGGCTCTAATGTATAAAAAAAATATATATGCAAGTAACTAAGGTGATAGTATCGTTCTGCTAATATTTAAGTAGAATTTCAACAGTGGGGCTTTTATTTGTGAAAGATTTGAGTACTTCTTCAATGACTGTGTGTGGTTCAGATATTGATCTTCATGAAGTACTTTTTATTTTTTATACAAGATAACAACATCAGGCTGGAGCAGTTTTTAATTCTAACTTGATCCAGACTTCACACAACATAATCTGACTTTGTTTGGTCAGTCTGTGATCATCTCTTACACCTAAGGGAACATTAGAAGCTTTCAGAGATGCATTCTCAACAGCAGCTGTGGATTCAAGTGTTCAGACTCTTCATGTACGTTCGACTCCAGACCTTCACTGAAACAATCAGGGTTCTGTGTGACTAGAGGGTTGTGGTTTTGCATAAAGGGTCATTCCAGAATTGGAGGACATTTTACGTCCCACCCATCAAATTTCAAATAATCCATGTACAAAATACTAAAACATGCAGTTGTTGTGTAAATGTTCTTGTCCTGAGACCAAATCTAAAAAAAAAACTAGGACAAAAGAATGTTTGAAAATATTTTTACAAATACCAAATAAGTCTGGAGTTCCTCCTAAACTACCATTTTATCTTGTCCCACCCCACTGATGACCAAATTGAATCTCTAATAAAACAGTTAAAATTAAGTTTTAATCTTCTTTTTTTGGTATTATTTTTTTCATTGATGTCTCTTGTAATTGTGGGAACGTTTTTTTTAATCAAGGGTTAGGGTTAGGGTTAATTATTTAAATAATAATTATTATACATGGAATATGTCCCTCAACAACTCTGTTAGCAGAACCTTTTTATCTGGTGGAAGAAGAAGAAAACAGTGAATCACATGATACGCTGGAATTTACATCATCAAACAGTTTTCTTAAAGAATTGGTAGAGCAAAGCTATGTCCTCTCTTCTATTTTTCATATTTCCATCCCATTGTCAGCCTTGATTGAATGTCTCACTCTACCTCATATTATCAGGATCAGACTAATTCTTTGGACTGTTTTCCATCAGTCAGTTTGTCCTCTTGGTCAGCAGTAACAGCAGCTAAATATCTAGCTTCTACTGCTGAGAAAAAGATCACATTAGCATGGATTAGCAACCCTGTTACTGTGATTAGAGTAGGGTTAGCAAACAACACATAAAACATGGAATAAAAATGCTACCATTGATGTGGAAGCTGAGCCAATCAAGCCTTTGATAGTTTATTAGCTATTAGTGATGAATATGGCGTAGAAAACTGTAAAAGAGAAGGTTTATTTTTCAAAAATGTTGAATCCTAAATGTCCTCCAATTCTGGAATGACCCAAAACTTGTGCGTTGTTTAGCTCTAAACATATACACATGTCACATGTCTGATCATAAAGCAGTGGCCCACACCACTCCACCACTGAAATGAAAGGAGACATCCTCTAACCTCTGGGTGAAAATGACTCTCCTATCATATGTCTGTCATCTCTATGAAGGTCTTTGATCCAAGTATGTATTAAAAGTTACCCATCGCTATGATTGTGCTGGAGGACGTGCACACACACACATGTACACCTCCCAAAGCTGCACTTTCTTTGATGTCATATAAAAGGACTTTGGTTTTAAATGGGATTGTGCACATTTCATTAGTTGGGATCATCAACACTAGAGGCCAGTCGATGCTCTGCTTCATAAATAGTATTGTTATCAGTATCAGCATTCATGGGCCGATACACACATCACACATACACACCTATTGCTCCTGGCCTTAATCTGTCAACAGGCCCACATTTAAGAGGCATCAAACACTGGATGGTAAGGCCCCTTTTTTAATAATTAAGGACAGACAAGGTCCAAGGGAATGAAAAGAGCCCTCTGTCGTTGTAAATTAGCCGCAGTCCTGCTGCCCCACACACACTGAACATGCTCAGAGTGGACTTATCACAGGTGTGTTCTCTAAGCTTAATGTTTGGTGTTAAGGTTGTGCTTTAGTTTTTGAATATCCAGACCTTTTCTATGTTAGAATATTCAGTCTTCAACACTTTGACCTAATAGCAAACAGTTTTAGCAGCTTTGAATATCTGGACACTCAATTTCATGAATGCAACTCACAAGTGACCATATTGTTTATTTTTACTCCGCCAAGAAACACGTTGGAGTTATGTGACGATCGGCGTACATTTGTCCTTCCGTCTGTCTGTCTGTGTGCAACATTACTCAAAAACAGACTAACGGATTTGGATGAAATTTCCAGGGAAGAGATAGCGGCACGGCATCACTATAACTATGATAGCAAGTGAACGCAACGTTAGCTGCCTGCTGACGATCACATGATTGCGATCCAACTACAAATTGACCGCTGTAGACTTATTGGGACTTATCCGTCAGAAATGTTACAAGGAACAATTGATTAAATTATGGGAGTGTTTCCGACTCCCATCAATTCCTGCTGCCCGCAACATATTTAGGTCACGTGATTCGGTATCCGTACATAACGTACACATGCATAACACACGCCTGTGATCAGCGCAACATCATTTTGTTTGTGGGTACATCTATATTAAATGGCCACATTCTATATTGCCGTGATTTCTGCTGCGAAATTTTTCAACATTTCAGCTGTCAGAAATGATTCAACGACTGAGCAGCCTTGGCGGAGTACTGCGCTCTCTGAGTGCTTTTCTTGTTAATCTAGTTTTAGTTCCCAGTTAAATTTGACGTTTGATGAATGGGGTTGTGAATGCAGTCAAGTCGAGGGTTAAACTTAGCTAGTGTCTGCTGTAAAACTAGGTTTAAACGTAAAGTAAGAGTTTTTAATCTTCTGTTAAACTGGGTTAAACATATAGTTATGGGTTTAATGTGGATCTAAAGTCAGATTGGACTGAGTTTTAACACCATTGTGGGTCACAAGTGTCTTTATTAGTGTTTAATTCCAGTCAAAAGTTGATTTAGGGTTTTGTTCAGTGAGGTTTGAATGTAGAACCGGTCTCTGCTGGATTCACCTGGGTTAAAGTTACATTTTTGGCTAAAACTGGGTTGGTGGTATTAACTGGATTGATTAGACATTTATTTATTGGAGTTTTAAATGTAGTCAGGTCTGGAATTTGGTTATAAACTGGGGTCTCCGTGTAGTCGGTACTGGGTTTACTGGTATCCAGAAGCTCCCAGTACAGTTTTACTAAGTGTCCTTATTTATTTCTGGTTTAGATAAAGGTTGGGTTTGCTCTGGCAGTTCTAAGGGGAAGATGCTAAGTTCATACTCAGGACACGATGATGAAAAGTTCCCGTGGTTCACGTACAGCACATGTAAGCCAAGACAAACTCAGGTTGATGATTCATTCCCCTTCAAATGCAGCACACTGGATCTGGTTTAATAACAGTGAAATGAAGAATGCTCGTCTGCCCACCGCTGCCTGGTTGGATTTCTATCCAGCAGAGATCACGGGGGGCTTACAGATATGTCAGATGCTGTTATTTTTGGATGTTATCTATGCACAGGGCAGAGCAGGTAGAGTGACTGAGTAGGTGTTTGAAAATAAAGACAAGCTGGTATCTGCTGAGGTTTTGCTCCAGACAAGCTCTTGACAGCAGTCCATGCATGTCCGCATCAAATTATTGTTGATCATGATGTAATTATTATCACTGTGCATTGTCGAAATTGTGTTTTCTTATCTTTCACTATCTTAAGTAGTAATGTTGATTTTGGAAAACAGCACTACATAAACTTAAAGGTGAATTTTAGTGCATTTTTCATACTAATAGAAAAAGAAGAAGGCTACAGGAATGATTAATGAGTTGAAATAGAATAATAGTATAATTGCTTTTCAAATAAAAGGGGAAATTTAGCTTCTTTTGCTTCGTGTGAGGTACTTATGTATAGTTAGTGTACAACTATTAGTCATGGAATAGTCAGGACGATGATCTCAAAATGAGTACTATTTAAAAAGATTGCTTGGAGTTTGCTCCAGCAACAGTTTTAAGGTGAGGGAGAAACCTTAATCTAAAAGCTAGTGTGTATAAAATGGATGAATTCGAGGCAAAAATATATTAACGAGTAACGAATTAATGAAAATTCAATAATGCGGAACAGTAAATGTGTTCTTGGAGTTTCTAAAGAGCTATGAAAGTAGAAGGTTTGATGCAAGCAGGAAACAGTAAGATATGAGATGTAGCAGCTAATAAGTTAAACTTCATCGTGCAGGGGGTCTCAACTTACGTTGCAATTCCGTTCCTTCGGCGTGGCATAACTTGATTTTCACTGTAAGTTGGAACTCATGTACTGTGACGTATGTGGCGTACAACCGGCGAAAGTAAACAAAGCCGTCTTTCTCGTATAGCGCCATGTGACGACGCATTCGTCCGCTCCGCTCGCAAACTAGTTCCTGCGTGAAATTTGTTTTAACGTCACAAACGCCGTACATCGGAACGATGGAACAAGACTTTTTTAAAATATTTATGGGAGATGGCGACATAGCCACGAAATGCTGTAGGTCGAGGACGTCAGAAACTGAGGACCTGCTGTGTCCATTTTCAGTCATTGTTTTAGGTTTTACATTTGGTTTGGTTTGGTTTGGTTGTTTTGTTTTTCATTTTGCATATTTAATTTTATCATTTGCCTTTATGATACTGTGACATTTCTGAAATTAATCAAATAAATAAACAAGAAAAGCACTCAGAGAGCGCAGTACTCTGCCAAGACTGTTCAATCGTTGTATAATTTCCGATGGATAAGTCCTGATAAGTCCACAGTGGTGGATTTGTGGTAGGATCACAATCATGTGATCATCAGCAGGCAGCTGATGTAGTGTTCACTTGTTGTCATAGTTACAGTGATGCCGTGCTGCTATCTGGCAATGATACAGAAAACTTTAACAAATCTGTGGATCCAGACTTTAAGCTGCATCACTGCCAAAATCTAATCACTTGGTCCTTGTTTAATTTCTGACCTTCTCTGAAAATTTCATCCAAATCCGCTTGTCTGTTTTTGAGTAATGTTGCTAACAGACAGACAGACAGACAGACAGACAGACAAACAAACCAATGCCGATCATCACATAAGTCCACCGTGTTCCTTGGTGGACTAATAAACAACCTACAGCAGATCATGTTGAAAAAGCAGGACCAACACAGAAGCTAAACAGAGTACCAACTAAATAAAGGTCCACATAAAAAAATCTGTATGAGTTTACTCTAAATTTAAGATTACATATTTCTTTTTTTTTTTTTTTTTTTACGGCTGTTTGACGACCCTGTCTCTTTCTTTCTTGTGGTTTATGTTACTCCACCACTTATTGCTCTTCCTCTAACAATATCGTTTGAACCACAGTATGCAGAGACACACAGAGACACCTTACTGGCCTTAGTTCCAAAAAACCGTCACACCACATTAATTTTTTTGCTTCGACTTACATGCTTTTTTTCCCCCCCATCTTCAAAGACTTTATCACTTCCAAAGCTTTGAAGGGAGGGCTTATATAGTCTACTCTTCACACCAAGTCATTCTCCTTCTAAAGCACCTAATTAGGAGATGTAATTTGCTCCCACTGAGTGTGTCCAGGTGTGCCCGGTCCGGCTTCAATATGGAGACGTACTTCTTCTCATCTGCTGCCAGAGAGCTAAGTGTCAGCACGCGTCCCGGACCAACACAGGCCCCTTGTTCCTTCTGCCGACGCCCCGCGCTGCAAACACAAAGACAAAAATCTGTCTGAGCAGCCCCTTTTCAAACACACCGTTCCCTTCTCTCCCGTCATTCCACCTTCTGTCGTTACTGGCCTCTGTCATCGTCTAGATCAACTAGCACGCTCCATCTTTAATCAGCGCCCCATCATCGCCTTTATCAGCCTGCCCACGCTGCATTCCAGCCCGTCGTATGTTCATGCTGAGGGACAGTAGGCAAAGAGGGGACGTTTCTTTTTCATCAAAACGCTGCCGGAAGAAGCTGTCAGCCAGACTTTGATCATCTTCCTTATTGAAAATCAGAATCCCTGATTGAGCTTTTGACATTAACAGCACAGAAATAACTCAAATATGTTGATGTGGTGCCATAATCTAGCTTCAGCCTGAACACACACACACACACCGTATACGATAATCACTTTATTGTGATTCTTACAACATGAAATAAAGGTACAGGTTTTCTTCAACAGCTGCTATGACTTGTTTCTTGTACTTGAAACTTTTCAACAGTGGACAGAAATGGCTCCTTTGTCAACGGAAGGAACAGCACAGACTTAAAAAGCGGCAACGTAGGAGGCTTTTAAAACACTTTCTCCTGATATGATCTTACCCTGAGCAGCAGTGAGGGAGTCTCTGCTGGTCTGATCTTTGGTACAGTTTGTAGAGAGGTTTTTGCCTCTGATGACTGCCAGATATTTGGAGAATCTCAGTGCAATCCATCCTCTAGGAGCTGACTTGACCATAAGTTTGTTTAGCAACTAAGGAATAAACTGCAAACTTTTCACTAAATCAGTTTAGAATCTTGTACAGTCAGGGATGAAGTCAGAGGGGTTGATACCCATCATTAGCCCCATTCTTCCATATTAGAAACCAGATTTCTACATCTTACTTGACAGCGTTTGATTCTCTAACTAGCCCTCTAGCTCAGGGATGTCAAACATGTGGCCCGCGGGCCCAAAACCGGCCTACCAGAGGGTGCAATCGATGACTTTGTAAAGTGTAAAAATTACACAGAAGACATTAACTATTGTAAAGTTGTGGAACTATAAATTTAAAATAATTTCTAGACCATGAGAAATTGTTTTCATCTTAAAGTAAAATACCAGATTGTTCAATGTTCTTTTGTCGTTTTGTGTCTCATGTTTGTAACAATTTGTCTTCTTTTTGTTGTTTTTGGCTTTTTTTTTGGTCTGACTTTTGTTGCTTGTCTCATGTTTCTTGTCATTTTGTTTCTCGTTTTTGTCGTTTTGTGTTTTCTTTTTGTCTCGCTTGCGTTGCCTATTTTTTTGTCATTTTGTTTCTCGCTTTTGTCATTTTTTGTCCCGTTTGTGTCATTTTTTTGTCTTGCTTTTGTCGTTTTATGTTTTCTTTTTTTGTAATATTTGGTCTCCTTTTTTGTTGTTTTTTGGGGGTTTTTGTCGTTTAGATCATAAAGTACTTTATTACTCATTGTGGTTTTGTGTCTCATTTTTGTAATATTTTGTCTTGTTTGTGTCTTTTATTGTCTGCCTTTCGTCGTTTTGGTCATAAAGTAAAATTCTACATGGTTCAGTTCCAAATAACTAAATGTTTTGTTCCTTTGTAAACCCTCTATGATCTGTAAGTTTTGATGTGTAAATGATAAACTGAGGCATAATATTGTTAAAATTTAACTTAATTTTCTTCAGAAATTTCAGGTTGTTCACGATGTTTTGGAAAAAGATAGTCCATTGAATGTGAGCATTTTCAGAATGTACTTTTTTGCACTAAAACAAATCTGAAAAATTGAGTTGTGGTTATTTGTAGGTTATTTTGCTGTGATTTAACTGGTCACTTGAGATCAAATTGGGCTGAATGTGGCCCCTGAACTAGAATGAGTTTGATACCCCTGCCTTAGTGGTTATTGCTGCTTTTCTTAGTGTTTTTTTTTTTCTGCCTCTTTGCGGTCCAGGAGCAAACGGTGCGTGAGCTGGAGCTGCGGGTGAAACAGCAGTCGACGGATGTGGAAAAGGGCAACGCTCTGCGTCAGAAAGTGACTCAGGAAAAGGCCCAGTTGGAGATCCACGTCGCATCCCTCAGTGCTGAACTGCAGGAGGCTAACAGACGGTATGAAATAGCAGGCTTTTCATAACTAAGCTGTCAGAATTTACTAGAAATGTTTCAAATGTCTACCAGAGTTCTTCAGAAATGTTCAAATAACATGTTACTATCAGAGAGGACGTAATGCAGCGGGAATGTGATGATTATTTAGTTGAACAGATCATTGAGAGTATTCTAAAACCTGCCATGCAAACTGACCCCAGCTCTGTACTGTGTTCAGGATTCTGATCCTGCAGAAGGAGAAGGAGCAGCAGAGTGAGCAGCACCAGCAGACCATGCAGAAGCTCCAAGCCAAACACGAGACGGACATGAGCCACTTACATCAGGAGCACGATCTGTCTGCTGCGAAGGTTCACATCTTCACAGCGCGTCCAGACAACTCCTCCCGCAGCAAATGAACAATTAATGACTGATGCAAGACAGAAAACTTCCAGCAAATTCATCCTTGTTCTCTTTCAGGCCTCTGAGTTGATAGAAGACTTGGAGAAAGCTGTGAGTAAGGCCAGACAGCAGCTCCAGGACAGCGAACATCGAAGGCAGCAACAAGTCCGGGTATGATTCAGATTCAGGTGGTGACATTAGTGCACGCGTCTTTTATATGCCTCGTGTGACATTATCGTCCTTCTTTTCATGCTTCTTTTCAGGATCAGGAGATAAAGTTCCAGCAGGAAAAAGACGAAGTGCTGACCAACTGTGAGAAAAAGGTAGAGTATCCTCGCTTCATCAGGAAGACGTTTCCACTGAGCTCCATACTTTCTGTCATTACATTGAAACAACCCTGAACAAAGTGATTATGGTCAAGTGGAGATCAAAGCCTGTAGTCACATGTGCCTTGTGGTTCTCTCTCTTTTTCTTTTAGACTTTATGTCTGGTCTCGTCAAATCCTAGCTGCAATTTACAGGTAGATGAACGGAGAAGAAAGTAGCTTCATAATTTAGCATGGGACTTATCAAATAAAAAGAGTTGTATGAGAAAAATCCAATAAGCTTGCAGAATACTTAGAAAAAGAGCACGTTGTTTGTCAGAAGTATAAACTGTCAGTACACTGAAGCCTACACTTAATTGCACCTGCAGCCCTTTTGAAAGCCAGAGAGCAGCAATAAAGCATATGTAGACCATCGTTAATGATCTGAGTTGGGCCAGACCAAACTTCTGAGATTGTCTTTAAAGGCCTGGATCATTTTCAAAGCGCCACGCTGATCATGTGTGTGTTGGGCTCAGGCTGGTGTACCTGGACCATGTGACTGACACCTGCAACAGCTTAGCAGGCATGTGTGCTCTTTATTCAGGGTCAGGGTGAATTTAAATGCAGCTTCTCTCAGTTGTCTGTTTTTTATTCCGTCCTTGTAATCAATTTTTCCTACCTTTATTTCCTTCTTTCTTCTGCAAGGTGACAGGAGATGAAAACAACAAAAGAAGTCTGTTGTTCATTTTCCTTTTTTTGTTTGCTCTGGGAAGATTCCTCTTTCCGTTCCTGAGGAGCACTAAATGAGACACGTGAAGGATACCACAGCATGAGAAGAGCCCATATGGCTTCCATAGATGCAGAGTGAGAGGCCCTCTGAGCAGGCAGATAGGCTCAGACGGTACTTTTGATGGGGTGATAGAGAGAAGAGACGAGACCAGATGCACAAGGTCACAGGCAGGAGAGTTTCCCTGAGTGATGTTTGACGTCGTCTGCCTTTGCACTCACTTACGCCTCCCTCTGTCCCTCTTTTACTCTCTCAGGTTTCAGCGCTTCATGGCGAGGCAGAGAGAGAACGAACTGAGGCTAAGAGGAAGATAGCCAGACTGGAAGATGCACTCAGGTACAAACAAAAATTGCAATTAGATGCAGGAATTTAAGGAATTTCATAAACTGTGCAACATCTGTGCTGATCACAGTTAATACTCAAAATTTTTCAAAGCAGAGCGTTGCTTTGTCTGTCAGATTTCTCTTCGGTTAGAGAATAAGATGGTACAGTTCAACTGCATCACAAACTACAGCTGTCAATAAATCAAGGCCTCTAAAACATTAAAGATTTATAACAGTCTTACAAACCTGAATATATATTAACTGTTTTTATATTAAAATGCGAATATGCAGGGCTGTGTTATTATGCAGGGGGTCCTCGGTTTACGACGTCTTTGACCTATGGCGTTCTGTTGTTCATTGGAACTGGTTAGATGGAACTAGTTGGCGAGCGGAACGGATAAATACGTCATCATGCGGCGCTGTAAGACGGCTTTGTTTGCATTTGTCAGTTGTACGCCACCTTGGATTGTGCTACATTCACTAACTTTTTGCCCTTCATTATGGCTCCCAAGCGTGATCAAGTAGATCAAGTTGTAAAAACAGTGCATCATATTCTGTTATCTTCTTGTATAATGACTCATACATGCATGAAAGTCGTTGGTATTCATGATTTTTCCGATGAACTGATCGATATCATGATGCACGTAAAGGCTTTGTTTACATTTTCGTGAAAATCGAGAACCTCCTGTATCCAAATCCATTCTGTTGTTTTTCAGTAAAGGTAATCGGAGTAAACGTCATCAAGTACGCTGGTGTTTCAGTTGCACATTAACGATGTGTTCTCCCGTTCTCGGGAGTCCATACTACTGAGTTTGTACTTGGTATTGAGAAACGGCCAGCACAGTTTGAGTATTGTTGTGCGCCGTGAAAAACACGCCGACGTTGAAACAATAGTTAAGCTAATTAGTTCCCCGTAGACGGACCTTTTCCTCCCAGCCCCCCGTCATACCCCACACTGAGAAACTCTGCTTTATCCTGTATTTAGGGGCTTAAACCGTTTCAGGACTTTTTGTTTTTGTTTTTTGTGTGCGTCTGTGTGTGGTCCTCCTCCTTCCCTCTCCGCCAAATGTTTGACATATCGGTCTGAGGCACATCATCAGTGTTTGGGCCGCTGTGTGAATGTTGCAGATGTCTGCAGCTGACAGTTGATAAACTGTGCGGTTGGTTAAGTGAATTCTTCAGCAGAAAGGAAGATAGTAAGAGAGACTTTTGGATATGAGTGTGCCTGCGCATGTGTGCGATCCATAACCATCCCGATCATAACCTTATATTATCACTGCAAGTAAATTGGGTTATTTGGCAGGTATACGGACAAAGTTTGTACTTTATTACCGTCTGTACTGAAACGGCCCCTTTCGGTCATGAAATTTCAAACATACATAACGTTAGTGAGGTGTGATGTTTATTTTACAGTTATTAGTATCACACATTTGGGCCACGACTTGACTTTGTGGCTTCAGACTTTATTAGAGAGTTGTTTATGTCTACTGACTTAAGTCTTTGATCATGAGAACGGTGTGTATGAATTCTGATTTAAGGTGGAGTTTGACTTTAACAAGCCAACCCTTGCACACACTCTTTGATCTTTTTTTATAACTCCCGAGTAGTACTGTTGGAGTCTGGAAAGTCTTACAGATCAGAGCTTCAGATGTGATAGGCGTTTGTGATGTCTTGAAGAAAGCTAGCAGAAAAACTAATCTGCACTAATAACCTCATAGTCAAATGAGGGAAATAGGATTGGTCTTCGTGTCACTGAAAATAAGGTTTATTTTAAAAAGTTTAGGTGAAATATTTAACGAAAAAGAAACATCGTGAGCTTTGGTAAAATATTTAATAATGTTATAGGGATGAACACATATAGGGAATACATGAAAGCTGCACTAATCTATATTTTATGTCAAAAACCCATCAAATGTGTGATGTTAAAGTTAGCATTTATAGTGATGAACCCACCAGAGCTTGTTAATATATATCTAGTTATAGATACATATGGTATGTTAGAGTTAAATTGAAAAAGGAGAATGATGGGGTCTTTGTTTGTTAACTTTCCACCAATGGACCGTCTGCTCTGCTGTAATACATACTCTGCTACTGCAGACAGCACTGAAAATATTGTAAACTGTGGAATCCAAGCATCTTTTTCTATATTCTGTAAAAAAAAAAAAAAAGTTTTCATATCGGTGAAGATTGGACAACATACACTACTGTTCAAAAGTTTGGGGTCACAACTTTAATATAGAGCAACTTTACTAATAATATCAACTTTAGCAAATATAGAGCAACTTTAACCAATGTAGAGCAACTTCAACTCTTTTTTGAGCAACTTAAAATAAAATAGAACAACTTTAACTCATAGTATCAACTTTACAATAGAACGACTTTCACCAATGTAGAACAACTTTAGCTAATATAGAGCAACTTTTATTCATGTACACTACCATTCAAAAGTTTAGGGTCACTTAGAAATGACCTTATTTTTTGAAAGAAAATATTTTTCTTTTCAAATGAAGATAACATTAAATGAATGATAAATCCAGTGTAGACATTGTTAATATGGTAAATGACTATTTTAGCTGGAAACAGCTGATTTTTAATGGAATATCTCCATAGAGGTACAGAGGAACATTTCCAGCAACCATCACTCCTGTGTTCTAATGCTACATTGTGTTAGCTAATGGTGTTGAAAGGCTCATTGATGATTAGAAAACCCTTGTGCAGTTATGTTAGCACATGAATAAAAGTGGGAGTTTTCATGGAAAACACAAATTTGTGTGGGTGACCCCAAACTTTTGAACTTTAATGTATACAGCAGGCTGTAGAATCGAGCAGCTTTCTTCAGCTCTGCAGAGATTTTAAGCACCTTTTAGCATTTTCTGCATGTTTTAGTTTTGCGACGTCCAACTTTGCCGTCTTGGTTCAATCTCATCCTTCTCATTGATCCTGTTTTTGGCCATGGCAGGCAGCAGTTTTGAGTGAAAATAAACATCAGAAAGCATTTATTGACTACAGACGTCAGGAATTAGCGGAGCCTCCAAATGAATGTTATTATTCCTCCATCAGACAACCCTTTGCTAACACGTTAGCTGTACATTCACCATATCCTACTGCTTCCTAGGTGGCAAAAATATCTATTATTTCTGATTCTGGTCACTATGTAGCTTCTTGAGTTTTGAAAGTACTGTTAACTTTAAGTGACCCAACAAACCTTTGTGGTGAGGCTGTATACAGAATACCACAATGGTGAACTCTCTTCTAAATGGAATGCAGCCACGCCTAATTAAAGGTGTTAATTCGACTTTTGTGTCTTCTGTTCTAACATGTCGAAATCTCTTCCATAAAACACACATCTGTTTTACTGTATTCTGTTGAGCTGCATTATTGCCAGAGCATTGCAGAGTAAATTAATAATAAATAACATGAAACATAATAAAAGAAAAAACAGGCCACTCTTTAGCTCGATCACTCCCTTCGCTCCAGAGCTGCATGTGCACACTCTGCACTTCAGCAGACAGCCAATCAGCAAACCAACCAGTCAGTGCATTCCACAGGGTAATTAATCCCATACAGGGACCATATTACTTGGCCGCAAGCAGATTACAGTTTCCCTGGCGAAACTAGAATGTGTTCTGCACAATTAAACGCCACGCCGGCTCAGCCCATCCAGCAGCCGGAGCTCCGGTTCCAGCCGCGGTGCCATCGCCAGCCACACTGAAATTGAAATTGTCTTTGTTTAAAATGTCCATAGCAGCGACCTTTGGTTAAAGTGTAGTAAAATACACTCCAAAATGTGTATTATGGATGTTAAAGTGGACATGTTATGGAAGCAAAATATCCAAAAACCGCTTTATAGCTTTATACTGCTGTGTTCTTGGCTGTAGTGTCTCACCTAAATTAGATTTTAGTGTGATGAAGAGCTGTAATTAAAAAAAAAAAAAAAAAAAAAAGACTGTGATCCACAACAACCATAGTTTCATAACAATATCCTCAAAGGTTTTCAGCTGTTTGTCACAGAATCGAGAGGATTGACAGGAATGGACTGAGCAGTTTTTCTTAGCTGAACAAAATAAATCAAGACGTGGCTGTGATTATGGCTCCTTTGTGTTTCTGTCAACATGAATTGTGTAGTTTTGTGCGTTTAATATTCCGCGTTAATATTGCAAAGGGACACTGATGGTTGCGCCTGCTTATTGTTTGCTTGTCATTGTCAGCCCGGCAACAGAGGACACGCTTAAACGTGGCAGACAGATCCATTTGTGCATAAATTATCCTTGTTGTTAGTATCAGTAACGAGCCAGTCATTCCCTCGTTTAGTGTTAAACACTGAGAAACGGAAAGTGGCCCGTCGGGCTCTTAGCTAATTAAGTCCTCAGGCTCCACACACACACACACACACACACACACACACACACACACACACTCACACTCTCACACACACACACACACACACACACTAAGCAGTCTGATGTCTGCTACCTGCCTGCTGCCGTGGCAACACTGACGGCCTTTAAAGGCGATCCAGGAGAACTTCAAAGTCTGTGCAGGACCGCACGCAGGTTTGTGTGTGTGTGTGTGTGTGTGTGTGTGTGTGTGTGTGTGTGTGTGTGTGTGTGTGTGTGTGTGTGTGTGTGTGTGTGTGTGTGTGTGTGTGTGTGTGTGTGTGCGTGTGTGTGAGAAGATGGGAGGACGGATGATAAAATTAAACAAGCAGAGCTGCTCAAGATGCCTTCTGTGTGCCAGATCCTGAGAGGCATGAGCACTGTGTTAGAATTCAATCTGCTGTTAAAACTCTATAAACATGCACATATTCTTAAATATCTTTAGGTATTATTTAGAAGCTGATAATGAATGTATTTACATTTGATCGTCTATTTTTACCAATTTCTGGTAAATAAAGAGAATCACTTTGTCCTGCAATGCAAATAAGCATTGCTACGTCAATTTGAGTTCCAGGTCTGTGTTACTATAGCAACAACAACAGAAAGCGCTACAAAGCTGCACGGAGAACAAGTTTCTCTCCTCTTCTTTCATCCCAGCGTGCCTCAGATCATTACAGGGCATTAGCATAGAGATGGAGAGATGCTCCACGGAGAGGGGGTGTGGTTGGGGAGCTCATCTGGGGAACAGCTCGCCTGCTTCTGCAACAATGACCTCCAAATCACAATTTAAAAAACATCAGAAAGACCACCTGAATGCGTAAAGCAGAGGGAAAGAGAAAACAGCTGGTCTGTTTCTAGATTACGGTATTTCTCTTTGTTTTCTTCTTCTTTTCCTCCACACCAGAGGGTGTCAAACTCATCTTAATCCAGGGGCCACATTCAGCCCAGTTTGATCTCAAGTGATCCGGACCAGTAAAATCACAGCATAATAACCTATAAATAACCACAACTTAAATTTTTTCCTTTGTTTTAGTGCAAAAAAAATACATTCGGAAAATGTTCACATTTAAAGAATAGTTTTTTTTACAAAACATTATGAACAACCTGAAATTTCTGAAGAAAGTTAAATTCAATGTCAACAATATTATGCCTCAGTTTGTCATTTACACATTACAACTTACAGATCACAGTGTTTACAAAGGAACAAAACATTCAGTCATCTGGAACTGAACAATATAGTATTTTACTTTATGATCAAAATGACAAAAGTCAGACAAAAAAAACAACAAAATAAGACAAAATATTCCAGAAATGAGACACAAAATGACAAAAGAACTATGAGCAATCTAGTATTTTACTTTATGATCAAAATGACAAAAAAAGACAAGAAACAACAAAAAGAAGACAAAACATTACAAAAACGAGACACAAAAAGATAAAAGCAAGAAACAAAGCAACAAAAAATAGACAAAAGACGCAAGCGAGACAAAAAGTAAACGACAAAAGCGAAAACTTTGTTTGAGATAAGCAACAAATGTCAGACAAAAAAGACAATAAACAATAAAAACGACAAAATAATACAAAAGCAAGACACAAAACGATAAAAGCAAGAAACACAGTGACTTAAAAATGGACATGTGACACAAAAAAATTACAAAACGAAAAAACGGGACAACAAAATGACAAGCAAGAAACAAAACGACAAAAAATAGACAAACGATGCAAGTGAGACAAAAAGGAAACACAAACCGACAAAAACGGGAAACAGAACGACAAAAACATGAGACAAACAGCAAACACCAGACAAAAAAAGGACAAAATATTACAAAAATGAGACACAAAGTGACAAAAGAACTATGAGCAATGTAGTATTTTACTTTATGATCCAAACGACAGAAGTCAGACAAAAAAAATAACAAAAAATGACAAAATTTTACAAAAACAAGACACAAAATGCCAAAAGCAAAAAAAACCCCAAAACAACAAAAGGACAATGAGCAATCTAGTGTTTTACTTTATGATCAAAGCAACTTGTCAAGATCTGGAAATTATTGTAAATTTATAGTTTTACAAATTTACAATTTACAGTTGATTCAGTCTCTGTTATTTTTACTCTTTATAAAGTGGGCCGGATTAGACCCTCTGGTGGGCCGGTTTTGGCCCACTGGCTGCGTGTTGGACACCCCTGCTTCACACCATCCTTCCTTTTGCTCGGCCTCCGGTAATCAGAAGCCTCTCGGTCGTTCTGCTCCGTTTGTTTACACTTTGGAAGCAACATCTACTTTCGGCTCACCTGGTGTGTTGAATTTACACGAAGCTCTTCGCTCACTCAGTCATCCTGTCCATCTTTCCCTGCTTTTGGTTTTTTGTCCAGACCGCTACTGTTTATTTTATAATCAGGATTTGGCAACAGTTTTCCGTCTGTGTGTCATTGTTCGCTCTCATTGTGTTTGCGTGGACACACCCACATGCATGCATGCAGGAGATAGGGCCTCTCTACTCTTAAAGCCAAACGATGCATCCGATGTGTTCTTTCATGTTATTCTGCATGTGTGTGTGTGCACATGCATCCCTTAACGTCTGCGTGGGTCTTTGAAGGGGTCTTATCTTCCCCGGCATTCCTCTCCCACGACGGGGGAGGATGGAGGGGTAGTGGTCGGTGTTCAGGTGCAGGATCAGGTGGAGGTATGGATCCTGAATATTGAGGAGCTTCACTCGGGCTCAGTATTGGCTCCCCGGACAGCTGCATTGAAAGGGCTGCTGGAGATGGGTTAAGCACCGGTTCGATACCACCGACCCAACAAAGGAAAAGTGTAAAGAGCTCTTTAACTGGCTTCTATGATTACGGCGACCTTAACATCTATACGTTTAACTGAAAATATCAGCTAGAAAAGACGTTCATTTCTTTAAGTTAGTCTTCCAGATCCCTGCAGGGTGATCTGTTCAGTGTTTCTTTCTGAATATTGAATAAAAAGAATAGTTAATGAAGCAGATAATACGGAAAAAAAATTAACGGCAATCCTGGCATTTACTTATTCAGCCATAATTTGTTGTATCTGATCACAACACATCACATAATCTTTTCCCCTGATTGATATTTAGAGATTTTCGTATCAGTTTATTTATTTGCCCACAGGATTGTCACACATAACCAGATGTGACATTTTTGCGTTGAGCTAACTCACTGACAAACAGACTGAATTTACACCAAAGCAGGTTCGGTTAAACAAGACTGTGGAACATCTCAATCTGGAGTCTGTCTTTGGGGCTTTTCATTGTTTCATTAGAAGAATTCCAGCTTCATTTTCTGCTGTATTATGTTCAGGATATGTAAATAATGTATGTTTACTTTGGGGATGTTTCTGCCAACTTGATTTAGCATATTATGCTGTAATCTGCATAATTCATGAAGCCAAATAGCATTTAGACACAGAGAAAAACCAAAACCTTTTCCACACATTTTCTTGATTTCAACATCTACTTTTTTATATTTATTTATTACAAACCTTTTTATGCTTCCAGGGATGTCAAACATGCGGCCCGTGGGCCAAAGCCGGCCCACTTTGTGAAGTGTAAAAATTACAGATAAGACAATAACTGCAAATTGTAAATTTGTAAAACTATAGATTTAAAATAATTTCTAGACCATGACAAGTTGTTTTGATCATAAAATAAAATACTAGATTGCTCATTGTTCTTTTGTCATCGTGTCTCATTTTTGTAATCTTTTGTCTTTCTTTTGTTTGACTTTTGTCGCTTGTCTCATGCTTTTGTCATTTTGTTTGTCCTTTTTGTCTTTTTGTGTTTCCTTTTTGTCTCGCTTGTGTTTTTGTCTTATTTTTGTCTTTTTGTGTTTTGCTTTATTCATCTATTTTTTGTTGTTTTGTTTCTCGGTTTTGTAATTTTTCTGTCTCATTTGTGTCATTTGTGTAATTTTTCTGTCTCATTTGTGTCATTTGTGTAATTTTTCTGTCTCGTTTTTGTCGTTTCTCAATTTTTTTGTAGCTTTCTAACTTTTTTGCCTAATTTTGTCTCTTTTTTGTTTTGTTTCATGTTGTTTGTCTCATTTTTTGTTATTTTGTTTCTCATTCTTGTCCTTTTGTCTCTCGTTTTTGTCATTCTGTGTCTCATTGTTGTAATATTTTGTCTTGTTTTTGTTGTTTTTTGTCTTTTTTTGTGTGACTTTTGTCATTTGATCATAAAGTAAAATACTATACCATTCATTTCCAGATGATTAAACGTTTTGTGCCTTTGTAGATTCTCTGTGATCTGTAAATTTTAATGTGTAAAAGATGAAGAGGCATAATGTTTTTGAAATTGAATTTATTTTTCTTAAGAAATTTCAGGTTGTTTATAATGTTTTGTAAAAAGATAATTCCTGAAATGTGGACATTTTCAGAATGTAAAGGGGAAAATGTGGAGTTGTGGTTATTTATAGGTTATTATGCTGTGATTTTACTGGTCCGGACCACTTGAGATGAAATTAGGCTGAATGTAGCCCCTGAACTAAAATGACTTTGACACCTTGCTTTAGGCTGACTTTACTGAAAGCATGCATGCATTAATATTCTTCATACAGTAAATCCCACATAGGTGGCTCAAGACCGAAGCCTCCAGTTTGGATAGATAGAAAGAGGCAATAAAGTGTCATAAAGCTGCTAACTGTCTTAACTTTTTACCGACAGAATTCCAGAGTTGCTTTGAAGTGCGAGATAGACGTGCAGCGTGTCTTTTTGCTCCGTCCCACCCACATGTTTATCCTCCCACACAGTGCTACTGTCAGCCTGAGCTGCACCACATTCCTCTTCATCCTCACAGTGAAGACAAACCAACTAGTGTGAGGTAGAAGTCACCGGTTTCATCTCCACGTTAATTGAAATATCACACGTCATGTCGGCTTACGGGAGGCAGAGCCCTTTTCTCTCTGCAGCTTCCCCTCATCTGCAGCTGTTTTTGACTTTTCTTTGAGAAGATTCTATATAGGGGTGCAGTTACTTTGCAATGTCCAGTTATCTGGTCTAAAAATGTCTGAAAATAGTGAAAATTATTTAAAATGTACCATCTCCAGTGTCCAGACCTTAAGATATGTTCTCACATGTCATAGAAGACAAAGAAAAAGCAGAAAATATTCCCATTTGAAACCATGCAAGAGCTTTAACCAATGAATATTTTGATTAGTTTGGCTTTTTCACCTTGTTGATTCATTACCTACTTTAAGGCTTTTCTGTATCTAAATTATCTATTTATCTAAATTTCTATGTCATCTGTATATACATTGCAGTATTCTAAAATAGAATTTGCATAAATGCCCAAAAGACAAATCAAATCAAATCAACCTTTATTGCCATTTAGCTGTAGATGCAATCATAGTTCCGGCTAAATGAGAGGGTGTTTCTCAAGGTATCCAATTAAAAAAACGAGCATAATGTAAAACACACACACATCACTGAGACGTTCTGCATCTGAAATCAAATTAAAATTGAAATTATCTCAGTTTAAAGTAGCAGCCTGTGGTTAAAGTGATTAAGTGTAGTAAAATGCACTCCAAAATGTGTATTATGGATGGAAAAGTGGACATATGGAAGCACCAAAAACTTACTGCTTTGTAAAAAAAAGAATGCAAAAATACTACTGCTACAATATACTACTAAAATATCACTCCAGAAGTAAAAAGCAACACTCATTTATTCATTTTCTCCACATTTTTAGGAATAAATTGTTCCATAAATCAGGCTATGGATTTTATATTAACAAACCACTGTGTAAAAATCTACAGAATAATAATAGAAATTTTGGTGCATGTAAAAGTGAAGATTTCTGGCTTAGAACATGGCAAAGAACTTGTTTGAGATCATTTTAATTAAAAGTAAAATTCCTTTTTTTCTTCTTCTTCTGGCCAGTATTTACAGATAAAAATGAAAAAATTGACTTTGCTTTGAGAAGACTCTGTATATTAGTGCAGTTACTTTGGATTGTCCAGTTATTTTCTTGATTAATTTGGCCTAAAAAATGTCTGAAAATGGTGAAAAATATTAAAAACGTACCATCTCCATTGTCCAGACCTTAAGATGTGTTCTCACATATCACAGAAGACAAAGAAAAAGCAGCATTGTTTCCCATCTGAAGCCATGCAACAGCTTTAAGATTGTAAATGTGTAAAACTAGTAATTTAAAATAATTTCCAGACCTTGACAAGTTTTTTGATCATAACACTCCTGGATGTGAAAGTGGACATGATATGGAAGCAAAATAGCCAAAAACGCAAAACTTGCTGCTTTATAATGCTTTGTTCTCGCCCTTAGTGTCTCGCCTAAATGGGATTTCTGTGTGATTATAAGCTGTAGAAGAACAGTGTGTGATCCACAACAACCATAGTTCCATAACAATATCCTCAACGTAGCTCCCAGCATTTATACATTATACATACTTTGCATTGTCCAGTTATTTTCTTGATTCATTTGGTCTAAAAATGTCTGAAAATAGTGAAAAATATTTAAAAATTTTCATCTCCACTATTCAGACCTTAAGATGTGTCCTCACATGTCATAGAAGACAAAGAAAAAACTGAAATTACCCCCATTTGAAACCATGCGAGAGCTTTAAGAACTTAGTTTCGCTTTGTTGATTCACAGTTGATTACATACTTTAAGACTTTTTTGCATCTCAAGTTATCTAAATTTCTGTCAGTTGTATATACATGCAGTATTTTTTCAACAAAATAGAGTTTGCACAAATGTCCAGAAGACAAAGTCCAGTAATGTACACTCCTGGATGTGAAAGTGGACATGATATGGAAATAAAATAGCCAAAAACCTAAAAGTTGCTGCTTTATAATGCTGTGTTCTCCCCCGTAGTGTCTGTAGTTTCATAACAATATCCTCAATGTAGCTCCCAGCATTCAAGTGTTTATCATAAGACGTGTCTATCAACTTGTTGGTTCACAGTTTAATTGTTCCAGCTCCAAATCTAAGTATGGGACTGATGTAAAAAGCTAAAAGTAGAACAAAGTGCAGTTGTGTAATGCTAGCTTACTATAAGAGAGGCTGGTGGCGATACTGCCAAGACAACGGTTCCCTGCAGGCAGCCAGATGACTACATGAGTACACTGCTGCTGCTGCTGCTGCTGCTGCTGCGGCTGGAGGATAATAATAAGGATGCCTCGCTCTCTTTACGTATGTGGCCGTTTAGTTTCATGTGCTATAGAGGAGCGCTGTGTATAAACAGGCAGTTTTAAAGCCGTCCAGCTCAATGATGCTCTGTTTTCTGGCGCTCTTCTTCTTCTTGACTCTTTCTGTCTTTAATATTTTCTTGCCCTTGTGCTATCTCTCTTTTGTGTTCACTTATTTGTGGTCTGTGTCTCTTATTCTGCCTCTTTTCTCTCCCTTCGTCTTTCTCTGGGGATGCGGATGAAAACCGAGCCTGTTTTATTTTTTCTTCAGAGGGCGCTGAATATTTCAGTTTTGCATTTTCTCTCGTTTTATGTGCTCCCACTTTTTTTTTCAGGCCCCTTTGATGTGTCTTTGGATTCGTTATCATTCCGTTTGGATGAGCTCACAGACTCAGATGCGCGTGCACACACACACACACACACACACACACGTGCACACAAACGTGCACACACACACAACGTGCACACACACACGTGCACACACTCTCACTCTCTGTCTTTGTAAAGCAGAGACCAGAGGCATCCACATGCATTCTGGTCTGTTTGTCAGTCGTCTCCATGAGCTGTTCCACCTACATGGCAGCCCATACACTTCTTAAACACTCTGCTGCCATGAAAGAATATTTACATAAGCAATTAGAGTTCCTGGTGTGTAGTAACTGTATGTCTGCACTACCGTTCAAAAGTTTAGGGTCACTTAGAAATGTCTTATTTTGAAAGGAAAGCTTTTTTTTTTTTCAATGAAGATAACGTTAAATGAATGATAAATCCAGTCTTGTCACGGAACAGGGAAATTCTGAACCCAAAGCGAGAAGCAACACAGAGCAGGCGGCAGACAGGTCGAACTTAACCAGGATTTATTCACAAAATACAAAATACAAAGCCATAATGCCAACACTGGCCAGAAACTCACAACCCACAGTAAAGTCCACGTCCTCGCTCCTGAGGATGACTACGGGGTAAACAGGCTGCTCCGTGGCTCAATGTCGCTCCGTACTCCTCGGCGACAGAGAGCTGAAATGATCCGACACTGTTTTCCATGCAGCGTCGGTCTTTATAGGGCGTCAGAATGGGATGTGCTGCAGGTGTGCTGCTGCAGCTCATCTCGTTCATTCCGGTCACCTGCAGCTTCCGTGACAAGTCTAGACATCGTTGATGTGGTAAATGACTATTGTAGCTGGAAACAGCTGATTTTTAATGGAATATCTTCATAGAGGTACAGAGGAACATTTCCAGCAACCATCACTCCTGTGTTCTAATGCTACATTGTGTTAGCTAATGGTGTTGAAAGGCTCATTGATGATTAGAAAACCCTTGTGCAGTTATGTTAGCACATGGATAAAAGTGTGAATTTTCATGGAAAACTGAAATTGTCTGGGTGACCCCCAACTTTTGAACGGTAGTGTACATGCAGTAACTGCCTGTATGAGCAGCATGTGGCTGCATGTGGCTGCATGTGGCATTGTGTGGTCAGAGCAGTCCGGAAAACGCCGGCATCCCTGCAGCCCTCCTGTCTGCCAGGCGGCTGGATGGCGGAAGCTCCTTCACCCTCTCTAGTACAAACACTCCTCTCTCCTCGCCTCCCTTTTAAACAGCCGTTTAGGATTGAGGGATGAGAGGACTTCCTCTCTAGAGAAGGCACATCTTTAATTTGAGCCTCCTCTCCTTCCACTTTTCTGACCAGAGATCCATTTAAAGCTGACGGGCCGCCCTGGCGCTGGCACCCCTCTCCTTCCTTTCCCTCTCTGCTCCAGCCTGCCAGGCCTCCCTGACTCTTTTTCTCTGTCCTCTCATCTCACCCTCGTCCTCTCTGTTATTGATGGTGACATGCTGTCTACCGCTGCAGTGACCACACACGTTCACACACTTATTCTCCCAGCGGATGCCTCGTGTTCACCTGCTCTCCTCAGCTTTGGAGCGTAATGTGTTTCAATCTGTCACATACTTGAAGTTCGCTGCAGTGAATTTCTCGCCGTTTCCTCAGAGGTTCGGGCTCCAACTTAGTCATAGTGCATTCCTTGAGTAGAGTTGTCAGTCACACACAGAGTTTGGGACTGTGGCTCACGAACAAAGGCTCATGTACGCGCACGTGCACACACATGTAGGCTGCTTCTTCGTCTCTCAAGCGAGACGCACACCCAATTCTTTTTTTTTTTTTTTTTGCTCCGACTTTTCAAAAACTTGCTATTTCTGTGACATCCTCTTTTCCATCTTTCCTTCTTTTTCCATCGTAGTCTCTCCACACATCCTTTTGTGTCTGTCTGAGTCCGGAAGGCAGTCATGCAACGAGACTGATTAATAATTACAGAGTACACAAAATTGGGAGAGAGAGAGAGAAAAAAAAACAGTTTCTTTGTCGTTTGATGTCCAACATGAGAGAGACCAAAATTACAAAGAGACAGAACCCTATAAAGAGGAGAGAAAGCTTGCACATTCCTTTCTCAATCCTCTGCTTTTGTTCTTTGCTTCTTTTTTTCATTGCCTCCTTTTCATTTTGCACTTTTTTATCTCCACTGTCTTTCTGTGTTTCTGTATTTTTCCATCAGTGTTCTGTCTTTATAAACACTTAAAGTTGCCGCTTTGATTATGGGAAGCGATGAATCATTTAACAAAACTGCAAACTTTGTGAATGTGCGTGTGTGTGTGTGTGTGTGTGTGTGTGTGTGTGTGTGTGTGTGTGTGTGTGTGTGTGTGTGTGTGTGTGTGTGTGCATACAGGCGAAAACTGTATTTTTCTCTGTAGAATAGTTTGTTTTTTGAACAGTTGTGTGTTTCTACCTGCTGCACACTCACACTTGACAGTCCTCCTGCTTTGTGAAACGCAGACAAATGTGTGGAGAATAGTGTCTTCTAATTGCTTTAAAGTTTCGCCCACTGGCCACAAATTCATTCTTCCTCCCGCTCGTCCGTCCGGAGAGAATAATTATCCAAACACTGTCGGAGGATTCATTTACGAGGCAGCAGGAGAGCAGCGCACATCCACACATACACTGTTAAAAACAAAAACCTGCACAGCCAGTCATCGTCTTCCCAACATCTTTGTGCATCAATCAGAAGAAGGTTCTAGGACAGGGGTGTCAAACAAGCAGCCCGCGGACCAAAACCGCCCCGCCAAAGGGTCCAATCCGGCCCGTGGGGCGATTTTGTAAAGTCTCAAAATTACAGAGAAGATGCAGATTGCAGATAACTGCAGATTGTAAATGTGTAAAACTAGTAATTTAAAATAATTTCCAGACCTTGACAAGTTTTTTGATCATAACGTAAAATACTAGATCTAGATATGAAATTCCATATTAACTGATATTCAGTATTACATTACAAATACTACCAAATAAGTAATTAACAACAATACTGCAGTACTTTTACTATCAACTAAGTAATTAACAACAATACTGCAGTACTTTTCTACCAACTGAGTAATTAATAACAATACTGCAGTACTTTTCTACCAACTGAGTAATTAATAACAGTACTGCAGTACTTTTACTACCAACTAAGTAATTAATAACAATACTGCAGTACTTTTCCTACCAACTAGGTAATTAATAACAGTACTACAGTACAAATACTACCAACTAAATAATTAATAACAATACTACAGTACTGTTATTAATTAATAATTAATAACAGTAGTTATGTTGATGTTCGTGTGTATAAATCTTCATTTCTGTACATGTAAAAGACAAACACAATCCTTACTTTTGGCCTGATTGTGACGTGTTATTGCGCTGAATCATGCGTGTAAAAAGATAAATACTGCAGAAACGTGTGTTTAACAATAGTGTACATGCATTGCTCATATTATGGGATCTCAGATGCAGCTCACAGTTTATGTATGACCATTAGTATAGATAATAAACAGTGGTATTATCCAGATTTTTAGTCCGATTTTGTGAACATCTTCCCGTTCTGCCAGCGTTTAACGCTCCAGATCTGTTATGATTGTCACATAACGAACATGTGGAGCCAGTGAAACAGATGTGAGCACATGTTGACATAATTGTTCACGGTAAAACCCGAGTCCTGTGTGACTGCAGCTTATCACAGAGATGGATGTAAAACGGCTTCATAACAAGCTCACGTCTCGTCTGACACATTTTTATCTTCATAGTGACTCTTCTTTGTCATCTTGACTCAGTTTAGCTTGAAATGTCACACATAATCTTCACGTGAATTGGAGGTTTTCTTTCTTGTCTCTTTTATTGTGTCTCCTTTGTGTTTGTTGATGCACAATCAGTTTAATTACTCCGCCAAAGATCGCGGTGGAGTACTGCGCTCTCTGAATGCTTTGCTAGTTGTAATTGGCAGCTTGCGTGTTCCTCAGGATGTGTATTGTTGGCTCCCAGCAGAAAGGCTCCTGGTTTGAACCCAGAATTCAGGTTAATCTGAAGCTCCAAGTCGTCTGTTTGTGTGGATGCCGTCTGTACGTGTCAGCCAGGTGATTGACTGACTACCTGTCCAGAGTGTTTCCTGCCTCCTGCCCAGTGTCGGATCCCCACAACTCTCACAGGATGAGCGGGTTGTAGATAAAGGATGGATGGATGGAAATTTGCAAGTGGTTTACGAAAATAGCACCTCCGTACGCCTCCCTCCCTTCTCCCTCCATCCATCCACCCAGACACTCCTGTCCCTGCACCCTCTGTGGGTTGGTTTGACAGCTGCTCGGCGGTGCTGTGTGTGATGTTGTGGCTGGGCCTGCTGGCTGGGCGCTGACAGCTCTCAGTATGATTCTGTCCCTCTCAGTTCGCCTGTCAATCCTCTCCGCCTGCAGCTTCATGACCTGACATTTGCCAGCAGCACACCTGCACAGAGTTGATGTGTGAAGTGAGCTGAAGCTGTAGAACTGTACACAAGAAATTACTTTTCTTTACTTTTTTACGAATTATATAATAAATCCAAAGTGATTAAAACTAGAAAAGCACTCAGAGAGCGCAGTCCTCCGCCAAGGCTGTTCTTTCCCCCATATGGCATTGTCAGAAATGCAGCATTTTTAAAAATAAATGCAGCATTTGTTTATTAGTTATTGATGATCAGAAATCATGGCAACATAGAATTTGTCCATTTAATATAGATGGACCCACAAACAAAATTACCTTGCACTGAGCACAGGTGTGTGTTATGGTGTTATGAATGTGTATGTTATGTGCGGATACTGACTCGTATGACCTAAGGAAAGGTTAAATCTTAAATTAGACTTTCTAAAGAATAATTTAGAACATGGACCATAAAGCAACCATAGTTTCCTATTAACTAACTTATCTCATTCTGCCCCCACTCCTCCCCTCTGTGTGTGTTTGGTTTGAAGGGAGATGGAAGGCCAGTTGGACCGAGCCAGGGAGAGCCAAAGGCAGCAGATCCAGAAGGCAGATATGGCTCTGGAGCAGTTCAAGAAGCAGATGGAGCTCAGCTCTGAGAAGGCCTACGCTGACATGAAAGTCCAGGTATGAAGTACACAAACACAAATGCAAATGGACATCTATCCATCCATCCATGCATCCATTGTCTATACACCGCTTAATCCTCATTAGGGTTGTGGGGGGGCTGGAGTCTGTCCCAGCTGACTTAGGGCTGTGTTATGCTTTCGACACGAACGACCCATGCAGACATGAGACACTTGGAAATCTGCCCGAGAGAACGTGTGTGACTTTATTTGTCCACACGGAGCCACACTGACCTTGCGGACACGGCAAGCATAACACAAGCTTTAGGCTGAAGGTTCACCTGGACAGGTGACAGTCTAACTCAGAACTACATATACAGATGAACAATCACACTCACATTCACACCTATGAACAATTTAGAATCACTACCTAACCTCAGCATGTTTTTGACAAAGGAGTTCAAGTATCTCGGGATCTTGTTCATAAGTGATGGGAAAATGGAGCGAGAGATGGAAAGGTGGATTGGTGGGTCGACAACAGTAATGCGGGCGTTTTTCCAAATCGTCGTGGTGTCTCGATTTATCAGTCCATCTACGTTCCAACCCTCACATATGGTCATGAGCTCTGGGTAGTGACCGAAAGAACAAGATCGCGGGTACAAGTGGCTGAAATGAGCTTCCTCCGCAGGGTGACTGGACTCAGCCTTAGAGATAGGATGAGAAGCTCAGACATCCGGAGGGAGCTCGGAGTAGAGCTGC
Source organism: Amphiprion ocellaris (assembly GCF_022539595.1). NCBI lineage: Eukaryota > Metazoa > Chordata > Actinopteri > Pomacentridae > Amphiprion > Amphiprion ocellaris. The sequence continues at coordinate 28,975,987 of NC_072784.1, forward strand.
TGCTCCTTCATGCCCAAAGGAGCCAGCTGAGGTGGTTTGGACACCTAATTCTCCGGGGAGACTTCCTTTGGAGGTTTTCCAAACACGTCGGACTGGGAGGAGACTCCGGGGTAGACTCAGAACTCACTGGAGGGATGATGTATCTCAGGATCCAACATGAAGAGCTGGAAGGTGTTGCTGGGTGGAGGGACATCTGAAATGACCTGCTTCATCTGCTGCCTCCGTGACCCGGCCACGGATAAGCAGAAGATAGGTGATGGATAGATGTTGTTGGACTGTGGGAGGAAGCCGGAGTACCTGGAGAAAAACCATGCGTGCACAGGGAGAACATGCAAACTCCATGCAGAAAGATCCCAAGAAGACTGGGACACAAACTGGGGATCTTCTGGCTACAAGGCGAAAGTGCTAACCACCAAGCCACAGTGCAGCCCTAAATGTGAATGGACAGATTATGTTGAAAAATAAACCATCTATAATTCCTCCAATATTTTAGTTAAGCCTTTCAAATTATAGCTGAGAGTCACATCTTGACGGCGTCATTTCAAATCCATCGTGGTGCACAGATGCAAAGCTGCAAAACACGTGTTCCTGTTCACATATTTGGCTGCATGTGAAAACACTTTACATCCAGTCAGTCTGCTGCACTCATGCACATTCTCAGCATTAGTCTCGTGCACATCTACTCGCTGTTATGGTAACTTTGCTTCAGGTTTTCTGGGCCACAAAGTGAGTGAGCTGCTTGAAAGACAGTAACTGAGACAATGCACACACACACACACGCATGCACACACACACACGCACGCACGCACGCACACACACACACACACACACACACACACACACACACACACACACACACACACACACACAGACACACACATGCACACACATATTTTGTATTTGCAGAGACGCAGCCTGACCACAGAGAACAGGGCGCCACGGTGGCTGTGCCTGAATTCCTCCATATGTCTTTCTGTCTCTCTTTTTCTTTCTCTCTCATTTCCACCGTCTAATGATTTGCACAAAGCATCATCTTATATCCGGCTCTGGGTCATTTTCTGCCACCTTTTAACCGCTCGCATACTGAAAAATCTATACGTACCAGCCGAGAACATAATCATCCCCGGGCCATGTTCATTCATTTAGTCACTCCAAATGAAATGATTTATTATCCTGCTCATGAAACGTTCATTTCTCTGCTGCCATGCGTTGACCTCCCCTCCTGACGCTGGCTGACCAGGCTTCAGTGGAGAACAGGCCATGCGCATTAAGCAGCCAGAGTAATTAGTACATTGGGCCTGACTTACGATCAGCGCTGCACACTGCGTGGGCTGCTGCTTATTGGAAGAGTTTTCCGATCGATACGTGCTCAGCCTAAAACTTCTGATGCTGTTTTACAGCTCAGTTTAGCTATAGGCGTTTTTGTTGAGGTTTTTTTCTTTTTATTTTTGCCATACAGCATGTGTGCCGTATCGACGAGGCTGTGCTGAGTGTGGTCCTAAATGTTTTAAAGGGCTGCGTGTTAGAGAGATTAGCAAGTTTTAGTGGCTGATTAGTGAAGTTTCTCGCCTAGTCAGTGTGTTGGGGGCGCATGTTGTGTTAGAAAAATGAGAGTTTGTGGGAGTGGAGTTTATGCACGGATATTTGCGGGCACACAGTGCGACCTTCTATTTTCCCAGACTGAATTTAAACCGTTTGTCGTATCCACAGAAGAGTCAGGTCGTACTGGTTAGCATGTGAACCCTAAATGAGACAGAGAAGAATCCAGTGAAATGACAGATGTGTGATAAAACATGAAGCTTGGACCCTCTTAAGTCACAATCTGTTAGTTGTGTGCTGTTGTGAGGATACATAGGATTCCTGTTTGGATTGTCGCCACAACACTGAATGTTTTAAAATATTTGTTTTGCTTTCTTGAGTACAGGGCTGCATGTGTATGTTTGTGCATGTGTGTATGTGTGTGTTTGCATGTGTATATGTGTGTCTATGTGTGTTTCTTGAGTACAGGGCTGCATGTGTGTGTTTTTGCATGTGTGTGCGTGTGTGTGTGTGCACGTGTGTGTTTTTTGAGTACGGAGTTGTGTGTGTGTGTTTTTGCATGTGTGTGTTTCTTGAATACAGGGCTGCATGTATGTATGTGTGTGTATGTGTGTGTTTCTTGAGTACAGGTCTGTGCCTGTGTGTGCGTGTGTATGTGTGTGTTTGTGTATGTGTGTGTTTCTTGAGTACAGGGCTGTGCCTGTGTGTGCGTGTGTATGTGTGTGTTTGTGCATGTGTGTGTTTCTTGAGTACAGGTCTGCATGTGAGTGTATGTGCATGTGTGTGTGCATGTATGTGTGTGTTTGTATATGTATGCATGTGTGTGTTTCTTGAATACAGGGCTGCATGTGTTTGTGTGTGCATGTGTTTATGTGTGTGTTTCTTGAATACAGGGGTGTGCATGTGTGTGTTTGTGCATGTGTGTGGGTTTGTACATGTGTGTTTCTTGGGTGGCAACTTATGTCTTCTTTTCTCTGAGCCTGGACAATGTGTGTGTTGGGGTATTTTTTTCCTCCTGCCGCTCTTCTCTCTCATTCTCATCCTTCCATCCTCTTGCTCGTTCCCTCTTTTCCCATTGAGCCCTTGGCATCCCAATCTCCAATCTGACTTTATCCTCAGCCCACATCAAAGCCACGGGAGAGAGAAGCAGTCTCTTCTGCATCCCTGTCATCCTCCTTCCTCTTCTTCTCCTCCCCACCCCACTCGTGCATCGCTGCATCACGTTCTCCCACTAAGGCTTTAATGTTGAAGAAAGTACTTCAAAAGAAGTTCTTTTTTGACTCTCTTTTTTCATCCTTCCATCATTCCTCTCATCATCTTCTCCCTCTCTCCATCTGCGAATGGTGTTATATCTAAATGGATTATCTGTATCACTCCCTTCCTCTGTCTGTCTGTCTGTCTGTCTGTCTGTCATTTCAAAATCAGCATCCCACTTTTAGACTACACTTAAAGGAAAGAGTCTGCCCTATTTTGGTTAGAAAAAAAAAAGAAGCACCGTACGGAATCAAATCTCTGTTGCGTGTGTAGTTCAAAGGAGGCTTCAGCATTTTAAATGGATTAATCAAAACACATTTGGCAGTTCCTTAGCGTTACACACAGCATAGCCCACATACAGAGGCGTGTGAGCAAATTACATTTCCAATTGTTGTTGATTATCATCACCTGAACAGAAAATGTGAAAGCGGAAGGCTGCGAGGAAGTTGGAGTTAAGATGAGTAGCGTAAATATTGTCGAATCTCTGTCCACAAAGAGAGGGAAGCTTGTGAGTGTTTGAGTTGCGCCTGTGAAAATCCAAATTATAAAGTGAACTAGCAGCATTTTTTTAATGCAAATAATGCATGTTATGCTTTGTCGTCTGTGTAGATTTTTAGTCATCCAGGTCACTGTGATGGTAGAAGCTTCATGAGAAGTCTTCTGGACTTCAATCCAGTTGATTTCTCATGATTTCTCAATACAATTATACTTTGATGAACAGGTTAAAATATGAATGACTGCAGCATCACTTTGCACTTTATCTATGCACAGATTTTTTTTGGCTATGATTCTGCAAATTTTTGAAGGAAAATGTAGGTCCAATCTTTTGAAATATTGCAATTAGAGTAACCCAGCCTGGATTTATGTTGCTAAAAGCTCTAATTGTAATACAAGAGGTTCTTGACTTACGTCAGAGTTCAATTCCTACGGATCGACATAAGTCGATTTTTGCCGTAAGTCGGAACTCCGGCGAAAACGTAAACAAAGCCGTTACGTGCATCATGAAATCTACCAGTTCTTCGGAAACGTCATGAATACCAACAACTTTCATGCATGTATGAGTCATTTTACACGAAGATAACAGAAAATGTCGCACTGTTTATGCAACTTGAGCGTTTTATTATATCTAATTTCACTTCCATGGATATGGCTTTCCTTTTCTTCGAAGCACTGCCATCAGAAGAGTCTGACTTACGCTTGGGAGCCAAAATACAAGGGCAAAAAGTTAGAGAATGTAACCAAAGCTGTCTTGTAGCACCACGTGACGATGTTTTCAATACGAAACGCTGTAGGTTGAGGATGTCATAAACCGAGGACCCCCTGTATTTCAAAACTTTGGACATACATTTTCCTTAACTTTCATTAGTATGACTGCAGCATCACTTTGCACTTTTTCTGCACACATATTTTATTTTTGCTGTGTTTCTGCAAGTTATTGAAGGAAAATATACGCTACCATTGAAAAGTTTTCACCCAGACAATTTCATGTTTTCCATGAAAACTCACACTTTTATTCATGTGCTAACATAACTGCACAATGGTTTTCTAATCATCAATGAGCTTTTCAACACCATTAGCTAACACAATGTAGTACAATGCCTAGACTGGATTTCTGATTCATTTAATGTTATCTTCATTAAAAAAAAAAAACTGCTTTTCTGTCAAAAATAGGACATTTCTAAGTGACCCCAAACTTTGAATGGTAGTGTATGTCCAGTCTTTTGAAATATTACAATTAGAGGTTTTAGCAACATAAATGTATGCCTATAAACCCAGCCTGCATTTACATATTTCTCTGTTAAATTAATATCAGAATCATTTTTAGTTTTTGCTTTATTTTCTCCGTCTTACACCTCCAGATGGAGAAGGTAGAAGAGGACCTGGTCCGCTCCAGATCCTTCCGAGAGAACCAGGCCAAAGAGTTCTCGCAGCAACTCGATGTTCTCAGACAGAAATATGAGCAGCAGGTCTGTACGAGTCTCTAACTTTCTACCGATGTGTTTACAGCGTAGTGTTGTTTCTTCGTTTGTGAATCGCTCTTTCCTCATAATGTAGCCGAGGGGAAGAACTCATCTCTTTCCTCCATCATCATCATCGTCTTCACATTGTTATCTTCCTCTGCTATCAGTGAACACTTGGCCTGTTGGAGCAGCCAAGGGTCTGACATCCACTTGCAATAGTGTTGTTATTCCTTCCCATCTGTTCCGCCCGATTAATTTCTCATGATAAGGGACACGCTTTAGATTAAGCTCCGATTCCGGCTCAATAAATATCTTAAACATTGCCAATTGAAAAGTAATGCAATCTGCATAGAAGATGCGCGGTCCCCCTTATCGTCCCATCTGTGTCACCCTTCTTCAATTAAGAGTCAAGAAACCATTTTCACCACTCATTGAAATCCAGCTCCTGATAGAGAGACACCGGATTCAATTAAGCCACAGAAATGCGTATTATTGGAGGCAGCTGATGTTGCGGTAGCAGACAGGGAATATAGTTCATTTTTATACTTTAACAATATTATTGAATATTTGATGAGTATATTGCAGACAAGATAACATTAAAATAGCTCCACCAGCTAATGCGGTTATTATTAATAGTAATTTGTGCGTATAACACCTGGAAAATGAACAAGATTGTTAATTTTGGTCATAGTTCTGCAGCCCTGCATAGAAACAAGTTGTTAAAAGAGATGTACAGTTGTGCTCCTAAGTTTACATACCCTGGTAAAATGTGTGAAAAGTTGTGAATTTTTTTTTAGAAAATATGCTTGATGATGGAAAAAGATCAGGTCACTAACTGGTCCGGACCCAGACTTCTTTCTATACAGACCTATAATCAATAAATTATAAGGGGAATTTAAATTTGACACTTCTATTTTAACTGGAGCAGCTTTTCTAGTGTTTACGGCGTTTATCCGATCAGAGGCTGAACTGTGAAGACGGTTTAACATAATCAGACTTTCTTTATGTGAGTCGACAAAAACTAAACCCTCAGTCAGAGTTAACAGGTATGAAGTTGGTTTCAACTTTCTTTGTTAACTCAGACTTTCTGCTTCAAACTCGTCACACAAACAGGAGCATTTTACCATCATTTGACTCGTTTTCTGCACTGAATGAACCGATCGCCAGCAGGTTGTTTAAATGGAGAAGGAACATAAACATTTATGATCGTAAAAAGCTGTGACTGGAAATGATGTAAGACAGGAATGCTGATAGAAAACTGCTAAACGTGTGTTAATATATTTGTTTAACTGATCAGTGCAGCTGATTATTGATAACAAACAGCTGCGCAATGAAACTATCAGACTTCATCTATTCAAACATGATATTGTATTGAAGTACATGTAGGTCTGACACTGTCTCAGAATGAAGGAAATCACTTTATTTTGAACCAAATCAAAGTGAAACATAAGTTACTGATTGAATATTCTCTGTAATGAATACTATTGAACTGATCAGTTTTCTTGTTTGTGTTCTAACAGCTTCAGTAGCAGCAGTTTAAACAGACCAAACATAAAAACAGATTTATATAATTTCTGCATCACCAACTAAATACATGTGGGGTTCCCTTGGCTTTAGTTTTAGTACAATACCCCTGAACTATACTGTATATGTACAATAACTATATACTATACTATATATGTACAATACACCGCAGATGTCCGCCTATTTTCCTTCAAGACGGTTATTTCTGTTGCGCAGTGCACTCACTTCCTCTTTTGATGCTGTAACGTTCGTGCCAAGCGCCAAATCTAATTACTTGATTAATCGCCAGAATAATCAATAGAATACTCGATAACTAAAATAATCAATAGCTGCAGCCCTACTATGTAAACTTTTGAGCACAACTGTATGCACTGACATATTATTGTTTAGTGCTTCCACTAAATGATGGTAAATGAAAGGCTGCATGTTCATATGTGCAAAATGACCATATGGCACCAAACAACTACTAGCTGCTGTAACATCTCTGTTTCCCATCTGCATCCACAACACGATTGCTTTCCAGGCACCGGCGTAGCATCAACCTGTGTGCTAATAAGCATGCTAACACTCATTTCCAGGCCAGATGGAGTTTACGCTGCGTGTAATTTGCTGCAGATCGTTTATAAGTGGAGGATATGAGGCCGGCGGTATTTCCAAGCAACGGAGAAACTGCTCTGTGTTACTGATTTGCTCCATGGTTGAGCACCAGTAATTATAACGGTATTTATGGGGGAGAAAAACATATTTTAAAAAGCCTTAAAAGTGATGGATTCGTTGTGTTGGAATGTTTTTCAAAAGATCCACCAGAAACAAAAACCGAGGAAGATGGTTGGAAATAAGATGCTTGGCTTCCCACTGCGAGGGTCTATTGTCATAGAAACCCGACCGTGCCGGTTAAACCGTTAAACAGATTGTATTTATATCCAAAAGACATCTTCATCCCCGTGTAATGATCCAGTAAATGGGAAGATTTATCGGTGTTTTGAGTGGCTGCTATTGTGTATTGTTCTGAGGAATCATGAATTCCATCTCGTGAAAAACAGGTAAATCAACGATCAAAGATTTGCAGAAAATATTCAAGTGATCATCTGCTGCTGCACTGAGTCGGAGTGCATCTGACAGCTGAAGACAACCGCATAGGGTTAGCAGCATATCAGGGAGGCTTTTGTCTTAAAGATAAAAACACAGCAAGACGATGGACCTGTCTTTGGGATGATGTTGATGTGAGAGCTGCTGACATTAGCTGCACAGCAAGAAGCATATGAAAAGGAGGAATTTGTATCTGTATGCGTGTGAAGAAGTGTGATTATTCATGAGCTGCTGTGAGCACAGTCGTTTAATGTTGCATGTGCATTGTTCATAAATTACTTCTTTATCTGCATGCATGCATGGCTGCAGAAAGATTGGTGTCACGAGACTGCAGCGGTCAGTGTGGTCTGAGTCTAGTTGACTCAAAGCCAGCTTCTGTGAGACTCTACGTGGGAAAATACACTACCGTTCAAAAGTTTAGGGTCACTTAGAAATGCCCTCATTTTTGAAAGAGAAGCAGTTTTTTTTCAATGAAGATAACATTAAATGAATCATAAATCCAGTGTAGACATTGGTAATGTGATAAATGACTATTCTAGCTGGAAACAGCTGATTTTTAATGGAATATCTACATAGGGGTACAGACCCCAAACCTTTGAACGGTGGTGTGAGAGAGATGGAGATGTTTACTTGTTGACCCTTAAGGCTGCCGAACATCGTGACAGATGAGACAGTTTGAGAGACACAGTGAGGTCAAGTAGCTGGCTTGGAGTCATGAGCTTGACAGTTAACAGAAGCAGCTTCACTCTTTGGTTGTCAGTCTGGATGATAAATAATAAAAGAAGTGAATAGTGGCTTGGTGGTTAGCACTGTCGCCTTGCAGCTAGAAGATCATCAGTTCGCGTCCCGGCCTTCCGGGGATCTTTCTGCATGGAGTTTGAATATTGTCCCTTTGCATGCATGTGTTTTCTTCAGGTTCTCCGACTTCCTCCCACAAATATAACATTAAAACTGTTCATCACTCAATTTCCCAATTCATCACATTTTCTCACTAAGACGCAGTTAAAGGGTTCAGTATAGGCTCTATATACCTACACAAATATACTATGAACTGTGTCTATTATTGCTTTTACTATATGTCCACCTGATGGAAGAAACATCATCCCAGATCCATAAGAGAAGCATTACTATACATTCAGAAGTGCACATGTGCCCAACTAAAGTCTACAGTTAACTAAAGTTAAAAACATGTCCAAAGATAAACTCAAGTTAAATGGTCACTCTAAGTTGTCCCTAGGTGTGAATTGTGATTGTTTTTCTGGATATGTAGCCCTATGATAGACTGGTAACCTGTCCAGGGCGTCCCCTGCCTTCGTCTTAAATCACACAACCCTAATGAGGATTAAGTGGTGTATAGATGATGGATGGATGGATGGATGGATGGATGGAGGGATGGAGGGATGGATAGTTGGACTGTAAACAGAAATGTGCTGCTCTACATCTTCAGTGTCGCTCTCCAGCCATTTACAGCTCAAACCCTACAGTGAGTTAAAAGGTTTTTTTTTTTTTCATCTCTCTCTCCTCTTACATGCAGCCCAAACTCCCCGCTGAAACCAGACAAGCCCTCTGTTCTAGCCTCCGCCTCCCCAAACATTTCAGATATCCCCCCTGGGGTTGAAAGAAGCCCATTACCTCACTGTCCGGCCTCAATACACGCCACGCACACACACAACCATGTCGGGCCGGGCTGACAGGAGTCGTGCTGTGCAGTAACACCCGACCCGCCCTGTATCTGTGGCACCAAGCTGTGCTGTAACCGACTCAGTGTTCCCTCTCAAGCATCACGCCGGTCCCTTTAAGAGCGGCAGCACCCAGCATCCTCCACTGCACACTGGCGCTATGTGATGTCACAACCAGGCTCCTTGCTGGGTCTGCTCTCTGTCCTCTCCTTGATATTCTTTTTTTCTGTTTTTCTCACAACAGATCTGCCTTGCCCATTTCTTTATCCTCGGTTCACCTCAGATCCCCTCTTTCCTCCAAAACCTTCAAAAGCCCGAGACTCTGAACAGGAGCGGAGGGTGAGCTGGGAGGTCCTCCCCCGGTTTCTGTTGCCGCATGTCCTGCTGTCCAGCTCGGGAGTTCCTGAAGAAACTGGCTGCTCATGAATCCGTCAGCTGTAACTTGTGCTGCTGTATGAATCTGACTATCCCTGTGGGACAACGCATCCTGGCTGTGGATCTGATCTGTATCTATCATGTGCTTGAATGGAAAAGGCGGTGAAGACGGTGCTAATTTGTCTGTCTGTGGAACTTTCTCCAGACACCATCACCAGTGGCAGCACATGGAAGCTGTTGGCCACATTCTGCATACTGTTTGTTGTCTTGTTCTGTTTTAAACGTTGGCATGTGTGTGAGTTATTTTCAGGGTTTACTTTATGTGTGTGTGTGTCAACTGAGCCTTAGAGATGAAAACATTTTTATCCAGCTTCACGTCCTTCCTCTGCCCTTTCTGAGGGCATTTAGCAAAGCTCTCCCTAAAGCTGAAGAGTAAATTCGTGGCTGCCAAGATGAAGTGTCTATTGTGGCCTTCCTCTAAGTGCCGGGGAAAGAATCCGGCTTCCTGTAGATAGCCCCTCATTCATCACCTGCTCTGAATAGCACGCTACACTGGAAGATAGGGCCGTGGATAGAGCAGGCACCGGGCACAGAGGCTGTTGATCTCCGCTTCTCTGGCAGGCCAGGTAGGGTGCCGTCATGCACAAAGTGCAGGGGATTAGCTTCAAAGCAGGGTGGCAAATGGGCCCCAGGCCCCTGCTGTCCTTTCAAGGCTCCGGCTGGGCGTGCACGGTGGGATGGTGTGGGGGTCACTTGTCCCCCCACCATGGGGGAGTGGGAACGGAACAGAGCCTGGGAAAGGCTTGGGGCTCGGGGCTGGGAGCTTCACTGGAAGGCTCACCTCCCAGCAGGTGACTCCTCTTACAGCCGGGCTGGAATACAGACTTGCTCCAGCTGACAGGATGATTAAGCCCTGAAAAATTGGGGCTTTGCGTCCCATTAGGAGTGTTTTATTTTCCTCCACTGTCTTGTATGTAGCTGGTTGTAGGTCTAGCGGGACTGAAGTCTACGGTATGTTTGTTTTTCAACCCAGCCTTCCTGTTGATTGGTGCATTGAGGTTCCTGCTGGACTCAGATAACACCCATTAGCAGCATAAACCCTAGTGACTGCAGCCTGGTAACTGCTGCTCAAGCAGAATCGCATTAGTTGTTTTAGCATGAAAATCGATATTGGTTAATAAATGGATTTGAAATTGGTTAAATTAACACTGCGATGAGTAAAAGCAGCAATGAGAATCTTTCAGCGTCTTCTCAGTTCTTGCCTCTCTCTCCGGTCTTTATTCTGATTCGGGCTTATAATGATCATCATAGTCATCGCCTAAGCCGATTTTCACATGCTGTCAGGCGCATAGCATGGGGCACAGAGTGGTTACTGCAGCCAGATGGCTAACCCCTACCAGCTCGCATGCATAGCCCAAACTAGCTGCTCTTTTATATGCCGATCCAGAACAGGGCGAGGGGGACAGATTTGAAGAGAGAGAGAGGAGTGGGACGTTGAGGGCTGGTCTGTACAATTGGCAGCAGAGGTGGGAGGGCGGGGGAGCGAGCCAGATGTAAACACACCACATCATGTCGTCTCTGACGACGTGAGGAAGCGGAGAAACTTTTCTCGCTGTTTTTTTCCCCCTACCTTCCCAACAATTTCCGATCGTTAGTTGGGCACATGGGTGTCCAGGGTGGAGGGAGAGGCTGGACGGAGTGGGATGAGGAAGGATGGATGGATAGGTGGATGGACAAGTTGTCATGACGACAGGGTTGCTCTGAGTGTGTGTTGGCTGATGAAGTCTCTCTTTGCCTGCTTGTCCAATCAGATGGCTGAGCAGCGCATGCAGCACGAGCAGGAGAGGACGCGGCTACAGCAGCAGCACAGCGCGGAAAAGGACAGCCTGGTCCAGGAGCGCCAGCGGGAGGTGAGCAGCCTGGAGAGGCAGGCCAGGGCCGCCCTGCACCAGCACCAGCAGCACACCCACGAGTGGAGGAAGCGCGATGCCCAGGTAGGGGGTCTCCACTGATCCACGTCCGCACACCCACATGCTGACCCATCGCTCTCCTGTGGATAACCATTTTGTGTTTTGCCCATTGACGTTTTCCTGGTGTTTCAAAAGCACAGCGGGTTTAAGACACTTTTTTTTTTACTTGAAGCAAGACAGATATTGACGTTTGATGTGAATAATTTTAGAGATTGTTGTACATTCAGCGCGACAATACAGAAAATTTTAAATACTGTTGTTTGGGAAAAAAAGCAAAACAATTTGAAAGAATGGCGCTCTTGAGATAGGTAAGAAAAAATAGAGTAAACAAACCATAATGATCGCCCTGTCCCCGCTTCTAATGCTACTCTGACGGCTTTTAAATTATTTTTCGTTGCCGCAGGGTTTTGTGATATAAGTACACAGAAATAAAATACAGAAACTAAAAGCGAAGAAATCAGTCTGTTGAGCGCCAACCTTTTATTCCACAACTTTGGCTTGAATTAGTGTTTTTTTATCCCGCTGTACAGTTGTGGATGCCCGGCCAAGCTCCCAGTACTCCCAGAAAAGTGTGTTTTCGCGTGGCGTTCTCCTCTCACCACAGGTAGCTATCTCCCCATGGAAAACGCTGGTTATGCTCTTATTACAGCTCGGTGGGCCACAATGAGTGTATGACATTTGGGTCTGTATTAATTCATATCCCTGACACTGAGACCATTCTGCTAGCGTTTAGCCAGGTCTTCGTCTCACAACCTTCGCGCTCTGTCTTTGCCTCCCTCCAGCCTGGACTGGACTGGTGCTCTGTGGGAACCAGTTGGACAAACGAGCCCCCAGCTGGGGTTGTATTTGACTCTTTAGGCTTCTTAATGACATGAATATTGTCAGCGTGCAGTGAATTCTGTGTTATTGTCCGTTACCTTAAAATACAGAGATGGTTTTGTGGACAGAATGTCCTCAGTGCATGTTGCCAGGTGAGGCGAGAATAAATGGAAATCAAACTTAGCGTAGACTGCTTTATCTTAGATTTTGTCATCACTAAGAACAATAATTTAGTAGTTGCATTTATTAATATAAGAAAGAGCAAATTTTACATCTCTGCCAACAATTACTGAATTTTAAAGTATATTCTGCAAGCAAAATGCAACAATATTTAATGACTAAAGACAAACCCCAGTTGGTTAAATTGCATTATTTTGTATCGTGTCTTGAAATTTTTTTTTGGCTAATGTTTACATCCAATCTAACAATAACTAGACAAAACGCTTCCAGTAAGGTGGAAAATAGTCAGAATGTCAAACTAATCTCTCATTTTCTTACTATTTTTATTTGTTGAGAGCCCGCTAGAAGTCATCTCATAGTGCCTTACCAGTCTTCAGTTGTAGCATTCTTAAATGTCTTAAAGCTAGAAACTTAAAAACATAAGGGAACATCTCTTCTGTTTTTTACTTTCCATTGCCTCTGCAATGTTCCCTTGTCCAATATTTTGGGAAATGTCTTTCACGACACCCGCTACTGTGTGATTCGGTCGTCTGGAAATGCCATCACCACAGGATATTTCTGCTGATAACACGCCGCCCTACTCGTGTCAAAATGACGTCTAGTTTGACAAACCTCACAATCTCAGGAGGTGACAGAAAACAAACTTCCCCAGTCCTCATTTCGTATTCTCAGTTCCTGTTTGCCTATGCAGCATTTTAAGTCGAGATCAGATGACTGCATAATGTTGCACATTAAAGCGGCAGAAATCAAGACTTTCACTCAGGCCTCGGAAAGATGGAGATGGAGGGTTTGGTGGAGCTGCTTCGACTTCCTGCGTGAGAAGAACAAGAAGCTGACACACCAGCAGCAGCAGCAGCAGATGTGTATTAAACACGAGCTTTTTCACACAATGGGCAAAGCCACTTATTATTAAAGCCTTCTGAGCTGCCCCCTGGGAACTTCATCTGCCACACTGCTAATGTGGCCCTTCACATGCAGCCTTTAAACAAATAAAACTGCTGTGAAAGTTGGACATTTTAGAGTATTTTTTGATGCAAGCAGAAAGAAAAAGGGGACTTCCTTCCACCACATGCTTCTTGTCCTCTCTAGAGTCCAACGGCGGGTCAGACGGACAAAGATTTTATCCTTGAGCCAAAGTTACCGACAGCCTAAATGCCTGCTGTGCCATTTGAGCCCAGGCCTCGTTTTTTTTTTTCTTTTTCTCACGTTCTCTTCCTTCAATCACTGGAAGGACAGTTGCAGCTAGAAAGTTGGCAAGAAAAGGGAACAGCTAATGTCAGTCACACACTCTCGGGATGAGTAATACCCACTCATCCCCTTGATGTGGTGGGACACTAATAAATAGCATTCCTGGCTCTTGGCTTGTGCTCGAGAAGGAGAGCCAATGAGACGTAGCAGTGGGTGGAGGGAGAAGCTAAAACCTCACACAGGGACACACTGTCCTCATCCCACCTGAGTCCGTCATCCAAGAAACTCTGGCTTCAACCACCACGTAGCCGCAGCCCATTTTAAAGGCGGTATCAGCCATCTCGTAGGTGTTAAAGATGTGTTTGTCATCACTCATATGTGCACTTAGCTTCCTTTTTCATTTGCTGTTCATTGCTTAAACATTACAGCATCTCAAGCGAAAGAATTAGAAAAAAGCGTCTGGGTTTAAGGCCTAGTTGGCATCTCACCAACGCCGGGGATTAACTGACAACTCCAGGCCTTGTGGACCTGCATGTTGCTGTTCTCTGGAAAGAATAGAACAACTATTTCTTCACCATTTTTAAAAATACCAGAAAGGAAGCTTTCCGTTGCCCCGTCTGTCCAAGATGATGAAATATCTCGCCGGTGAAACATGTTTGCCCGCAGCCAGTTCTGTGTTGTTCTGTTAGCTGATCAATGCCCCCCAGAGGACGAAGTGGTTTTGTAGACTGTTTTGGGGGATCCATCGCCAGCAGACCCTCTAACACTCTGATGGCCTTTCTGGCTTAGAGTCTGGAGACAAAACTCCAAAAATGTACCTTGTGAGCACATCCACCCGTAGAGTGTCTAAACTATATTTAACATTTTAAAGGAAAACTCTGTTTCACTCTTAGTCACTAAAAGTCAAATCAAAACCATTTTTCCAGTTAGAATTCTGCATTTTTTCACATTCCTGGAAGTCATTATTCTGCAGCCGCTACACAATAATTCTGTCTTATCTTCTAAAACCGCATTTTTAAAGAAAATAAAGATTCATTGTATTATGTGGCAAAACAATTTAAAACATTTTTGTGCGCGCTATTGTTCCTAGCTGGCTCGACGGTGCGTCTATGAGGCTTTTTAATTGTTAAACATTAGTAAGAGTTTGACTTCAAAAACTAGGGCCAGCATTATAAATTAATTTGAAGCCTTGTTTTTGCAAACATCAAAATTGTTTGTTCTGTGCAAAAGCCGTTGTTCGTATTTCTTCCACGAGCTCCTCCTCGAAACTCGTTTTATGGGTATTATTTTCCTGAATAATTATGTCTTAAGGAACGTACACACCATCTGGACTTCAAACAGCATGGGAGAGAGCGGGAGTCTTGTGAGGTCTTTCTTCTGGGCTGTGATGGACTAAATAATGATGCTGTCAATTTTTCAAAGCGTTTCAATCCCAAGTACGTGATTAAAATGAGTCAGATGAAGAGGGTGATGACAGACGAAGTCAAAGCAGACATGAAGAGAATAGACAGCCCGACCAGGGTGCACATTGATTGTCTCGGCGCTTGTGCGTCGTCATCCACCAATTGATTTGTCCCTGAGTGTTGTCTAGTGAATCTTGTTTTGTTGCTCAATGATTCCACTTGCAAATCAGAATCCCTCTGAGTTCTGGTGTCATTGTGTTTGTGATTCTTTAAATGATTTCATCACATATTCCCATGAATTTATGTCAGAACTCAGCTGTTTAGTTTTTTTTGTTGTTGTTTTTCCACTGGGGGACTATTGATCTGCTGAAGTCATCAGTGAATGCTGATGCTCTGTGATGTGTTGAGCATTACAACATGCTCCCTTTCAAGCCATGAAGCCATTTAGTATGTGCATACATCACATCTTGGATTTCACTCAGTTGTATTTTTACTGGGTTGTCAGCAGTGAATCATTTATTCTGACGCTCCTACATACATTTTCTTTTCAAGTCAAATATCTCACATTAATACGCATGTATGTTCCATCTTTTATTTAAACACTAATACATTATTTTTCTTTAGAGGGATAAATTGTCAGGTTATTGTATTATTTATAGTATTTGTATTGTGCACATTAAATATTTAAATACTGTACTAGGAGTCGACCACAGCACACATTTAAAACCTGTTCATGGTTCCACATCCTCATGTGTTGACCAATCTGGACAGCAGTTCTATTCCTACTCCAATAGGTTCAGTTTGATACGCAGACAGTCACATTAACGTTCATATTGAACACAGAAAAACGCACTGTTCTCTTATGGATGAAATGAGGTGGTGACATCATCCAGTATGCTGGTGTTCCAATTGCACATTAACGATGCGTTCTTGCGTTCTCTGGAATCCGTACTTCTGAGTCCATACTTGGGTACTGGACAAGTGCTCACACACAAGTATGGATTTGCGTACTTGGTATTGAGAAATAGCCAGCGCAGTTTGAGTAACAGGCCAACATTAAGACAATAGTTCAGCTAATTAGCTCCGCATAGACGGACCTTTTTCTACCAGTTGCTCACATCCCCCCGTCATGCCTTTGCGTCACCTCAGGGGGGTGCACCCCACAAACACTGCATTAAATGAATCAGAAATCCAGTCCAGACATTGTTAATATAGTAAATGACTATTCTAGCTGGAAACGGCTGATTTTTAATGGAATATCTCCATAGAGGGTACAGAGGAAAATTTCCAGCAACCATCACTCCTGTGTTCTAATGCTACATTGTGTTAGCTAATGGTGTTGAAAGGCTCATTGATGATTAGAAAACCCTTGTGCAGTTATGTTAGCACATGGATAAAAGTGTGAGTTTTCATGGAAAACATGGAATTGTCTGGGTGACCCCAAACTTTTCACTGTTAGAACGTTAAGTTCCGATCCGAATATTGGGATATTTGTCATTAATCGGGGCCGAATATCCGGAGCCCAGAAATTGCTATTTGGGCCAGCCCTAGTATTTTGTATATTGTACAGGTGTGGAGGAATCTTACCTTGAAACAAGTGCATGTGTGACGGTCTGGATATGTTAGGCGTTAACTGAACTTTTAGTTCCTGTGGTCAAACTTTTGACTGACAGCTATTTTGGTCATATGACTGGGTGAGGGCACGGCACTACACTTTCACTAAACAAAAGTATAAACACAGCATGCAAATGATCTCCTTTATCGACTGAGAGAAAAAAATGTAAAATGTGGATTCTATTGTTCCAGTTAGAGGGTTTATAAATTCAGCCATTTCTGCATTTCTGAGCTGTTGAACTGGTGACAAATTGTGGACCACTGAGTAAATCCTGGTGTGTCTTTAACAGACAATAATCCGATAGTGTGACCAGTACAGAGACACACCTTTTCCCACTGACTCTAAAAGGTCACCAGGTTTTGTTCACGATGCCATAGATGACAAAAGAAAGTCGTTTACATCACCAACATTTGTTGTCGAAGAAATCATCTCAGACAGACGATCACCCTCATGATTTTCTGGAGGGACAGTGTGATTCTGTCTTCCAAAATATCCAGTAACTTCACTAAACCTGTTAAGAACAGTGGGACAACATTTCACAAGCTGGCATCGACAACCTCAACCGAATCATAATACAAAGAGTTCACTATAAGTTCAGTAAATAATAAATACATTTAATCGATGTTTCTGCCTGCTATTGTAAGTAGAACTACAGAACTCAAACAGGTCTAATTAGTAAGATTCGTTTTTGCTCTTTTTCATTTCGGTTTAACTCTGTTAAGAAACCAGCACTGGAAGGAATACAGTGATTATAAATACAGTTTTCTAAGCATTATAACCACACTGTTGTAATGATTCTATGATGGGAAAACCTATTACTTTACCTTTCTTTATGAAGCTCATATTTGAGCCACCAAATTCCTCCCAGAAATGCAGTTATAAAGCTATCTGGTCACATGTTGTAGTCTTATTGCATCTTTAATATCTAACATTAATCTTCCAACACTTCCTCTAATTAGCATACTAGTAGAGTAATTATAATAATCTGCTGAGACTCTCTTAATATTACAGATAGACAGAACTGATTGCTCATTTTCCCTCATCATTTTGTTTTATGTTTTGTGAAATAATGTTAAGGCGTAATCAGATTAAAAAATTACCCGAAGCAGACGCCAGTTGTTGTGTGTTCTGTTAATTATGTGTTTCTTTATCAAAATAATATTTGGTTCTCTCGTGTGAAATTTGTTTGCATGATTGGGCTGTGTAGCTGGAAAAAAAGATGCTTTCTAAACAACAGAACCGAGTTAGAATGTTATCAAGAAACCCATCTGTCAGTGATTGTAAAGTCTGTATTACTTCTGGTGCTTTTAAATTCTGTATTTTGTTATTTTAGAATCTTCATTAGAGGAGTAGATGTTCTCCTGAGAGGGGAGGGCTATAATTCTATAGCAGAAAATGCCAGTAATGAGTTCAAATTAACCACATATCCGTAAAAACTACATTTTTGCCTTTATTTTGTAATTAGAGTCGACTTCTCTTGGCTACTGGCATATATGTGAAAACCGCAGATATGTGCATTTTGGCCTAAATAACACACTGAGAGTTTAACATCAAAACCATGTCGGCTGTTATGTGACCAAACTGAATGCACACAATCAATTACTCATTTCACTGGTGAATGTCTGTAAGATTTTAAGGAAAACTTGCCACTTGATAGACCATAAACAATGATAGGTGACCATATGGCCACTCGCAAAACCCATAATTCTCCATTTATTATATTGCTTGCATTGTTGTAAATCCCAAGTGGCTGTTTAACCAGCATTTTCTAAACATTTTGTCAGTACTATTAACAAGCTACTCTCTTTTTGTATCTAGGCAGATCAGACAGCATCATACTAGCTTTGCAGCATGACAGACACTGACATTGAGAGACAAAAATAAGTAGTAGCTTTGGGTATTCAACCTCAAATCTGTATTCTTTCTTTTTTTTTTCAAAAGGTGAATTGAAGTACAGGGGGTCCTCAGTTTCTGACATCCTCGACCTACGGTGTTTCATCGTTACGTCAGAACTGGTTACGTGGAACTAGTTGGTGAGCGGAGCGGACAAATACGTCGTCACGCAGCGCTATAAGATGGCTTTGTTTACATTCACCAGTTGTACGCCACCTTGGATTGTGCTACATTCACTAACTTTTTGCCCTTCATCATGGCTCCCAAGCATGATCAAGTAGATGAAGTTGTAAAAAACAGTGCAACATATTCTGTTGTCTTCTTTTTAAGTGACTCATACAGGCATGAAAGTCGTTGGTATTCATGACTTTTCCGACGAACTGATAGATATCATGATGCACGTAACGGCTTTGTTTACATTTTCACTGGAGTTCTGACTTACGGCGAAAATTGACTTACGTTGGGCTGTAGGAACGGAACTCCGACGTAAGTCGAGGACCCCCCGTACTTCATTTCATTCATTCTTGGACACCTTGCAAGGTAATTTGAATACCATGGAGAGCAAGAGCACCAGCTAACATTGTTCTATGACACTGTTATTTCAGAAGTTTTTCCTCTGGTGGAAAAGTTTCAGAAGGAGAAGTTACCTACGCACAAAGAAGTCATAGGGCTAATGAGGAATTTAGCTCAGGAAAAAGCCTATGATAAAGCTATTTCTGGTATATCCTTGATTCTCCTGGAACACTGGGTTTCGAGAAACATATATATACAGTTTCTAGGCCAGTGATCAAAACCAAATTGTAGGCAGAAGTTGCCAGAGATACCTCAGTATCACTACCCAGAACAAGCCATGTCTTCAGGATGTTCAACACTGAAGAATGAAAGCGGAAGATATTTCTTCCTGAACAGTTTTTGACAACCTTAAGGTTCTACTAGGCAGGACCAAGGACAGGTCTACGGTGACACTGAGAGACTTTTGTTTGGCCGTGAAGCAACTGCCCTGACATTAGGTCTTGGCAGAATGAGCATAGCCTTTCGTGTGCCAGACATACAAGGATGCATATTGAATGTTCTCTGGAAAAATAGCGATTTTGAGCATAATTTTGGTTTTTCATAAAATGCTAATAGCCGAAAGAAGTAAAATCACGCAGAAAAATAAAGCTAGGATATCTTCTTGTTCTACAATAAAGATTGATTTAAACTCATTACTGGGTGTTTTTCCTCCCAAAAGGCATTTATAGCCTCCCCCTGCTCCTGACTTTATGACATTTTCTCCTGATTGAACGCATTCATTTCTTTACCACGTTCCCTTCTGTTGTTCTGTCAGTCTTTTGTCATCTTAGCTGGCACAGTTTGACCCAGTATTCAGTTGGACATTCTCCTATTGTTAACCAGAGCAGCTTCTCCTAAAGCTCCACATCAGAACGCTGACATGTGCCCTGCTGAAGCTGCTGCGCTCACTTCCTTCCAAAGGAAACATGCTCTTTTGGCCTCTTAAGTTTCTGAAGTGTCATTGCCAATGACTCTGTTCTGGTAGATTATACTCTAACTTATTAAAAGATTTTTGGGGAGACAGATCATCCACATTTGTTAAAGAGAGAATTATACATTAAAGGCTCTGGAGGGCTCAGATATAATAGCTGCTCGCCCTTGAAGGCACCAGCGGAGCAGTGAATGTGGTAATGTTTGGAGACAGGGCAGTGGGACACGGATGATTGCATGTGTTTGTTTTTTTACCTCGCAGTCTCTCTGAATGCGTGTTATCCAGACCATGTGTGTGCACAAGTGGATCAGTGTGTGTGCCAGTTGTAGGAGGGAGTCTAACACAGAGCCACAGCATCTGCCTGTTTTTGTGACACTTCTTTGAAGTCTCTTTGATTCTCCCCAGTGCCCCCTAAAAAAGACTTCAGACACTTTCTGTCTGATTGCCTTAACATGGGGTTGTCCTGGGATGTCCAGGCTGTTGGGGAGAGGGAGGAGGCAGGAGGCACGGTGCAAAACCACGGCAAGAAAAAAAATAGGAAGTAAACCAAGGAGAGTAATGAGGATGTGCAATAGCTGGGGAATACATGCAATACAGGTAGGGAAGGGTGAAACACTGCAACGCATCTTAGAGCCACGTGCAACTCACGACAAAGTTTTTTATTGCTTGTAATTTGTTTTAAAAAAAAAAAAATTTAAAAAAGGTTCCTGTTATGCCTGTAAACATGCAGTGTTTTTAGCTACAGCTGTTGCCCTATTAAATGCCATACTTTAATAACCATGTGCAATATTGTAATTAGGGTCCGAGCATCAACCCATGGGTTTTTTATTTTCATTTTTTCTACCGTTTTTGAATCGCAATTTTAAAGGGCTAGAAATACTTGAAAATGTAAAAATTTGATATTTTATGGAACTTGCATAGGTGTGAGCCAAAATGGCTCAATAACGCCACCTGGAATATTTCAAACAGGCTCTACGACCAGGACGTGTCACCTAGAGCTCTGAAATTTGGTATGCACAAGTAACTCGTTATGACGTACAAACACGTAATTGACAACCACACCTAAAACACAACAGGAAGTTGGCCATTTTGAATTATGTGACATATTTTGGACCAATTTTTGCACATTTTCAAAAGCTGCAAACTCAAACAGGGTATCCCAGCAGAGCTCAAATTTGGCCAGGATGTACACCAGGCATGGGTGATCAAAAGTTATCACAAGAAAAACGCTCAGAGAGCGCAGTACTCCACCAAAGCTGCTCAGTCATTGTATGATTTCCGAAGGATAAGTCCCGATAAGTCTGCAGCGGTGGATTTGTAGTAGGATCACAATCATGTGATCATCAGCAGGCAGCTGATGTAGTGTTCACTTGTTGTCATAGTTACAGTGACGCCGTGATGCTATCTTGCAATGATATAGAAATCACAAATCCGGGGATCCAGACTATAAGCCACATCACTTCCACAATCTACTCACTTGGTCCTTGTGTCATTTCTGACCTCCCCTGAAAATTTCATCCAAATCCGTTTTTCCGTTTTTGAATAACGGGGTGGCATGGCTCAGTGGGTAGAGTGGCTGCCAGTTCGATCCTGGACTGGAGAGCGAATGTTGAGGTGTCCCTGAGCAAGACACCGAACCCCTAACTGCTCCTGATGGGTCGTGGTTAGCGTCTTGCATGGCAGCTTCCACTTTTCCACTTCTAATTTTTTTACACAGTACTTTATTTACACTGTACTTTTTTACACAGTATTTCTCTTTTTTTATATATAGTATTTTTATTTAAGAATTTCTAAATAAATCTCTTGCTGTCTTGTGTCCAGATGTTTAAAATGTGCAGCAAGAATTAAATCATTTCACTTTAAGGTCCTCGTTTCCTTCATTCCCACTATGTGATGGACATATTAGGAGGTTTATCTTCTGGCCTCTCCGAAAATCTTGCGCTGCAGCTTCATTGCACGTGTCAGACGAGTCTATTTCTGGTGTTTCGGGGGCCGTCGGGTTGTTCTTATTAGCATTCCTACTATGTAATGTTGACTCTCGCTGGCAGCACTATTAAAGGGATCTTCTTCGCAAAGTCAAGGCTGAGCAGTTCAAAAAGAAC
This sequence comes from Amphiprion ocellaris, assembly GCF_022539595.1. Lineage (NCBI taxonomy): Eukaryota > Metazoa > Chordata > Actinopteri > Pomacentridae > Amphiprion > Amphiprion ocellaris. The sequence goes on from NC_072784.1 coordinate 28,998,061, forward strand.
GAGGTCAAGAGAGGGGTCAGGCCATCTCAGCAGCCCCCACCCACATTACACAGAGGAAAACACAAATATTTAAGCATGTCTGTGAAACTTTACTGCATGAGCACACTTACAAACTGTATAGAGGCCTTTTCACCCCAAGACACTGCATCTAATTACCACCCCGGCCCTTTCCTTAAAGCAACGTACCATTTACATTACATACAGACATACATGTTCAAAATTAACCTCCACACACTCAGTAGAATCTATAATACAATCTTCCACATATTTAAATGTTTGCAAGGCATCACTTCACCTAAATCCACTGCATGTCTCTGTGTCTCCATCCAGACTATTTCAGATCTGGAAATCCAGTTGTCGGCTCTGCGTGAGGAGCTCCAGCAGGTTCTCGTCCAGCACAGGCAGCAGTTGGCTGAGGTGGCGCTGGTCCAGGAGGAAAAAGAGCAGAGGGCGATCCTGGACAAGGAGGCGTCGCTGGACCGACTCCGCTCCGACATGGAACGAATTCACAGCAACCTGGAGAGAAGCCACCAGCAGGAGAAGGATGCTGCTCAGGAGAAGGTGAATACAACTTCCAAAAGGATGCTCCTGTTTCAATACCGGCTAGTTGAACCACTCCAACTTCCCCTTGTTTCCAACTACCCCTTTAAAGATAAACACATATACACACAGATTTATAACAGATTTTTTATTGATTATAAAGAATTCTTGCAGTTAAGAGTGGGAAAATGCATTTCTCCAATAGTCAAACAGCTAAAAGAAGGGTTGTAGTAATCAATAAGAGCAACAGAAGAGAATAAATACTAAAATTGAGAGGAAAACTTGGCTTATTGGTTGTATTAATCCCCTGCACACATGAGAGGCTGTTGCTAGAGGCCCGATAGTGCTGGGAAACTGTACCTGGAGTCAAGAAAGATGGTGTGAAGTTGGTTTTTAGACAGGCTGGGTATTAAAAACCAGCACTGCATCACACATGAGTAAAGACTGATTTTTACTGATCGAGTCTGATGCTGTTAGATGTACTAGCCTTGATTTGTCATGTTGTTCTGGCAGTATCCCAGCTCCCAAAATCAAGTTTCTAAAATCTTCTGTATGCATCATTAGCCAAAGGACTTGTTTCTCACAGGTGTTCATGCCAAGAGAAGATTGTGTGTCGTGTGCAAACATCCACATAGAGAGTGAAGCAGCAGTGTTGGGGAGTAAACTCTGATATTGCAGCATAGAGCAGTGAAGCTGTACAGATCGGTACATCCTAATGATTGTACGTCCCACCAGCTGGAGCTACACCTGTACAGATGTCTGCTCACCCACAAACTGCACTGCTGCTGAGATGGAGATGGTTTAACACCAAAGAAATCCCACAAGTCTGTCAGCATCACCACTGCATATACACTACCAGTCAAAAGTTTGAACACACCTTCTCATTTAATGTCTTTTCTTTATTTTTACTACTTTCTACATTGTAGATTCTCACTGAAGACATCAAAATATGAATGAAAACATGGAATTATGTAGAAAACAAACAATTGTGCTATTACTCTGAATATGTTTTATAGTTTAGATTCTTCAAAATAGCTGCCCTTTGCTTTGATTACTGCTTTGCAAACCCTTCACCTTTTCTGGATGAGCTTCATGAGGTAGAACCTGAAATGGTTTTCACTTCACAGGTGTTCCTTGTCAAGATTCATTTGTAGAATTTCTTGCCTTCTTAATGGGGTTGGGACCATCAGTTGTGTTGTGTAGAGTCAGGTTGGTCCACAGTTGACAGCCCTGTTTGACAACTGTTAGAATCCATATTATGGCAAGAACCAATCAGCTAAGTAAAGAGAAACGACAGTCCATTATTACTTTAAGAACTGAAGGTCAGTCAGTCCAGAAAATTGCAAAAACTTTGAATGTACCCCCAAGTGCAGTCGCAAAAACCATCAAGCGCTATGACCAAACTGGCTTATGAAGCTCGTAATTCAGTATGTGTTCATTCATAGTTTTGATGCCTTCAGTGAGAATCTACAATGTAAACAGTCATGAAAATAAAAAAAAAACATGAAATGAGAATGTGTGTCCAAACTTTTGACTGGTAGTGTACTTATGAGTCTTTTAAGGCGCCCACCTATCGTCATGAGATACGCTGTTTTGAAATCCACACTTGAGTGGGTGATTTGGACTTCAGGGTCAGACGTAGATTGCAATCACAGCGGTTCATTAGAGCCATTATCCTTCCAGCTCTGCTTTCTGCTATCTTGGCCAACCAGGAAGTACTTCAGTTTCATCTTCAGAGGTTCAGCGTGTTCAGTATTCCTCTCCTGCTTTCTTTCTGTGTCATACTCGCTCCCCTCGCCACCTCAGAAACTGGACCCACGGCCGGGAAATCGCCCGTAATCTTGTGCTGGTCTAGCAGGAAGCTGACCTAAGGTGGTGTTGATCAGAACCTAATCCCTCAGCAGGGCCCATCAAAGAGAGCATTTTTCATTAGACACCATCCCACGCCAGCTGCACAGCATTAGCCCCGGAATGCAGGGACCTCCGAAGCACCCAGGCGGCCATTTTGGCTCCATATGGCACACAGAACCAAGGGTACTGAAGTGAGAGAGATCCGAGGAAAGGAGTGTGCTTATTACAGGCTAATCCTCATTTGAAGAAATCACGCTATTTGCTATCAGACCCTTTTTTCCTTTTTAGATACGCGAAAGCTGTTTTGCAACTAAAAGTTATTTTATCTGCTCGGCACACTTTAATTCCTCTCCTTCCCTTTCGTCTTTTTTTGTACACAGAAGAAAAACTGACCCACAGTTGTCGGGCAATCTGGAGTGGATTCAAAGCAGTGAGGCTGAAAGTTGAACTCAGACTGATAACACTATCAGCAATGTGCTGGTTTCACTTTTTATGAAAGAGATTAATGATTTCTCCGTCCTTTTTGTCAGCTGAAAGTGCAAAAAAAAACTCACCAAAGGTTGAACGTCTTAGTTTTCCCCCATTTTTGTACTTTTTAATCTGTCTCCAAGTTTGACTTCGGAGTGGGCAGGGAAAACTTTCACTACTTCATTGCGCCCTTTTTTTTTTCCTTATATCACATGGGATTGAAGTCAGCCAGACCTCAGATCCATATTGACTCATTCGCCCTGTTTTGTAAGCTGAAAATTTCTCATTCTTTTGATGCAGACAGAAATGCTGTCCTCTGCAGTCCACTGTGCTCTTGGAAGCAGAGCCTGGGCCGGCCAGCTTTCTGCTTCTTTTTTTTTTGAACACATCTCCCAGATCCTGGAAAAAAGGCCGGAGAAATCCATTAAATCCATGAATGGATTCTCATCAAAGACGCATGCGTTTAAGGCAGAGACAGAGGAGAGAGAGGGGGATGCAGGGGGATGGGGGGATGTTTTTGGGAGTAGACAGTCGAAGCTTTTGGAATGAAATAATGAGAAACAGAAAATCAGAGGAGATGAGATCAGACGTGAAGATAGTTCCATACATTTGATCTGCAGCGAAAAAGAGAAAGCGGAGACGGAAAAGTGATGGAGGCAGGCTGAGGAAAAGGTGTGTGTTAGTGTGGTCGCTATTGAACTTTATCTTTCTTTGCGTGTGTGTGTGTGTGTGTGTGTGTGTGTGTGTGTGTGTGTGTGTGTGTGTGTGTGTGTGTGTGTGTGTGTGTGTGTGTGTGTGTGTGTGTGTGTGTGTGTGTGTGTGTGTGAGCCCCAGACCTCTCAATCTCCATTCTGCACTGAGGGGCCTCTGAAGCCGCCTCTGTGCCCGATAAAGACGCCTCATCTCGTGGCTGCAGTGAGCTGGAATCCTGCCTCTCACCCACCACACCTCCGCCTCCTTATCTACCTTTCTTATTCTACTCCACACCTCCACCCTCCATCTCTCTCTCTGTCTTTCCCCTTATCCTCACCCCTGCCTTCAGGTTGTGGCAAAGCTCAGAACATTAGGGCTTTCTGTAAAGAGTCGGCCTTAACCAGAAATCTGGGCTCGGCGGTGTGGAAGCACCATTTCTCACCACACATACACACACGGCATATGAAACACAGGTCATATTTGCAGTAAGTGCTTAATAGGCGGTGCCATTATGAAGTTTGGTTAGCGGAGAAAAGGTCTTTGTGTTGGACCTCTTCACCTCACACTGCGGTATCACACTCACTCCCTGCTTTTCATCTCTTTTTGCTAGAGATATGAAATACTGTAGGTAAAAGATCATGAGGCCTCCGGTTTGATAGGAAATGAATAACGTCTGGAACCCTGGCTTCATATTTACTCTGAGTCTGGAGAGCGCCGCTCTTTGAACTGCTAGGGGAGATTAGCAGTGCAAATTTTGTCCGATATGTTTGTTGGATCGGAGTGTTTGCATTTGCAAGTGCAACAGAGAGGGAACATTCTTGAGTGTGCATTTTGTACGTACATTACCATTCAAAAGTTTGGGGTCACCCAGGCAATTTCATGTTTTCTATGAAAGCTCACACCTTTATCCATCTGCTAACATAACTGCACAAGGGTTTTCTAATCATCAATTAGCCTTTCAGCACCATTAGTTAACACAATGTAGCATTAGAACACAGGAGTGATGGTTGCTGGAAATGTTCCTCTGTACCTCTATGGAGATATTCCATTAAAAATCAGCTGTTTCCAGCTACAATAGTCATTTACCACATTAACGATGTCTACACTGGATTTATCATTCATTTAATGTTATCTTCATTTAAAAAAACTGCTTTTCTTTCAAAAAAAGGACATTTCTAAGTGACCCCAAACTTTTGAACAGTAGTGTATATTGTACAGGCATGTTTAAGAGCCCTCATTCTTGTGGATTTTAATTGATGGCATAAATGTCACATAAAACGCACACAGTCATAGAGGATACAGAAGATTTCTGATGATTCCTTGGGCAAGTAGTAGAAAAGGAGTGTGTGTGTGTGTATTCGTAGTACTCTCCCATGCATGTCTACTTTCACTTCAGATCAAAGGGACGGGGCATTTCATCAAAAACTAACAGAGTGTGACAAAATCACCTGAAGGCAAACGTCAGCCAATGAGAAGGCAGCTTTTCGGCGCACGGTAGCCAATCAGCGCTCCCCGTGTCACAGCACCAGGGTCCTTCTGGCCATGCCTCATGTGACTTCGTTGACATGAAAGGCACGACGGAGCTCACTCTGACTCAGACACTCTCAGGTGGAGCACGAGAAAGCCAAAGTACGAAGGCCTCTGACTGCCAATTAGTCTCTTTTGTTCCACAGGTATTTCTGCTCGCCTCCAGGAGGCGCAAAAACCAGAGAGGTTTTCCTCTAAAAGTCGGGTTGCCTCAGACATCCTTTGAGATTACATCCCCCAGCTGAAAGTGGAGCTTTATTCTGTATGTCTCCACTAGTTAGAGAGTTTTTTACACATGACATAACAGTTTGTGTGACACTTGACCAGCAGCAAAATCTAATCGGGTCATTCAGTGTCAACTCGGTGAGATCTGCCCATTTCTTTAGCTGAAATTCCAACATCTTCATAATTTTTCACCATTTTTCAATAAATCTCTTGCAAGTTGGAAAGTAGACTTAGACTTTATTGATCCCTGGAGGGAAATTACATTGTTACAGCAGCATGGATATTCAGTAAAGGAGTAAACAATAAGGCAACATGCAATATTAGTGTATAAAGTGAAGGTAGAATAAGATAAAAATAAAGATAAAAATATATTAAATACTAGAAAAACTCAGAGAGTGCAGTACTCCACCAAGCCTGTTCATTCGCCATATGGCATTGTCAGAAATGCAGCATTTTTTTTTTTTTTTTTTTTTAAGAATTGCAGCATTTGTTTATAAGTTATTAATGATCAGAAATCATGGCAACATAGAATGGATCCATTTAACATAGATGTACCCACAAACAAAATGACCTTGCGCTGAGCACAGGCGTGTTATGAATGTCTACATTTTGTACGAATACCGAATTGCGTGACATAAATATGTAGCGGGCGCATGATGAGACTCGGAAACACATTTAATCAGTTGTTCCATGTATCATTTCTGATGAATAAATCCCGATAAGTCTGCAGCAGTGGATTTGTAGTAGGATCACAATCATGATATCGTCAGCAGGCAGCTAACGTAGTGTTCACTTGTTGTCATAGTTACAGTGACATTGTGCCGCTATCTGGCAATGATACAGAAATCTTTAACAAATCTGTGGATCCAGACTATAATCCACATCACTGCCAAAATCTAATCACTTGGTCCTTGTGTCATTTCTGACCTTTCATGAAAATTTCATTGAAATCCATTAGTCCGTTTTTGAGTAATGTTGTGCACAGACAGACAGACAGACAAACCAACGCCGATCCATCACAAAACTCCGCTGTGTTCCTTGGCGGAGACATAATATAGAACAAATGAACAGAATATGCAATGGTGGCAGAATGTGAAAATGGGAATGTACTCGGATGTGCAAATGACAGAAGAAGTTGAACTAGATGCCGCTTTCAGACGTCCACATCTCTCGAAGTATACGTTCTAGAGTCTTCAGATTTTCAGATGTTCAGAAGTTTCTGGTTTCTGGAAAATTCTGACAGACAAACTTTAGTCTTGTGCTTAAAACCTCTCAGATTTAGAATTTGTTCCAAAAATTTATCTATCTCTATCTCTAATATGTAGGATCTAGTTGATCAATGTTATTGTGAAAATGACATCACCAGTGCTTAGAAGTCATATGTTAGTAGAAATAAAAGTTATGGCCAACACAAGTAGGAACAAGTAAAAAAAAAATGTAATATTTTGAATCATGGGTAGACTGTTAAAATATGGGAAGAGGTATCATCTACTTGTGTGCATAGTTTCAGCATCCTTCCATGTTTTCCAGCCTTGTTGACTCTTATTTGGTGAACATTCCTGACCTGTTGTAGTTAATATCTTGCATGTGGAGCCTTTGCATTTTAATTCAGCTAGAATGCATTTCATTGCATTTATGGCATCATAATATGTCCCTAAGAGATCATTTGGTAGCCAGCGTGGTTTGATTTCCCATGCAACAAGCTGACGGTCATACAGCTGGAGAAGAGGATAGCAACAGACAGCTTGGGTACAGACTTTAAAACCTCATTTACGTTGTTTGGTTCAAGAGAATCATCTGTATATAACTTTTGTTTGACTCGGCATTCTTTTAATGTGGCCAGAGATGCATCTGCTTTCACACAGTTTTCCATGTGAGGACACGTGACCGTCCCTGAATGTGGTCTGACTGATTGGATCTTAATGTGCTTCCAATGTGTTGCATTCCCATCCATATTTAGAGCCGTGCACTTGCGATCAGACCACCCAGGACGGTTTTCAGTGCAAAACATGCACGCAGCTGATCTTCGAAATTCTTGGAGAAGTTGCAGCTTCTCCGTACCAACCTTCATTTCTGTTTTCTCCTCTATACTTAAGAAGTTTTGTGGATTTGTGCTCTTAAAGGGCAACATCGCTACTGCCTGTCTGTGTGTTCGTCAGTTTCATTGATTCTAGGAGAATATCCTCAAGCAGTGATGATATCAATAAACCTGTAGAGTAGGGCCGAAACGATTCCTCGAGTTATTCGAGTAATTCGATTACTAAAATTCTTCGAGGCAAAATTCTCTGAATGGAGGCTTCATTCAATCCATTACATACTAGACCCGAGGTCACTAACTAGTCCGGACCCAGACTTCATCCTATACGGACCTATAATCAATAAATCATAAGGGGATTTTAAATTTGACGCTTCTGTTTTAACCGGTGCAGCTTTTCTAGTGTTTACAATGTTTATCAGATCAGAGGCTGAACTATGAAGACAGTTTGACATAGTCAGACTTTCTCTATGTGAGTCGACAAAAACTAAACCCTCAATCAGAGTTAACAGGTATGAAGTTGTAATGGAGAACAATGAGGAACATAAACATTTGTGACAGTAAAAAGCTGCGACTGGAAATTATATAAGACAGGAATGCTGATAGAAAACTATTAAACATGCAGAATATATATTTTATGTTCTATCAGCTGCAATAGCAGCAGTTTAAACAGACCAAACATAAAAACATATTTATGTAATTTCTGCATCAACAGCTGAGTACATGTGAGGTTCCCATGGCTTTAGTGGAATAGCCCTATATATATATATACATATATATATATATATATATATATATATATATATATATATATATATATATATATATATATATATATATATATATATATATACACAATATAATACCCCGGTACCATACTATGTATGTACAATACGCCACAGATGTCCACCCGTGTTGCACCAGGACGATTATTTCTGTTGTACAGCACACTCACTTCCTCTTTTGATGCTGTAACACCAAGCGTGGAATCCTATTACTCGATTATTTGCCAGAATAATCGATAGAATACTCGATTACTAAGATAATCAGTAGCTGCAGCCCTACTGTAGTGTGTTATGGAAATTATCAATGTGAGAAATAAACTCTCCACACACGCAGCGCTGCAGTTGTGGTAAAATATCTTTAATTCCCGCAAGCATGGGACACAACTTCTATTCTGCTGGCGATGTTTTATAGGGAAATATTTGAACTGGCACCGACTGATCTGGAGCTTCTCCCACCATGTTTACGCTTTGCTTTGCAGAAAGTAAATAGATGAAATACATGTTTTAGCATTTAGGATGCAGGAGGTTAAACCAAGCAGATGTGGCTGTCGATGCACTTTTTTCTTCTACATTGACTCTCATTTTTATAAAGCAGTTGACATGCATATCAATCCTTCCACGCCAGCTTTGATCCTGACCCCCTTCAGCCTCAGCGAGCTTACTGTTCTCCCTCTCAGCCAGAAGATGGTGGTGCGACGTTGTTGTCATTGTTGTTGTCATAGCTATGTCTTGTCTCGCGCCTCCTGTCACTGCTGACTTATTAGCTTGGTCTTCTGCCATTTGGAGATACACCAAATCATATTATTCAGTCGGTCATGGATTAGACGAGGAGGAGAAAAACACTGGCTGGGGGATGATCAAAGAGGGCCCACATTCACCTCACACTGACAGACTAACTGGGAGACAAAGAGACGTAGGAGGCCTAGCGACGAATCTGATTTTAGGGGTGAAAAAAGGTAAAGTTTAGGGTGTTCGGAGCGGGGCGTTCTGATTATCGGATCTGGATTCGTCTGCTCTTGGTATGTGTTTACATCACAGCTGCAGAGGTTGCGTTTGTGCGTTCCGTGTTGTGTGTTTGTGTGCGCATGCCCAGACCTAATTGAGCTCCTCGTTTCCTCAGTGCACCATCGGGCCCGGCGGCAGAGAGAGAGTGAGCGAGTGAGTCACCCAGCAGATGAAAGAGTCAAAGTAAAAGCTCTGCCGTCCCAAAAAAAAACATCACACAGCTCTCTTCCTCACTTTTTGAAGTCATCCAAGAGGAGGGAGGGAAGCGACACACTTTCTCAATCGCATTAAAACATGGCGTCAGGCAGCTCCCATCTTGTTGCACGCTATAGATTACACTTTGGTTTGAAGTGGAGTTTTAAGTGGGACACCATGATATTGGGCTATGTTTTTTTGGGTTAAGTTCCTAATTCAACTGAAAATCATCAGAAACATGACTGATCAAAGTATAGACATAAACACAGCGCTGAACTGATGTCTACCTAGACAGAAAACTAGAGAGAGAATTTCCTCCTGTCGAAGTTTAGCAACTAATTAAAACAGAGAATTTGTTGCTCTCATACACGGCCGTTCAAAAGTTCAGACAATTTCATGTTTTCCATGAAAACTCACACTTTTATCCATGTACTAACTTAACTGCATAAGGGTTTTCTAATCATCAATGAGCCTTTCAACACCATTAGCTAACACAATGTAGCATTAGAACACAGGAGTGATGGTTGCTGGAAATGTTCCTCTGTACCCCTATGGAGATATTCCATTAAAAATCAGCTGTTTCCAGCTACAATAGTCATTTACCACATTAACAATGTATACACTGGATTCATCATTCATTTAATGTTGTCTTCATTGAAAAAAACTGCTTTTCTTTCAAAAATAAGGACATTTTTGACCCTGAACTTTTGAACGGTAGTGTAGCTTAAGAGTAAACTTATGTAAAAGTGAAACAGTTAATTTAAATCTGGACACAGACAGCATGACTGAGACGGTTCTTCTGTCAACATCTCTGCACCTCCTCACGTTGAGGCGATCTGTGATTCAGCAGCTCCATCCGTTAAGATTTCACACCTTCAGACAAGCTTCCTGTCTCGACCTCATGATGCGGCTCGGACGCTCAGCCCATTCACCCTGATGCTAATGGACCTAATTGGTTTTCTGATATCAAGAAGTGGCCGGTTGGGTGTGTAATCACCGAACACTCTGTGAGTATTTGATGTATGTTTATCTGCCTGTGTGTGCCCATGATGCATTATTTCTGTACTGCGTGTGATGCGGCGCTGACAGTGAGCAGCAGGGATGAAGAGAATCACTACTGACAGGCAGTGATGGCAAACTGTGAAATGGAAATAAAGCCTCTTGTCATTACACCACCAACTCTCTCTCTCACACACATGATACACAGGCGAGCGCAGCAAGACAGCAATGATTACAGACAAACGAGCAAATAACATCTCCCAGCTCTCCCTCGCTGGCAGATTGAACTCAAATTGTTATGAGAGACATGCGTGGTGAACAGAGAATCATTCTGAATGCTTACAAATGCTGCTGCCACTAAAACTGAAGGCTTTGTGGAGCAATAAAGACGAGCTTCACTTTGCTCCCTGGTGTTCGATATATAGCGTGTTGTGTTCAGGGTGAAACTACCAATAACCATTAAAAGAGTGTGTTTTGTGACTCATTATTGCGTTAAAAAGGTCCCTGCCTTTACCCTAATTAGCTTTCAGCTGGGAGTCACTGTGTGTCCTCTCGACGTGTTGAGTGATGTCATCCTTGCGTCAGCAGGTCTTCAGTGTAGTTTTATGTCTTTTGTCAGGGTTCAGTTTTAGGACGATGCTGAAAACCGTAATTGCTCTTTAGCAATGTGAGATGATTGGAAACATATCGGAGAAAAATGCCATATGGAAGCAATATCCTGTTCAGGACCGAGCAGATTCTGAAACTCTTTCTACCACTGCAAACTGACACACTTGCTTTAACACACGCACACACAGAAGTTGTCGTGGTTTGGCCATTTTATTGAGAACTGTTTATTTTCTTCCACTTTTAGGACCCACTCTCACTCAGAACCGTCGTTTTGAGGACATTTCATGGGTTGTGAGGATTTTTAGGACTTTAAAAGGCCATTTGAGAGTAAAGACTTCAGTTTTCAGTTTAAGGTTAGCATACATTAAAGGACATACACTACCATCACCCAGACAGTTTCATGTTTTCCACGAAAACTCACACTTTTATTCATGTGCTAACATAATTACACAAGGGTTTTCTAATCATCAATCAGCCTTTCAGCACCATTAGCTAACACAATGTAGCATTAGAACACAGGAGTGATGGTTGCTGGAAATGTTCCTCTGTACCTCTATGGAGATATTCCATTAAAAACCAGCTGTTTCCAGCTACAATAGTCATTTACCACATTAACGATGTCTAGACTGGATTTATCATTCATTTAATGTTATCTTCATTGAAAAAAACTGCTTTTCTTAAGGACATTTCTGAGTGACTTTTGAATGGTAGTGTACATGAATTACAGTTGCTCTATATTGGATAAAGATGCTCTACATCAGTTAAAGCTGCTCTATGCTAGCTGAAGTTGATGTTATTTGTTAATGTTGCTCTATAACATTTAAAGTTGCTCAAAAATTAGTCAAAGTTGCTGTACCACTGCAAACAGACACACTTGCTTTAACACACACACACACACACACACACACACACACACACACACACACACAGAAGTTGCCGTGTTTTGGCCTTTTTATTGACAAATGTTTAATTTCTTCCACTTTGAGCAACGATTCAGAACCACAGGCGGCTCCGAACAATGAGACTGCACACCTTGAGCAAATCTCATTTCCAAGCAGCTGCAGATCAGATGTGTGTTTGGCCTCCTTGCATCCTGTTTGTCCATTATCTGTGTTTGAGTAAGTGTGACCTGAGTGCACGTCTCCAAGTGTGAGAGAGAAAGTTGTCACCCTGCCTCCTGCCACTCCCGTCACTCCTTTTTATAGTGTGTGTGTGTGTGTGTGTGTGTGTGTGTGTGTGTGTGTGTGTGTGTGTGTGTGTGTGTGTGTGTGTGTCTGTGTTTGGCCTGGTTCCCACTGCAGATTATTAATTAAGTTCTGGTAAGCGGTGCATGCCTCGCCTTCAGATCTACTTCCACTGTCTCTAACACACACACAAGTGTCCGTACGCACACACAAGCACACACACTTCAAAGCAGGTACACTCCACACCGCTAGGATTAAGAGGCGATTGAAGAGCCTGATACAGCCTCAAAGTGCCTTCAGCACAAAAATGCCTTTGGCAGGGCACAGGTAGTCTCTTTGAAAGTTCTTACACACTCACACAGACGTACACATATGGCTGGGCTTTTAATTTAGCTCTGTTTTTTTTCCTTTGTGTTTGTCACAGTCCAGTTGGGCTATTTTTCCTTGCTCGTACCATCCCATATCTTCATCTGCTTCCAGCCGTTTCTAATGTGCGTTTAGACGGTCGAACTGTATAATGTATGACGCTGTACAACGCTTCCTGCCAGAGTCCCCTGAGTGACTGTAGGGAAAAGGAATAGACTAGTAGCAGGCTCTTTATGTTTTTATGAAACATCTGAGCCTGTTTGCATGTCAATATGGCCATATGTTTGCATGAATGCATTCACGTGTCATATACAGTACGGCACACATGTCCTCACCTCATTAACTCACAACCAATTACAGAGGTGACGTATAACTTTGACATAAACATGTTCACTTTCAGGCCACATTTATGTCTCTTTCTTGTGGAAATTTCGCCTGCTGCTTCTCTATTAAAAACAATTGCACCAACAAAGATGGAGCCACAGTAAAAGGAGAACGTTAGGGTGCCCAGATATCCATGAATAGTCCCTGACGCAGTGACCTGGGTTAGATTCCAGCTCATGGCCCTCTTCTGAATGTCTTCCCCCATTCTTCTACCTACTTTCCTATCTGCCTCTCTACCTGTCTATTACAGCCAACAAGAGGCCAAAAAAAAACTTTAAAACAAAAAGGAGAATGTTAGACTCCATTTGCACCCCTCTCCTACAACTGCTTCTCTCTCTCGCCTTTTTCTACACCCATCTTTGTCCTGGCTGCTCTCGTCAGCTGCTTCAGGGCCCCTGGGGACCAACGCTCAAAGAGTCCTGGCGGAGGAAGACAGGCCCGTATCCTTGGTGACGGCTCGGTGTTTCCGTGGTGACAGGTGTGTCCGTTCAGAGCGGGCGGCGGTGTTTGTCAGGAAGCGTTTGGATGAGGTGCAGAGTCCACACGCTGCTCAGGTGTTGATGGATGCGTTCAATGGATCTGTGTTTGTTCCCAAGTCGTCCGTCTGTCAGCGGCTGTCAGGGGTCTGTGGGCCGGTTGTTCTACCTTTATGAGGACTAACTCACTCAGAACCGTCGTTTTGAGGACATTTCATGTGCTGTGAGGACTTTTAGGACTTTAAAGGGCCATTTGAGGGCAAAGACTTCAGTTTTCAGGTTAAGGTTAGCGTACGTTAAAGGACATACATTAAAGATAGCATGTGTGCAAATCGTGTTTCCTGCATTTTAGTTATGCAATTACCTCCTTTAACTATATTTACTATGCCACGTTCCTTGGCAGAGTCATGTGATGATCGGCATACGTTTGTCTGTCTGTCTGTTAGCAACATTGCTAAAAACAGACAAACAGATTTGAATGAGATTTTCAGGGAAGGTCAGAAATGACACAAGGACCGAGTGATTAGATTTTGGCAGTGATGAAGCTTATAGTCTGGATCCACTGATTTGTTAAAGATTTCTGTATCATTGTGGAATAGCGGCATGGCGTCACTGTAACTATGACAACAAGTGAATACTACGTCAGCTGCCTGTTAACGATCACATGATTGCGATCCTACTACAAATCCATCGCTGTGGACTTATCAGAACTTATCTGTCGAAAATGATACAAGGATCAATTGATTAAATTGTGGTGGTGTTTCTGAGTCCCATCAATTCCCGCCGGCCGCTACATATTTAGGTCACGTGATTCAGTAACCATACATAACATACACATATATAACACACGCCTGTGCTCAGCGCAACGTCAGTGCCATATGGGTGAATGAATAACCTTGGCAGATTATTGCACTCTGAGTGCTTTTCTTGTTAATAGTAAGTTTTAGAATTTCATTTAGCAGATGCTTTTATCCACCTGAGAGTAGATACAACACAAGCAGGGATCTAGTCAAGAGAAGAACAACCTGGATAAGAGCAACAAACAAGTTCAAGTGTGATAATAGGACTGTGGTGTCTACAGGCAGTGTGCAGACGTAATAGGAATTTTCTTTTCTTCTTTTTTGTAGTCTGTCAGGTGTAAAGGTGTTCAGGAAGAGCTGGTTATTTAGTCTTTTCTTAAAGACGGGGAGGGACTCTGCAGATGGATTAGAGTTTGGTAACTCGTTCCACCACCGGGGAACCACAGAGAAGAGTCCAGCTGTGGACCGGCCCTGTTGTGGTGGTTGGACCAGCTGCCTATTGTTAGAGGGAGGGAGTATAGACCTGGATGACAGAGTTTTTGAGATTTAATGTAATAGGAGAGCAGTTTCTTCTGCTTCCTTAATATAACATGAGATGAAGCTTTCAGAGAAGTGAGAAAACAATAACAAGTGAGTAAATTAAAGCCAGTTTGACAATTGCAACATGCTAAATTTAGCAGGTTTAGGAAGTAAAAGACATTATTTTTGTACTGTGTATTTTTAAAATAAAAGAATCTGAATTTTGTGAATCTAGTGATACACTTTCTACTTTGAGACTGGAGCATAAAACCGGAGTTTGTCCTGAAAAGAGTGGCCTGGCTTTCAAACAATGACCTGTACCCTCCATTAATTTGAGCCTTAGTCTTCCTGCAGTGCTTGTATAGACCCCATCGCCGTGCATACAGGCAGCCATTGACATCCCTGTGGAATTCCATCACTTCACACCTAATTATCTCACTCCACTGTTCAGCCTCTTATTGAAACTCTGGCATCACAGCACAGCTAGCTGAAAGGAGGCAGATCTCGTATTAGACACTCTCAGTCGTTTCTTCCAGCTGGCCAGCTTCCCATAGAGAAACAACGGAAAACAAAGAGGCGAGCAGTGCTCAATAAACTTCCAAAGACAATCTCCATTCACTCCTATCCCATCTCCACCCTGTTGAGTCTCCCAGCTCCTCTCCATCAGCTTGGGTTTTTTCACCCTATAGCTAATTGGCAGCAACATTTTAATTCCCCCTCCGTGCCCCCCCTTCTTGTTAAGTGATGAATTGCTGGCAGGGGATCAGACAGGAGTGGTGCCCACTTTGCATCATGCCCGTCACTACCTGCTGGCACACATGGGCCCTGGGACTGGCTCTGGGCCAAGGGGCCACAGGGCTGCATGGCGGGACGCGCTGCCAGGAGGACGAGGTCAGCAGCAGGGTGGGTGAGCACCAGGAGGGCGGTGTGGCTCAGAGCGCTTCCTAACACCAGATTGAATTTCACCTCTCTGTCTCTCTGCATATCTTGTGCTCACACTCCCCTGTTCCTTCTTGTTGCAGACCAACAGCAGGCTGAAGCAGATTGAGAAGGAGTTCGGTCAGAAGCTCGCCAAGTCTGCCCAGGTAATCAGTTTTCTCTTCTGCCCCCTCTTTCATTTTATAGACAAAGTTTGTGCCAGTTACGCATAAATACACTGTCTGTCCAAAAAAAAAGGTTGTCACCTGGATTTAACTAAGCAAATAGGTAAGAGCCTTTGGAGCCACTGGATAGTTATTGCAGTGAAGATTATGTTTCAGCTGCAACAACTTATTGAACCCTAGCTGATGCAGTGAGGAGCTTCTCATTTCTTAAACAACCATGGCAGAAGACATATCCTGTGGAAAGGATGTTAATCTCTCAGAAGAGTCAAATTATTGGCTTGCATCAAGCAAAGAAAACAACTAAGGAGATGAAACTACTAAAATCAGGTTGAAAACCGTCCAGTGAATCATTAAAACCTGAAGGATAGTGGAGAACCATCATCTTCCAGGAACAAGTGTCATCAGAACAGAACTCTTAGATGATGGTAGGAAATCAACAGTAGAACTCACGGCTATTTTTAATAGTGAAAGTAAGAACATTTCCACACACACAATGTGAAGAGAACTCAAAGGATTGGGACTAAACAGCTGTAGCTCTAAGAAAACCACTGATCAGTGAGGATAATCAGAAAAAAGCTTCACTTTGCTAAGGACTCTGGAGCAATGGAAGAAGGTCATGTGGTCTGATGAGTCCAGATTTACCCTGTTCCAGAGTGATGGGGGCATCAGGGTAAGAAGAGAGGCAGATGAAGTGATGCCCTCATCATGGCTAGTTCCTACCAGCCTGTGGGGGTTAGAGTTATGATCTGGGGTTGGTCAGGTTCAGCAACTTTATGTTCCCAAAGAATGAGGTCAGCTGATACCTGAAGATACTGAATGACCAGGTCTTTCCATCAGTGGAGTTTTTCTTCCCTGATGTTCATGGACATGTTCCAAGATGATGATGCCAGGATTCATGGGGTCACATTGAGAATGAGTGGATCAGGGAGCATGAGATGGATTGTCCTCCACAGAGTCCAGACCTCAGCCCCACTGAGAATCTTTGGGATGTTCTGGAGAAGACTTTGTCCAACTCTCCCATCATCAATACAAGATCTTGGTAGAAAGCTAATGCAACTCTGGACAGAAATAAATGCTGTGACATTGCAGAAGCTTATCAAAATAATGCCACAGTGAATGTGTGTTGTTCTCAGAGCTAAAGGCGGTTCAATGAAATATTAGAGTACGCAACTTTTTTTGGGACGGGCAGTGTAGATTCACACCTGAAACACAGAAGTTCCTACAACATCTCAAATAATCAGGACCCTTCTGCTCAACCTTCTCTGATTGACTTGAAACTTTTTCATCATCATATTCTTGTAGTATTTAAACTGGTATCTGTAAAATTTTAGATTAATATATCCAGTATTTTATGAAAATTCAGTGTGAATAACTTTCTATGTATTCTTTGACCAAGTATTTCATATTTAAAAGTATTCTATGTGTTTTGTTTTGCATTCTGTTTTAGAAAATATCACTCATGGACTTCTGCATTATACATTTTTTGTGAAAGTGTCCTTAAAGATCCAACTTTCACGATGGCTTCAATTTTATTTTTCATATTTCATCTCATTAATAATTAGAGATGATTTGATCTACTTGTGCAATATAAATAAATATCGTAGATTCTGATTTTCTGGTTTTTATCCCTAATAGTTCCTGAGATATTGTTATTCAAACATAGCCTTAAGTTTCAATGGTTGACAGTCATTGTTTTTAATATCTCGAAAAGTATTTCATATATCAATCTAAAACTGTAAAAATATGTTTAGAATTATCTGTAATTTTAAGGTATAAAAGTTTCATGCAAGTCAGAGATGGTCAAGCAGAAATTGTTCTGAAAGTTTGATGATTTGAGATTAAGCTCCACTAACTGACTGATTATTCTTTTAATATTTTTTATTCCGTCTTTCATCCAACTGCTTGATAAGGTTTCAGACTTAAGGACAGTTCTTCATTGGGTCTTTTCCTATCCTTGATATCACTTGATATTTGACACTAAAGCTACACTAAACCAATAATTTGAAAGTGCTGGAGCAAGCGTCCACCTCCAAAAGAGTAGCACTATAAACTGCAGTTCCTTAAATGGCCACATGAGGCTGGCTTCAAAAGTGAGATCATCCTCACAGACCTACATGTTAAAATTCCAAATTTACCAAAAGAACTCATGTTTACAGCCTGCTACAAAAGAACAGTTATCATCTCTCTATAGCTAAGTATCGTGTTAATAACAACATCAGTATATAAGGGGATGGATTTTTAATTAACACCCCGATTTAAATTGTAATGAGGCTTAAAATTATGCATGGTGTAACCAGTCTGAGGGTTTGTCCATCTTTAGACAGACAGACAGACAGATAGATACTTTATTAATCCCGAGGCAAATTCAAGTATTCAGCAACTTACATACAGCAACAAAAAAAACAAAAATACAAAACAGGCAGGTTAGTAATCAGATTAACACTAACATCTGCCAATGCAGCTCAGTCGTTGTATAATTTCCAACGGATGAAATCTTTAAAAAAATCTGTGGTCCATAGCGGTGGATTTGTAGTAGGATCGCAATCATGTAATCGTCAGCAGGCAGCTGACGTAGTGTTCACTTGTTGTCATAGTTACAGTGGCACTGTGCCGTTATCTCACAATGATACAGAAATCTTTAACAAATCCATGGATCCAGACTATAAGCCACATCACTTCCAAAATCCGACCACTTGATCCTTGTATCATTTCTGACCTTCCCTGAAAATTTCTTCTGAATCCGCTAGTCCATTTTTGAGTAATGTTGCTAACAGACAGACCAACCGTCATTTAACTCTGCCACGTTCCTTGGTGGAGTAAAAATGACCAAAATGATTAGAAATTTGTCCCAAAATGACTTGAAACTTGTCCAAAGTGACACAAAATGTCCAAAATGACTCAAAATTGATGGAAAATGACTTAAAACTGGTCAGAAATAGCTCCAAATGTATTCAAAATGGCTAAAATGATACCCTACATGATTAAAAATTTGTCTCAAAATAGCTTGAAACTTGCCCAAAGTGACAAAAAATGTCCAAAATGAGTCAGAAATTGGTGCGAAATGACTGAATTTTTTTTTCAGAAATGGCTCAAAATGTTTTAAAAATTCAAATTAAAATAAAAATTTAAAATGTTTAACACCTCCGTGGATCCAGGCTATAAGCTGCATCACTGCCAAAACCTAATCACTTGGTCCTTGTGTCATTTCTGACCTTCCCTGAAAATTTCGTCAAAATCCGACAGACAGACAGACAGACCAACGCCAATCGTCACATAACTCTGCCACATTCCTTGGCGAGGCAATAATGCTGCTTTAAAATCCATACATCGCTGTAGTTCGGCATAGAGTTTAGCTTTTTCAATGCCGTAGCACCACTGCAACAACAAGCATGCATGAATTCCATATATGTTTTTCAGTAATTTAAAGGTTTGCACTGTGAACAGTTCTGTTCGCAAAATAAAAATGTATCTTGCTGCTCAACAGGAGAAGTTTTCTGAGCTTTTCGTCTACTTTACCCATGTAGTCTTCTACTTTACCCATGTAGTCTTCTCTACCAGCACTTTCCACTGTTTTCAGAGCCATGTTGGAGGAAACATAAGCAGCTCTCTGTGATGTTGCTGTAGCCCCCATAGCCCTCAAGTGTACTTTCACAGCAGCTCCACAGTCTGAGCAAACCCCTGCAACATCTTGAAGCAGAAATATAAACTGACCTTAAGAGATCAGATGAAGTCTCTATCTTATACTCTGTCCTCTGTTCTCGTTGTCTCCTGCATTCTCCCTCTTTGCTGCATATCCATCATTTCACATGTTTAACTTTACTTATTGTCCATTCAAAACGGAGGTAATTCTTTGCTAACAGGAATATAACTTCTTTTGGCATTTGCTGCCATTCAACAAAATGTCTCAGAAAGTTCAAGCAGCTTTCAGTTCACCAGTTTAAAGATCCAAAACACCCTAAGTAGTGTTTACATTACAGAAGAAAAGGGTTTTCTTCTTGATTATGTAGCAGGCTAAAATATTACAATCATTTGGCCGTAATTGCACCTCGTTACCCAGAGAGGAGATTCAAAGAGGGGGTTTTGGTTTTGTTGTTGTTCTTTCTTTCTTCTCCTCTTTAAATCCCCCCATTTTGAGTTGGCTGGCGAAGGCTCAGAGTTGAAAGCGGGGTTGACAAGCAGATGTTGTGAGAAAACGGTAGCTTATTAGGTTACACAATGTTCGACTTCAAAAGGAGTCGGATGCTGTGCGAAAGTTCAGCCGTGTTTGCCCGCTTTGGCGGTGCAGCACGCCGCCGCAGACGAGCAACAAGTGATTAATCCTCTGTTTTCAGGACACAAAACTGGCTCAGGTTTAACAAACAGCGCTCTGACTTTAAAGAAAAGTCGCTGAATTCAACACCTGGGTTGCAGTGTGATGTTATACACTGAATCTGTGGGCAAACATATTAATATGCATGATTAATGCGGACCATTTGTCGCAGCTTTGTTTTTAAAGGTAAAGGTGGAAGCAGGAGGTTTGTGTTGCCTCCCCTTGGGGCAACTCAGTCAAATGTAAACAAGAGGCCTTTGAACCTGGAGGGGGAAAGTTAACCCCTCAGTGTCTGACAGGGGGCATTAGCTGCATGGCTAATAGCCCAATTAAAAGCATAGCATGCCATACATTATCCTGAGGGAGACGCACCGCAGAAGGATGTATATTTACTTGCATGCACGCACACATCCCTCCTTGCTTTTATTTCTTTTCCTCCCTCTTCCACACTCTCCTAATTAGCGCCTCTCCAGTGTGATCCGGTGTTAAGCATGAAACAGCGAGTGGTCCTCCTGGGTGACCTGTGAACCGAGCAGGGCTTCGCTCTCTTCCCCCACTTAACGATCGGGTTACGGTGGGTGGTGGTGGTGGTGCTGGTGAGAGATCATTACTTCATCCGACCGGCCGACATGGGAGTAGGAGGGAACTGTCTATGGGAGGCACAGCGCAAGAGAGGTGCAAGTTCATATGCAAATAAACCTCATTTATTTCACAACTGTCCACATGTAACCTTTTAGGCATTAATCTGTTTCTGTATTTATTCTTTTTGATCATTTTTTTTGCTTTAAAACAGAAACACATCATCCCAGTTTATATCTGAAGATGTTTTGTTTTTTTTCTCTCATCAGTGCCATTTCTAGAAGGATTATAGCAGGCAGCTGTTTTAGGGGCAAAAATAAACATTTTCTCTAAGAATTGTGCACTATCTGGCCACCACCAATCAGCAGACACACTAACTTAACATCAACGTACCGTTCAAAAATTTAATTGTGTCTGTGTGTTTTACTTTCAAGTGCCTCATTAGCTCTCATCTTTGCTTTGTTTTTCTTTTTTTTTTTTTTGCTGTACATACATGTGTTGATGTTTTAGGATCTTCTTGTATTGGCGTTGATGCATCTCTGCAATTATCTAAGATTGCACAATCTAGTTCTTTGACCAACAAGCAAATCAGTTACACTACCGTTCAAAAGTTTAGGGTCACTTAGAAATGTCCTTATTTTTAAAAGAAATGTATTTTTCAGTGAAGATAACATTAAATGAATGATAAATCCAGTGTAGACATTGTTAATGTGGTAAATGACTATTGTAGCTGGAAACAGCTGATTTTTAATGGAATATCTCCATAGAGGTACAGAGGAACATTTCCAGCAACCATCACTCCTGTGTTCTAATGCTACATTGTGTTAGCTAATGGTGTTGAAAGGCTGAATGAATTAAAGTGTGAGTTTTCATGGAAAACATGAAATTGTCTGAACTTTTGAACGGTAGTGTAGCATCTAACAGCTAAAGTTGTTTGTCTCAGGAGTTCTTGGTAGTCGACTGCTGGATGTGTTAATGTTGTTTTTGGAGCTTGTGCTGTTTGTGAGTAGCCAAAGATATCAGTTAAAGCAGCTAAATGATGTGTAGATGTGCTCTTATTGAATTAGGCTACAAAGAAACTCAGAAATAACAGTAAGTGGGGAGTTTGCATGTTCTCCCCCTAACAGTCCAAAAACATGAAGAACGGATTAGTTGGTGACTGTCAGCTGCCTGCAGGGCTGAATTATCTGTGTCAGCCCTGTGGTTGACCGGTAACCTGTTCAAGCCCCCCACACACTCTCTAAAAGGTTAAGTGGGTGTAATAGATGGATATATGGTCATCTGGGGCCTTTCTGTGTTTCCATGTTCTCCCTGTACCTCCCTCAGTCCAGAACATGCACAGTAGCTTTATGTGCATTTATTAATTGGACATAGATGTGAGTGTTTACAGTTGTCTGTTTGTGTTTGCCTTGTGATGAATCTATGGAGCTACTTACCTGTCCAGAATGTGCCCTGCAGGCCTCCTAGTCCTCCAGGACCCTCTACAGGTTAAATCAGGGGTGTCAAAATCATTTTAGTTCAGGGGCCACAATCAGCCCAAATTCATCTCAAGTGGGCCAAACCAGTAAATTCACAGCATAATAACCTATAAATAACCACAACTCAAGAAAATTTCTTTGTTTTAGTGCAAAAAAGTACATTCTGAAAATGTTCACATTTAAGGAATGTTAAATTTCTGAAGAAAATTAAGTTCAATTTCAATAATATTATGCCTCAGTTTGTCATTTACACATTACAACTTACAGATCACAGAGTGTCTACAAAGGAACACAACATTTAGTCATCTGGAACTGAATGATAAAGTATTTTATGATTAAAACGACAGACAAAAAAAGACAACAAACAACAAAAGCAAGACAAGATATTGCAAAAAACAAGACACAAAATGACAAAAGCGAGAAACAAAAGGACAAAAAATGAGACAAACGACACAAAACAAAACAAAAAAGAGACAAAAAATTTGACGAAAAGTTACAAAGCGACAAAAACATGGACAAACAACAAAAATTACACAAAAAATTAGAAAAAAAATTACAGAAGCAAGAAACGACAAAAAATAGAGTAACAACATGAGTCAGACAAAAAGCAAACAAAATGACAAAAATGAGAAATAACATGACAAAAACATGAGAGGAGCGACAAAAGTCAGACAAAAAAGAAAAAAACGAAACAAAATATTACAAAAATGAGACACAAAATGACAAAAGAAAAATGAACAATCTAATATTTTACTTTATGATCAAAACAACTTGTCATGGTCTAGAAATTATTTTAAATTATAGTTTTACAAATTTACATTTTGCAGTTAATGTCTACGCTGTAATTTTTACACTTCACAAAGTTGTCCCATGGGCCAGATTGGACCCTCTATTGGGGCGGTTTTAGCCCACGGGCCGCATGTTTGACACCCATGAGTTAAATCAAGTGTAGTTAATGGATGAAAACAGAGAAATATTAGTATTCAATAAGTTGTAGTTGAATTTTCTGTTGATTAACTGATTGATTCATTGACAGATTGTTAGAGTTTCAGGTGTATGTAGATGTGCATGCTGATGCTAAAACTACCTGTTAACACCTCAGTACCTTTCTGTCATTTCCATTTAACAGATTACATTAATTCAACATCAGCCGCCTTGTATTCTCTCCATGCAACGCTGCAGAAACACCTCCTCTCTGCGGCGTGGCCTCGGTT
Source organism: Amphiprion ocellaris (assembly GCF_022539595.1). Taxonomy (NCBI): domain Eukaryota; kingdom Metazoa; phylum Chordata; class Actinopteri; family Pomacentridae; genus Amphiprion; species Amphiprion ocellaris. The sequence continues at coordinate 29,021,405 of NC_072784.1, forward strand.
TTTCATCTGCATCTTTACAAGCAGGTGAATAAACAGCAGACATGCTCGTTCCTCCCCTTTCTTACCTCAGGTTCACGGAGAGCCCAGCCTGCCTTTAGCCCTGAACAGAGATGCTAGCAGGCTGGGAAAATAGACGAGTCTCACCAGACCAATTATAGACTTAAAAAGGCCTGGCTGGCTATCAGACGGAGAAAGACGGAGGTGCTGTGTTGTGTATATATACAGGAATAACAAGACAGACAGCCGAGTTCACTGGTTTAGAGTCCCGCCGCTGCCTGAGGGCTGAGGACCAGCAGATGCAGGGAATCTATACTGCAAAAATAATTATTATGCCCGCAAATGATGTTCCCATAATAGTGTGCCATTTGTTGCTTTCATGTGGCTGTCCCGCTGACAAAATAAGCCTAATCTCCCCCTCACCCCCCCACTGTCTCTTTCTATCTGTGGTCGACCCGCATCGCTTCAACTCCCATACTCCCACACAGTGTGCAGATTCCAGCAGGGCTAGTCCTCCAGAGTTTGAACACGGTAAACAATTATCTGTCTAGCCCAAAGCTAGCAGCAGCACTGCCCCCCACCCACCCACCCACCCACCTCTCCCTTCCTCTCCCCCTCCCTGCCTTCCCTCTCTCTCTCTCTCTCTCTTTTACTCCCTCTCATCTTTCCCCAGCCTTTCTCTGACAGTGGCTTAAATAGAATGTTAATTTTGACTGGAGGTTTTCAAAGCCGAGGCACTTCCTTTTCATCTTGGTGTGCACCGCAAGTTCAGCAACACAAAGTCACTCTGCTCTTCAAAAAGGAAGTTGTTTTTTCCTTCCTGTCTGGTTTTTTTAAACTCCCTCTTCCCTTTTCTCTCCCTCTCTCTTCTGTCTCGTCTCAAAAAAAATAGACATGAGACTCTGGGAAAAGCGGCGTTTCAAGGTGATTGTTGCCGCCATCCCGAATCCATGACAAATGTGAAATGCATTTTCCATCTGATGCAAGTCTTTTTGTGAGACCAACGAAATGAAACAAATCAGAACAGCATTTTGTTTAGTGAACATATTTTGCATTTTCCTTCCGGCAACAGGTTTTCTCTCTTTGATCGCGTTCCTGTGTCACTTGTTTCAAACATAAGCATAGAAAGTAAGTTAACTATGCACTGGTAAAACAGTTAGTAGAGGAGGCTTTTTGTTAGTATCCCAAGTTATTTGTTTATTTACTTACCGACCAGTTCGGGCTACTGGTCTGCTGCCTGAATCCTGTGTCCTGAATTCCCCCGTCTCTTCTTTCCTCACCTATAGCTGATTGCAGAGCTGCAGACGTCTGTATGCGACTCGAAGGAGGAAACTGTTCGTCTGCAGCAGGCGATGGAGAAGCAGCTGAAGGAGGCGAACGCTCGGTGGGACCAGGAGAGGAGGACGATCACCCAACACGCAGATGAGGCCAACAAGGTCAGCGATGGACACAAACCACACATTTAACCTCGTCTACTAACCGCATCTGTTGCACTTTTTTAACGTTATAGGATGCAGTATGTTGGAAAATTGTCCAAACGTCACTCAGGTTATGAGTCATTCCAGAACTGGAGGACATTTTACGTCCCACCCATCAAATTTCAAATAATCCATGTACAAAATACTAAAATATGCAGTTGTTGTGTAAATGTTCTTGTCCTGAGACCAAGTCTAAATAAACTAGGAGAAAACAATGTTTGAAAATATTGAAAATACCAAATAAATCTGGAGTTTCCCATAAAATGACATTTTTCTCTTGTCCACCCCGATGATGACCAAATTGAATCTCAAATAAAACAGTTAAAATGACATTTAAAGCTCCTTTTTTTATGTTATTTTTTTCATTGATGTCTCTTGTAATTGTGGGAACATTTCTTTCAAACAACATAATATTTTAAATAGTAATTACTATGCATGGAATGTGTCCCACAACATGTTTGCATAACCTTTTTAGCTGGTAGAAAAAGAAGAAAACAGTGGCATAACATTGTCAGCCTTGATTGAATGTCTCACTCTACCTCATATTATCAGGATCAGACTAATTCTTTGGACTGTTTTCCATCAGTCAGTTTGTCCTCTTGGTCAGCAGTAACAGCAGCTAAATATCTAGCTTCTACTGCTGAGAAAAAGATCACATTAGCATGGATTAGCAACCCTGTTACTGTGATTAGAGTAGGGTTAGCAAACAACACAGAAAACATGGAATAAAAATGCTGCCATTGATGTGGAAGCTGAGCCAATCCATACCTATTATTGATGAATATGGAGCAGAAAACTGTAAAAGAGAAGGTTTATTTTTCAAAAATTTTGAATCCCAAATGTCCTCCAATCCTGGAATGACTCTTATATTGTTAGAAATAATTGAACAAATCATAATAGACTGTCAGTGAGTGAAAAGCAGCACTCTGAAAAACTTCCTGACCACAATACGTCTGCATTATCGGGATTTGTGGCACCACATTAAATTGAAGACACAAAATCTGCAATAAAGATCACCCCCTCTAAGTAATACAGTATTATAAAAGCCCTACTAGCAAGGTTTACTTATTTTGAGTACGTGAAATACATTAAAATCTGGGATTCGGCGCTGCAATTTGCAGTAACTGATCATTTCACATTGCTTTGCAGTAATTAGTCAGAGCCACATGTTAAAGTTCTGTGAAAAATGACTTCATAACTAATTTTTCTGACTTTTTTTAAAGTTGGGAAACACTGATGCTTCCTCAGTTTGGTCCATGTCAAGTCTGAGTTGCATTTTCATCAACAAATCTGATCAGAATCCAGAAAAACAAGTTGCTCTGTCCTATAAAACATCTTGTCACTGCGAGCATAAATCTGAACACACATTTGTTAAATAGATCCCATATTATTGTATGTATTTAATTAAGTTGCATTATTCTCCCACAAAACTCTGGCTTAATACAAGTTCACAATTTTATAGTCAGTAAATGTAAAAACATTATCAACTATAATTGATGATATTTAGCAAATGCACCAGTCTGTCTTCACGGTGCTTCACATTTTACCTATCAGCTGTGCATACTTCCTGTCCTATAGCAGTGCTGTCTGTAGGCCTTTAGACTCAGAGAATGGGGGGTATGTCAGTAAACTTCATCCTCTAAAAAAGCCTTGTCTGGATTTGACTTTTATAGACTAGACGCGGGTCGCTTGTCTTTTGTTAAAGCGCAGTCCCAGTTTGCATGCATGTGCTCTGTCACTTTTATGGCTAGCTGCAAACTCCATAGTGTCTTTAAGTGGTGTGTGCTCTGTGTCTGGCTGAACCTTATAAATGTGTCTGCTGCACCCCACTTCTTCAGTCTGCATCGTTACTGTCGTTTGTCTTTTGCTGTTCAACTTTACGCTGGGGCTCCGTTTCTCAGCATTCAACAGTTTTTTCCTCCTTTGTGTTTATTTCTTTAAAACTGGCCTAAACAAACACATCTTGAACAATAGTTGATATAAAGTTATTTGCATAGCCTTTTAAACTGCAGTGGTGGAAAAATGTTTTCAGACATCCCGTGCATTTCTGAAATATCACATTAAGAATCACTCTTAGGTCTTCAAGTGTAATTTCTTTTAGTACAGTCACAGTCAAAATACTAAACAAATTCTAAAAAAAGCCATTAAAAACTTAAAATTGATTGGTTCCATATTGGGTCGTTTTGGTACCAGTGATCCACTACTGAAGGTCGTGTTTTTTGTTGCCGTGCTTCGTGGCTATATAAAGCCAGAACATTTGAAAGTTCTTCAGAGACAAAAATGGCTAAAACAAGGAACCTAATGCAGGAAACATGCCTCAAAGTACAAATTCTCAGCCAGGAATGGTACAGCTGCTGCCAGATAGCCAGGAAGTGCAGATGCAGTCCTTCAGCAGGTGGATTCACTCTGCAGAAATACAGACCAACCAACAGCTTGGAAGGCAAACCAAGATCTGGGTGTCCAAGGGTTTCTTCATCAAGAAATGAATGCATCCTGATCCGCATGGGCAGGGAAAACCTCCGAATGACATCACAGCAGTTTCAGCAGCAGCGGTCAAACCAAGCTGGTGTCCAGTGTTCCACCTGCACTGTACGTGTCCGACTTTTAGATCATGGCTTAAGGTCCTACAAGGCTGTCAAGAAGCCCCTGATCAATGACAGACAGAGGTTAGCCCGGCATGGTTGAGTCCAAGCACACGAGAACTGGACAGCCGGGAACTGGAAAAAGATTCTGTGGTCAGATGAGTCCAGTTTCCAGCTTTATCTTCCTCCTGCTAATGTGAGGGTACGCAGAAGGCCAGGAGAAGCATTATCTCCAGCATGAACAGTACTTACTGTCAAGCATGGTGAAGGCAGCATCATGGTTTCAGATGCATGAGTGCTGCTGATGGTCATCTCTGTCATTCTTCAAACCCACATGCTCCCTTCTGCACATGCTCTGTTCCGTCTAGGTCAAAGCTGGATGTTTCTACCAGATAAGGCTCCTTGAACACATCCAGGACCAGTAGAACTTAGCTGCAGGAGCTCAGCATCCAGGTCTTAGAGTGTCCAGCTCAATCCCCGGACATGAGCCACGTTGAAAATCTGTGGTGGATTATCAGAAGGTCTGTTTCAAAGCTTAAACCAAATAATTTTTAAAAATTAAAGCAAAAATTCAAGAAAAATGGGACAAGATTACCTAATAGCAGGACTACTAAAAACTAATTTGATGATGTGATGGTTCATTTATTTTTTGTTCAGTTTTGAACACATTCTCTGTTACTTGTTTACTTTGATACCGACAATTTTGAGAACTGACATATTGAAACTGTCAAGAATTTAGTTATCATTTGTATTTGTTTGTGTCTGTCTAATGCAGCCATACCTTTTGAAACACAAAAAGATTTTTCCACAAATATTTCACAAAAATGTTTGAGATTGTGTAAAATTTCAAGGGTGTCCGAAAACTTTTTTCCACCGCTGTGTGTTATCTTGTATAAACTGCAGCCCTCCCTAAAGCATGTGGACAAAACCATATTTAGTTCATTTGATCAGTTCTTCCTGATCCTCCCTTTATGCAGATTTCTGTCTTGCTATCAGAGGATCTTTTATCCTGCCTCTTCCCTAGCAACCGGCCTGGAACACAGCAGCGGCAGCAGTTGATTGGGTGTGGCTCACTAAATAAAGAGTTGTGCCTGGGATCAGGACATGTTTCCCAACACAACCTTGTCTGTTTGTGGCTGCAGCTGCCTCGTATAGTGAGGAGGCAGGTCTGTTCTCCTCCCAGGCCCTGGCAGCCGGGCCCCTCGCTCAGAACTGGGTTTCCTCCGATGAAGCAGCTCGTCCAAATAACTCCTAAATGTTCTCTAGACATGACTGACAGTAGCGGCTGACGGCGTTCCATTCAGGCCAGATCCAGCCCGGCTGATGCAGCTTTATCTTGGGAAGTACAGGCCTCTTCGGAAATTTGCCTTAAAATGACACGTTTCCCTCGACAGCGTGTTCACATTATGATGAATAAAGCTCCAGGAAGTCATTTTTTAACTGGCACTTTGTGACACAAAGACACAGAGATGCGAAGCACAGTAGAAAATGAGCTGCTGGCTTTTATTTTTTAATGAAGCGTCACTCCATATTCACTCAGGAGCAATTTCTTTAATGCACTTTTTAATTCTGTCTCACAAAAAGCTCTGTAGAACATCGGAGTTACCCATTCACTGGCTTTACTTGTGTCTAAATGGAGCAGAAAGACCTTCTATAATTCAGATTTTCCACACATTAGGGCATTTTTCTTACTATAATATCAATCAAATATTCGTCAGGACTTGAATGTGACTTTCAGGGAGACTTGGCAGACTTGTAGCTCGTATTGTGGCTTCATTGCTTGTAATGTCAGTGTGTCTTCCCTGTCGTAGGCGGCGTTACAAGACTCAGGCCTTGGCATCTGTGTTGGGAGCAGACAACAGCTTTCTCCTTCCATTATCTGTGTCCTCATTATTATGATCCCCCCTGTATTAACCACCCGCTAATGAGACTCCAATTAATTGTTGAAATGCTTATTAAAGGCCAGACATGAGGGGGAGAGGAGACTCAGCAGCGGGGGAGAGGAAGGTTAGGCTGGTCAAACAGCAAATAAAGAAAATAAAGAAACACGATGAAGATTTGGTGAAAACTCAGAAGAAGAAGGAGAAGAAGCAGAGGGGAAGATGGGAAACCGTGAAGGGGGAGAAAGGAAGGAAGGCTGAAGAAAGTGTGAGGATTGAGACGAAAAGCAGAAAAGAAAGAAATGGCAGAGAGCTGTCAGCGAGCCGTCGGAGAGAGTGTCGCCTGCTGACATTGTTTCCATGCTGCTCACTTCAAAGGCCTCGGATTATGAAGAGAGCGAGGGGCTTCAGACAATGGGAGGGGAAGAAAATAACATCAAAGTTAGCCGCGCATTTGAATTGGGATAATCCCAAAACAGTTGTTCTGAATGCATGCTGCACCGGATCAGATGTCCCTTTCTTTTTTCTTTTTTTTTTCCTTTCGCCAGCCCTATTCTGCCATTTCTAGCCTGAATTTAGCTCCCTCTGCAGCTCTACTGTACTTCTTAAATGTGGGTGTTAACTGGAGAGACCTTTGTATCTCGTAAAGCCCTTTTTTAGAATGACGGTAGTACAGTTAAGTATGCTCATTATCTGGGTTTTTTTTTTTTTGGGACGTGACGTTTAGGTGGAGGACTATATTTGTGTGGTCTGCGTGGGAGCATGTTATGTGTGCAAGTGTACATGTAACTAGCATGAGCGCTTGACTGTCTGCTTGGCATGTTGCTGCAGACTCTCGGCCGCACTTTGTTAGAATAGCAAATAGACTAAGACTAAACAGACTTGAAATGAGCACTCTCTCACAAATATCGAAAGAAAAATACTTCTTTTTTTTTATGTGAATGGGATTCTAATGTCTACCAGCCACTTTCAGCTCATTGTTTGAGGTTCTCCTTCACCTTACCTTTGTTTCCTGTGAATCATCTCCAGTGTGGAGTGCAGTCGGAGCAGGTAGTGACCCACTGTTCCCGATTCTGTTAAATTTAGGTTACCAATTAGCTCATAACAGTAGGCGAGGCAGGAGTGGGCAGTTTTAATGCACTGGAACCAAGCCGATGTCAAAGGACCGAGGAAGGTGAGAGCAAGATGAAAGCTTTGTATTTGCTTTCATCTGTCCAGTCTATTCATATCAGGTAAGGGGAACGGTGAGGGCCGCTGTAGCTCGCTGGGACGTCGCCAGCGTTCGGGTCGGACGATTATTCACTTCCTGGTGTCATCTGTTTCCCCACTTGTGGTTTTTGTGGTAGAGCGTCTCCATTCCGGTTTTCCTTTGATGATACTCAGGAATTAGAGGTGGACGTGAAGTTTAATGGTGAGGTTATTAGGAGTGCTCGGTGTGTGTTTGTGTGTCTGCAGTGTTTTCGTGTGTGAGATCGTATGTATGAGTGTGAATGTGCAGCTGCCAAATCTGACAGAACTGAAGCCCACATTAGCCTGCCAAGAGAAAGGTACAAAGACACACACACACACACACACACACACACACACACATACACCATATCTTTCCAACTCTGTGTCTTCGAACTCTTTCTGTCTCAAACTCTCTGTCTCCGTGCACACACACACCAGCACACATGCTCACCTCGCCCTGCCAAAAGGGAGAGGTGGCTGGTGAATAAACAATGGCACTCCGCCCATAGTGTCACCCGCCTGGGCTTTGATCAGCACCGCTGTTCCTGCTCCCCACAGCAGTGCTTCCTGTCTTTCTGCCTGCCGAATGCTGCCACGCGTGCGCATAAACATGCACGCACACACACACACCTCCAACTTAGTGTTCATACACTCTCTCTCTCACATTTTCTCCTCAGTAAGTCTTTATCTGTGTCTTTCTGTCCCTCCAACACTCACACAAACATAGCTTTGAGTTAGTGCCCTTGTCTCTACTGTACATCTTTCAGTAGTATTGTATTGTCTGACACACACACACACACATACACACACATACACACACACACACACAGCGATACACACCTTTGATCCGGGCTCAACCAGGAGTAGTTTCTAGTACAAGTCAAAGAGAAGGGAGAAGGTCCTGTTGTAGTGTCCTCTGGGTGAAGTGACAGCAGACACATTACATAATGCATCAGTGACCATTGTCTCCCAGTGTTTGAGGATGACAGTGAATATATGAGCTGCACTGTTCTTTGTGCACCATGCTGTGGACTTCTTGGTCAAATTTACAGTTGGTGTGGTTCATGGCGTCAAGGTGCCGGGCCTCTGTACATGCATAATAATAATCCTGCACACACAAACATGCACGCGTTGAAGGGGGCTAGTTGTAGCAGCTGCAGTTTGTCTGTAGTTATGTATGCATTAGTTTCTGAGGGGGTTGAAAGGATGACTTTGCCTGTGGGAAGGAATGGCAGCAGTGGATCAAGAACAGGTGTGCTGGAGACTCTCTGTTGAAGAGGCAAAGAGCCGCTTCAGTCGTTGTGTGCATGCGAGTGTGCGGTTGTCTTCCCTGCTCGTGTGTCCGTCCACGTCCTTCAGCACGTCCACGCTCTCCGTGTCAACCTTGAACCGCACGTTTGTTTACTGAACTTTCTTAACCATCTGTGTTCCTATCGCTTTCTTCTTTTTTCTGTGTGTGTGGGCATAAGTAATGATATCTATTTGTATTTGAAAGTATAGTAAGAGTATTACTGCGGCCTGGTGGTTAGCACTGTCGCCTTACAGCTAGAAGATCCCCAGTTTGCATCCCGGCCCTCCTGGGATCTTTCTACATGGAGTTTGCATGTTCTCCCTGTGCATGTGTAGGTTTTCTCCGGGTACTCCAGGTTCTTCCTGTAGTGCTAAAACATGCTGAGATCAATTGGTGAACCTAAATTGTCTGTAGGTGTGAGTATGAGTGTGATGGTTTCTCTGTGTAGCCCTGTGATAGACTGTTACCTGTCCAGGTGAACCTTCGCCCTAAGTCAGCTGAGATAGACTCCAGCCCCCCGCGACCCTATTGAGGTGTTTAGATAATGGTTGTATGGATGGATGGATGGATGAATGGATGGATGGATGGATGGATGGATGGAGTATTACTGCTAAACCCACTGAGGATCAACAATCTAGTCTTGTTAAATTTTTGTTTTGTTTTATCATTCCAAAAAGCCCTAAAACTCTGCTTTTCCAAGATCACGCTAGCTATGCAAAATGAAACTGCAGAGACAAAAAAGTGATGGAAATGTCAAGGCGTTTACTGACTAAACTAGGTTTTAAAGGTGACTGGATACTGCTGAGATCACGAGAGAATCCTTCTACCATCCACCAGGCCTGAAGTTATGGGATTACGACTGTGTCACGGTTTGTTGGAGGCTCAGGTGGTTCTGTAAGGAACTGCTTTCAGCTGTGTTTGTGTTTCAGATGTGATGACAGTCGATTGTGAGTCTGTGGTTTGATTGGTAGAAGTCAGACAGCGATAGACACGTTTGATCCAATCACATACCAAGTATTTCTTGAAAATGCCTTTTTTAGTTTCCTAGGATGACCTCTGGCTCATCATGATAGCAGGATATTGGAATTACATCCCTTTGAGAGTAAATCTGTGGTTTCATCAGAAATGGCAATAAATTCAATGATATCGACATTTACCCGGTAGATGCTCCAGTGATTGGACCCTATACTCTTCCATAAGTGGGTCAAAAATGGCCCGTATAAGAATCAATCTGGTTTTTTACCATTTTGGTTAAGAATAATCATTTGTATTATTGTTTGTTTTATATTTTGGTCCATACAATTTCACATTTGAAATATGTTTATTTTTCACTTTACAACACATTTTGAACATTTTGATGATTGAAAAAGAAGAGTATTACACAGAATAGCAGTAGAAGACTGTCAATGTCCATTTTCTTTTCCTCCAGCTGTTGCTACTCTCCGTCCCTCCATCACCTCTTGTATGATTATTATAAGTGATTAAGAGCTTAGGATAGTAAATATTACAATTTCGTTCAGTTTATCTGCTTCAGAGACATTTCTGAAACCACAGAGTGATGACAGACAGAGAGAGGAGGCTGCCTCAGACCTGAAGTAGAACATTTAATTTATCAATAATCAGTCGATTGAAAATACCGATAGTCTGAGAAAATGACAAATACCGGTCACAATAATCAGCCAGGCCCATGATCAGTCTATCCCTGCTAGAACTATGTTGCATCTCGACATATTTGTGAAGGCATCACTCGCTGCCGTTCTTTCTCTTTCACTCTCTTTGTGTATCTGTGCAAACTCCCATCAGCCTTTATGTCCCTTTACATGCGTGTGCGTGCAGCTCCACGCGTGTGCATTGTGTTGGCTGATTGATGACTTTTCCGGCTGTGGGCAGATTCCCGGCAGCGTTTGATCCGCATATCAGAGGAGGTGGAAGTAGGAGAAAGATAACATTCCCGGATGCTACAAGGGAACGTGGGAAGCAGAATAGCTCACAGAGACCATGCAACAATTACTCACCAAACCACAAGCCTAATGCTGAGTACAAAGAACCCATGACGGCCTAATATCTTGTGTGTGTCCTTGGCTGGAGCGCCGCTGTTTGAAGGATCCCATGTATAGTTAAAGCTGTGTGATCACTAGGGGGCAGAAATACTGAAAACACACGACCCTGGAATGCTATTGTGCTGTCATGTTGTTATGGCTTCCGTGTTTTTTTTTTCTATACTGGGGCTTAATTAGAGCGCTGAGAGTCAAATGTATAGTAGAATGACCATAAACAGCTTAGATTCAGCACAATAACTGATTAATTCACATTAACAAAATGATTATTTATCATGTGAATCAACCACAGATTGTTTTAATGTACACAACCGTTCAAAAGTTTAGGGTCACTTAGAAATGTCCTTCTTTTTGAAAGAAAAGCAATGAGGATAACATTAAATGAATCATAAATCCAGTCTAGACATTAATGTGGTAAATGACTATTCTAGCTGGAAACAGCTGATTTTTAATGGAATATCTCCATAGGGGTACAGAGGAACATTTCCAGCAACCATCACTCCTGTGTTCTAATGCTACATTGTGTTAGCTAATGGTGTTGAAAGGCTCATTGATGATTAGAAAACCCTTGTGCAGTTATGTTAGCACATGAATAAAAGTGTGAGTTTTCAAGGAAAACATGGAATTGTCTGGGTGACCCCAAACTTTTGAACAGTATTGTATAGTAGACGGTGTCCCTAAAGTCTGGACACATAGGAAATCTCATTAACTCAAATTTTTTTGCCTTCACAGATTAAATATGGCTTTGTTGAAAGAAGAAAGAGTTGAACTGGTACTTCTCAGTGGAGGTGAAGGATGGACATATTGCAATATAGCACATGGATTTAATGCACGTCATCCAAGGAGGATTCCACTTGGCTTTTCCACGGTGGTGAAGGTGGTTAAAAAGTTTAAAGAAGCGGGCAGTGTCATGGACAAACCCCGGTCTGGATGACCAAATGTATCAGCCGAAGCTAAAGAATTGGTCATGGCTAAAATTCATTCTAGCCCCAAAAAAATCACTTCCCTAACCCTAACCCTATCTTTCCATATGTCCATCCTTCACATCCACTGAGAAGTACCAGTTCAACTCTTTCCACAAAGCCATATTTAATCTGTGGAGGCAAAAAAAATAGAGTTAATGAGATTTCCTATGTGTCCAGACTTTAGGGACACCCTGTAGAACAAGAAAAGCACTCAGAGAGCGCAGTACTCCGCCAAGGCTGCTCAGTTGTTGTATGATTTCCGGCGGATAAGTCGCGATTAGTCGGCAGCAATCGATTTGTAGTAGGATCACAATCATGTGATCATCAGCAGGCAGCTGACGTAGTGTTCACTTGTTGTCATAGTTACAGTGACGCAGTGCTGCTATCTCGCAATGATACAGAAATCTTTAACAAATCCATGGATCCAGACTATAAGTCGCATTACTGCCAAAATATAATCACTTGATCCTTGTGTCATTTCTGACCTTCCCTGAAAATGCCATCCAAATCCATTAGTCTGTTTTTGAGTAATGTTGCTAACAGACAGACAGACAGATGGACAAGCATACAGCAGTCATCACATAACTCCACCCTGTGCCTTGGCGTAGTAATAAACACCTACGATCTGTGTAAAGCTGCAGAATTCTCAAGAGGTTTGACACAATACCTGATTAATTCACATTCACACGAGGATCATTTATCATGTGAATGTCCATAACATCAACAACCACAGATTGTTTTGATGTACATTACAATATAACGTGTTTGTCAGCAAGATGCACAACTGAATTTAGCAGAGCATGCTCATATTTGTAGCAGCTGGTTTCTGTTACATTCAATTACAACATTTATCTAAGAGTTTTGCAGATTTTGAGTAGAATGTGTAGTTTTTGCGAAGCTCATCACCCATTAACTGATGTGCTATCTGATAAGCAGAATAAATGCCCGTACACAAACACACAGCAGGCATATGGTGCATATATCAGAGTCGTTTCCTATTCTCTTTCTACCGTCGCTCACAGCAGCTGACTGAGACGGAAAGCTGGAGAACAGTGTGTTCCCCCTGTGGGCACAGCTCGGTTGCAACATGTCTTCATTAGCGCGGCAATTGTCTAACTATTTTCATCAGTGCTGGGAGAGACGCCTCCATAGCTGCGCCTGCATGTGTGCAGGAGACGAGATAACCATTCGATTTGCTGTTCGGGAGAGTTCCAGCGCTGCTGCCATCACAGCATCTTCCCACTTCAGTTCTAAATCAACTCTGGAAAAAGTGCTGAGGAGCATCAAAGTGCTGAAAGCAAGTCAATTCACACCAATATCAGTGTTACCTTTCAGAGGGGCTGTCCTGGTCGACTTGCTAAACCGCATCTTTTTATTCCTACACACAGACAGACAGACAGGCAGCAAAGCAAAAGCAAAAGTTTCTCTTCTCTAACACCTCAGGAAGGAGACCTCTCTCCTCCTCCTCCCACAGCTTCTCTCTCACACTCACTTCTTTACCTTTCCCACAATCCTTTGATAAACGTGCAGATAAAAGAGAGTCTGTGCTCATCTCTCTGGCCATCCATCTCTCCTTGAGGTTAGCACCTCCTTTATTATTTACTATTAGATCAGTAGCCATACGTACACACACCGCCTTGTTCTACTAAAGCCTGTGTGTGTGCGTGTGTGTGTGTGTGTGTGTGTGTGTGTGTGTGTGTGTGTGTGTGTGTGTGTGTGTGTGTGTGTGTGTGTGTGTGTGTGTGTGTGTGTCCTTGGCTGGAGGCGGTGCACTGTGAGGTTTTCGCTGCTGTCTGAAGTCGTCCAGCCTCAGTGTCATTAGAGGATCTCTTTAATCCAGACTTTGGGAGAAACTTCTGACAGCACGCTGCAAATAGAAGGCCCCGCCGCACATGAAGAGCAGCTCAGCTCCTAACAAAACACCGAGTTTAAAGAGGCCCCTGGCCTTTTTTCCTCCTCCCACTATTCTCTCCAGTCTTTCTTCTTTGCTTTTTTCCTGCCCTCTGTTGCTTTTACTTCACCCTAGGGAAACATGCTTGCCTTATCTGCGCAGGAGGACCACCCAGGAAAGATGACTCAGGCGCTGGTGTGTCTGTGCGCCTGTGCGTAGATGTTTACGTGCTCACAACACGGTTGCTGCACAATCATTTGACTGAGTGTAGCACTCACATTTTTAGAACTTTTGCTGTTAATATTAATGCATGCCTATACCTGCATGGATCGCTCTGAGCGCTGTGTTTGTTGGTGCTTGTGTGCGCGTGTGCCTCGCTAATCCTTTGAGCCAAAGTTTGGAATGAAAGGCAGAGGCACATTGCTGATGGAGAGGTGAGAGAGGCCTTGAAGCTTCCGACTGTGGGACCGCTGCCCCCATCACTTCACTCTGGCCACGTGTTCACTCCCTCCCCTCCGCCTCCTCCTCGCCATCTCGCTGTTTCTCATTTTCACCTTTCTGAACTCCCTCTCTCTTCTTTCTCTCCTCTTCACGCTGCCACATTTCTCTCTTTATTCTCCCAGGCTTTTTGTTTTGCAATTTTTTCCGTACACCTTTCTCTTTCATGCTTCCACCTCCCCACGTCTCTCCCAAAGGAAATCAGATTTGCCTCCTTATCCCGGCCTGTTCTCAATGATCCCACTCTGCATGGCTGATAAAGACCATATCACCCCGAGCATCTGGAGACACTTTAGCTGGATCTTCTACACATGGTCATTGACGCACCTTTGCACGCTCAGTACTACAGAAACAACCTGCGTCTTGAGTGCATGTTCAGGGCCTAGAAAATGATGAACAGACCACCAACGGAACAGATTTTTCGTGAGTGCTCTTATTACAAGCTACGTGAAGTTGAAAATTCATTATCATTTGGCATTTTTGCGTCAGTGGACTCTGCTTTTTAAACTGCTGTGCAGGTGACCACAGTGTTCCACTTGTTTTATTGTCTTCAGGAGTCTTTTTAACTGAAATCATATCTTCATCTGTGAGGTTTTGTGCAATATCTGATGGTAATTCCGTGTAATACGACCATCGTCTAATGACTAAATATTTCCAAAGGTCTTTCTGACTCACAAAGCTCCTCTGTTCATCAGCAGAATCATCCCTGTTAATAAAGTGACAAGTGCTGAACTCCTGCCCCAAGACTTGTTTTGAGCACATCAAATGTAGAAGCCACAAGAAAGAGACGAACACGTCAGCAGCGGTCCTGTAGTCAGCCTCACTTCCCAGAAGACGTGGTCCAGAAACACTGTGTCACCGTGCAGGAAATCAGAGGTGGGTTTCGAGAAGGGGGCTGCTCCATCAGGGTCTCTTATCTTCTTCATCTGGTGTCTGGAAGGCGACACGTAGGCGAAGTCAGGAGAGGTTTTAGAGCAGAGGTGTCAAACTCATTTTAGTTCAGGGGCCACGTTCAGTCCGATTTGATCTCAAGTGAACAGTAAAATCAGAGCCTAATGACCTATAAATAACAACAACTCCAAATTTTTCCTTGTTTTAGTGCAAAAAAAATACATTCTGACAATGCTGACATTTATGGAATAGTTGCTTTTTTAGTTTTTACAAAACATTATAAACAACCTGAAATTTCTTCAGAAAAATAAATGCAATTTCAACAGTATTATGCCTCAGTTTATCATTTACACATTATGACTTACAGATCAGAGTGTCTACAAAGGCACAAAACATTTTGTCATCTGGAACTGAACCCAAAACAACAAAAATGAGACACAAAACAACAAAACCAAGAAACAAAATGACAAAAAATGAGACAAACATCACGAAATAAAGCAAAAAAGAGATAAAACATTTGACAAAAAATTTCAAAGCGACAAAAAAATGGACACAAACGACAAAAATTAGACAAAAAATGACAAAAGCAAGAAACAAAACCAGAAAGCATAGACTAACAACACAACCAGTGAGACTAAAAAAACACTAATCGAAAACGATACACAAAACAATGAATAATTCAAAACACAAAATGACAAAAATAAGACAAAAAACACAAATAAGACCTAAGGAAAACACAAAACAACAAAAATGATAAACAAAACGGCAAAAACACGAGACAAGCAACAAACATCAGACAAAAAAAGACAAAAAATAACAAAAGCAAGATAAAATATTACAAAAATGAGACACAAAGCGACAAAAGAACATTGAACAATATAATATTTTACTTAAATCTAGAAATTATTTCAAATTTATGGTTTTACAAATTTACAATTTACAGTTAATATCTTCTCTGTAATTTTTACACTTTACAAAGTCATTCTGCGGTCCGGATTGGACCCTCTGGTGGGCTGGTTTTGACCCACTCGCCACATGTTTGACACCCCTGTCTTAGAGGATCGACTCTGTATATACGTGCTAAAACCTGCTAAATAATCACACGTGCGCTTTAAGGAAATTCACTTTGTCTTGTAGTCATCTAATGCATGTGTGCAAGATAAACTCCTCATGTTTTCTGTATTTCCTGAAGTGAATCTCAGAAGACTCACCACCTGCACAATACGTTCCCTGATCCTCTCTGTTCTTAAACCATTGATGAGGAAAGAAATGCAAATAAAAAGAGAAGATGCCTCACACTCACAAGCCTTCATTACGGTCCCAAAACAAGCTGTGAAAATGTTTTTCTAGTGTCATTGAGCCTTTGATTCACCAATAAACAAAATGCAATGATGAAATCGAAAGCAAGGCCTTGCTCTGGATGGAGATGTGGGCTACAACCGGGGCCGTGACTGGCTAAGAAATACCCCGATTAATAGGATAAGCAGCTGCCTTTTCGTGCCGAAGAGCTGAAACTGACCTCATGATAGTCAATTAATGTGTGCTGATCTAGAAATCCATCTGCCAGAGGATTAAATGTGCCTCTGCAGAGGAAAGAGCTGCACTATAAAGAGGAATTACCTGCATTAGGTTCAGGTGGGTTCACGTTGTGTTTCAAATTACTGAAAGACAAAAACATCATGATGCAAAATAACAGAAAATATCGGGTTGTTTTCAATCTACTACAACAATCTAACGTCTCACAAAACAAAAGTTTCTTCGTTTCTCTTCCTTTTCTGAGTGTGTGTTGCTCCCTTCTTTGCTTTTCAGTCGGCAGTTCTCAGAGAGTTGCTGCTCAGAAGTTCATCCTGGCCCTGAAGCTTTACAGTCTGTGTGTGATTTATGTCAGAGGAGTGGGTTGTAGATCAGACCGTCATGCCTATCACCTGGACTGTGTTTCCCTCAGCTCAGAGAATCAACAAGCCGACACCTGGCCTACTCACTCAACTCCAGCGGGGGGAGACACTGCGGATATTGATGCTAGCCGGATCCCCACACACTTGTTGGGAATGTGTGTGTGTAAATGTAAATGTGTTTTTACATTAAGGTGCACTCGCTCTGCTTTCCATTCACACTAATCAAAGTTGAAGTGTCCACATGTGCGCTCTAAACATCTGGTTCTGTGCAGCCTCGCTATCACTTACAGGCAGAAAATAAAAAACCTGCCCCACACACACACACACACACACACACACACACACACACACACACACACACACACAGAGCTTTTTCTTATTTTGTCTTTCTTGCCTGAATCTTGGAAAGCAAAACAGATTAAATTCTTTATTGGCACCCTGGGGGGAAATCTGATCAACACAGGTATTGGAATACAGAGAGGGGTTGTTATCCACTCACTGATGGGGTATCTTTCTGGCTGCCTTCAAAGAAAGGAATGAGGAATGCAGTTTCTCAAAAGCTTAGAAAGTTTTGCTAATTCCCCGAGTAAGAAAGTCTCTTTTCTGTGTGTCCTTGTCTAAAAATAAGTTTGGGCTTAATGAGGGCAGCTTCCCGGTAATTACTGTCATGGCTTTATTATTAGCCTTTTAACACTGAACAAATAATCACAGGCTGCATCTCCTCATTGTCCCTCCTGTCTTCTTCTCTGTGTCTTCAGCTTTCTCTTACTGGTTTTTGTTCATCTGCTCGTTTTCTCTGTCACAGCAGCCTTTTCATTCAAATTAAATGTAACTGCAGATCAATGCCCATCAGTTTGCGTCACTTACACATTAAGCCGCACAGATTTCGAGTTGTTTTTCTTTTTCCGTCAGTCAGCCCACTGACTGTCTCTCCCTTCCCCCAGGCTCTGCAGGAAAAGGTGGAAAGTCTACAGAGACAGCTGCACTGCTCAGAGAAGAAGCTGCTTAGCAAAGAGCTGGAGACTGAAGAGAAGGTTAGTCTTTTTCTCCCCATCTCTTTTTCACGCTCGTACAAGAGAATCAGACCATCTCAGTCGAACTCATTTGCTCCTCACCATCAATATCGCCACCCAACATGAACTTCTTTAACCCTCTGCCCTCTTTTTGCCTCTCACCTGCAAATAACCCCAATACGACTCCTTCTTCCTAATCATACAAACCTTCACCTCTAAGCTGATGCTGCTACAATGTCATTATTCCACCAAAGAACACAGCGGAGTTATGTGACAATCAGCGTACGTTTGTCTGTGCACAACATTACTCAAAAACGGACTTGGATGAAATTTGCAGGAAAGGTCAGAAAGGACACAAGGACCACCTGATTTTAACAGCACGTGACAGCAGAGACCCTGTCATTAATAACTGGGCTTCTTCAAAAATGTCGGTAACTATAACTGAACATGTAAAATACAAACAGGAAGGATTAAACTAGGATGCTCCCAACTGAGATTGATCAGTTTATCTCTTGCTGGTCCTCTCTATTTTATTACTATTTCGCTGTTCTATCACTTGTATCACCCACGAAGGTCCACATCTTAAATCATTATTACTCCACCAAGAAATGCGGTGGATTTATGTGACGATCAGCGTTGGTTTGTCTGTCTGTCTGTCTGTCTGTTAGCAACATTACTGAAATACAGACTAACAGATTTCGATTAAATTTTCAGGGAAGGTCAGAAATGACACAAGGACCAAGTGATTAGATTCTGGCAGTGATGCAGCTTATAGTCTGGATCCATGGATTTGTTAAAGATTTCTGTATCATTACGAGATAGTGGCACTGTAACTATGACAACAAGTGAACACTTCATCAGCTGCCTACTGATGATCACATGATTGTGATCCTGCTACAAATCCACTGCTGCGAACTTATCAGGACTTATCTGTCAGAAATGATACAAGGAACAACTGATTAAATTGTGGGGGTGTTTCTGAGTCCCATCGTTTCCCGCCGCCTGCTACATATTTAGGTCATGTGATTCAGTATCCGTACATAACGTACACATGCAGAACACACACCTGTGCTCAGTGCAAGGTCATTTTGTTTGTGAGTGCATCTATATTAAACGGCCACATTCTAAGTTACCATGATTTCGGCCACAAATTTTTTCAAAATTTCAGCCGTTGGAAATGATACAACGACTGAGCAGCCTTGGAGTAGTACTGTGCTCTCTGAATGCTTTTCTTGTTTATCATACAAACTTTCACCCCTAACCCGATGCTGCTAGAACCTCATTTTTAATTCGCTATCCTTACTCGATCCTCCGGGGAGCCACAAAAGGCAAACAAAACAGATTCTTCTCCTCCTTCCCTGCCGTCCCCTCATCACTCCACCATCTCTCGTTCTCCTGCTCAGAGCCAGAGATATGCCCCCTCGCACATTTCCCAAATTCCTTGAGATCTGGCTTCAAGAGCCAGCGCCTAGGGCCAGGAATGCCACCGCTGCCTGTGTTCAAAAGGGAAGCCTCTGTGCACACACACACTCCCCATGGCTCTGCAGAATGCCCTGTAATCAGCCTCTGTTTTGACCTTGACACACACAGAGAAGAAAGCACTAATGACTCCACTCGCACAGGAGGTTGTTCTTTGTGCCGCGGTATGTACACCAAAGGCATTCATTCTCCTGTGTCCCCTCTGATCCACCCACTGACCCTTGTACACACTTCACACACTCGTCACACACCTCGGTGTCTGGCTGTCATAAATCTGCAGGAAGGGGTCAGCGCTTTTTAGGATCCTTTGGTCACTGACCCAATCCCAGGGGCGCTGAGTATTATTTCCTATGATGAAATCCTGAATGGGGTCATTTCAGAATTGGAGGACATTTCCACTTCACAGTTTTTGAAAAATAAACCTTCTCTTTTAGTTTTCTGCTCCATATTCATCAATAATAGGTATTGATTGGCTCAGCTTCCACATCAATGGTAGCATTTTTATTCCATGTTTTCTGTGTTGTTTGCTAACCCTACTCTAATCACAGTAACAGGGTTGCTAATCCATGCTAATGTGATCTTTTTCTCAGCAGTAGAAGCTAGACATTTAGCTGCTGTTACTGCTGACCAAGAGGACAAACTGACTGATGGAAAACAGTCCAAAGAATTAGTCTGATCCTGATAATATGAGGTAGAGTGAGACATTCAATCAAGGCTGAAAATATGAACAAGAGAGAGAGGAAATAACTTATCTCTACCCATTCTTTAGGAAAACTGTTTGATGATGTTAATTCCAGCGTATCGTGTGATTCACTAGACATGCTGGAATTTTCTACTTCTTCTACCAGATAAAAAGGTTATGCTAACGGTTATTGTGGGACACACATTCCATGCATAATAATTATTATTTAAAGTATTATGTTGATTTAAAAAAAATGTTCCCACAATTACAAGAAACATAAATGAAACAATAACACCAAAAAAGGAGATTTAAATTTCATTTTGGCTGTTTTATTTGAGATTCAATTTGGTCATCAGAGGGTGGGACAAGAGAAAAATGGCATTTTAGGGGGAACTCCAGACTTCTTGGGTATTTTTAAAAATATTTCCAGACATTCTTTTCTCCTACTTTTTTTTTAGATTTGGTCTCAGGACAAGAACATTTACACAACAACTGCATGTTTTAGTATTTTGTACATGGATTATGTGAAGTTCGATTGGTGGGACATAAAATGTCCTCCAATTCTGGAATGACCCAATAACATAATGTCAGATAAGGCTTTTGGTGACTCGTTTTTTATCTTTCTACGATTTGTTAGTGGTATTTTCTGTGTGTAACGCTGGT
Organism: Amphiprion ocellaris; assembly: GCF_022539595.1. Classification (NCBI taxonomy): domain Eukaryota; kingdom Metazoa; phylum Chordata; class Actinopteri; family Pomacentridae; genus Amphiprion; species Amphiprion ocellaris. Next base: position 29,041,897 of record NC_072784.1, read on the forward strand.
TCCTGTGTTTGACAAAATCCACGAGATTGTTAATAGAAGTACATCTGCTCTCTGATGTTTCTTTCTGTGTTTCTGTTTACATGTTTTAACTGGTTCATATGCTGAAGGAACTGAGAGGAAATTGATATTTTTCAAGATCTTTTTCAGTGTCTTCCACAAAACCTTAAATGTCTGTGTGTTCAAACCATGAAGAAGACCCGCAGTGTTCCTCTGCATACAGTTTCATGACTTACTTAAAAAGAAAAACATCGTGGAAATGAATTCTATTAATTTAAGTCACTTTTATTATTTTATTTAGCACATTACAACATTTGACTGCGGTCTAAGGAGCTTAGTGTTGCTTGGTTGAAATTTCCATCACTGGCGCCAGTAAGAATCATTAATTTCGGTCGATTTCTGATAACAAAAAAACTGCAACGTTAGATTTTAAATCTGGCGATATGTCGAAGCAAAGAATGAGTAAACAAGACTGAGAATCTGACGAAGCATTTGGTTCCAATTTTAGGTACTTGACAGTTCTTGATTCACTGCCACAAACACATTTCACTAATTTATCACAGATTTCTTTGCTCTGACAAAGTTGGCAGCAAAGAGACAAACAGGAAGTGAGCTATAGTAGGATGAGAATGAAGCAATCTGCGAATCAACCGTTAGAGTAAAACCAACAAATGACAAGAAGGATGATGCAGGATCTGGAATTCCGGGATCCAAAGGTTGCAGTAGGAGGTTTTCTAAAAAGGTGCAGCAACTAACTTTGGACACAGAGTGAGTAGAGGCAGTGATGGAGATGATATAATGTCCACAGGTGTTACTGAAGTCTGTCTCGCCAGCACCTTTTTACCAAAGCTTCTGTTAACATACATGTAAATTTAAATCTTCAAACTCCCTGGAAAACAACATAAACACAAAATGCAAAGAAGGTAGTGATTTCTTAACTTAGTCCATCTGCTTTGTGTATTTATTTTCGTCATATTGTAAGCGGACGCTGTGCCCAGATTCTGTTACAGATTGGCCTGAAACAGAATCTGTAAAACAATAATTAACAATAAAATCACTCACAGAGTGCAGTACTCCACCAAGGCTGTTCATTCCCCCATATGGCATTGTCAGAAATGTGGCATTTTTTTTTATAAATGTGCTATTTGTTTTTTAGTTATTGATGATCAGAAATCAAGGCAACATAGAATGTGACCATTTAATATAGATGTACCCACAAACAAAATGACCTTGCCCTGAGCACAGGTGTGTGTTATCCATGTGTACGTTATGTACGGATACCGAATGGCGTGACCTAAATATGTAGCAGGCGGCGGGATTTAATGGGACTCAGAAACATCCCCACAATTTAATCAATTGTTCCTTGTATCATTTCCGACAGAAGAGTCCCGATAAGTCTGCAGTGGTCAATTTGTAGTAGAATCGCAATCATGTGATCATCAGCAGGCAGCTGACATAGTGTTCACTTGTTGTCATGGTTACAGTGACACTGTGCTGCTATATTGCAATGATACAGAAATCTTTAACAAATCCATGGATCCAGACTATAAGCTGCATCACTGCCAAAATCTAATCACTTGGTCCTTGTTTCATTTGTGACCTTCCCTGAAAATTTCATCCAAATCTGTTTGTCCGTTTTTGAGTAACGTTGCTCACAGACAAACTGACAGACAGACAAACCAACACTGATCGTCACATAACTCCGCCGCGTTCCTTGGCAGAGTAATAATATAGAAAAAATTAACAGAATATACAAGAGTGACAGAAGGTGCAAATGAGAATGTGCAAATGACAGAACAAGATGGCGCTTTCAGACGTCCATATCTCTTGAAGTATACGTTCTAGAGTCCTCAAATTTTCAGGAGATCTTCAGATGCTTGTCGTTTCTGGTCCGTTTTTGAGTACTGTCACGAACGGACAGACAGACAAACCAACGCCAGTCGTCACATAACTCCACTGCATTCCTTGCCGGCGTAATAATGATTGAAGATCTGGACCTTAGTGGACGATAAATGTGATAGAACAGAGAAATATTAAGAAAACAGAGAAGAATAGCAGGAGACAAACTGATCAATCTTAGTCGAGAGCGTCCTAATTTAATCCCTCCTATTTCTATTTTAAATATTCAGTTATAGTTACCCTTATTATTGAAGAATTCTAGTTATGAATGACAGGTTCTCTGCTATCACGTGCTGTTAAAACACTAAATTTAATCTATATTTGGCCTTCCATGATCACCAAAATCAGCAGCAGCTCTAACAAACCCATATCAGTATCTTCCATTTCTACATGCTGCCAAAAACACCCCATTAAATCCTCTATCGCTAGCAGCAGCACACGTTGTGTATATGCTGAAATGTCCCCGTGGTCCGAAGTATGTCGGACAAACAAAAAAAGCATCACAGATTTGCGTATATGAACATGCAACACATACACAAAACGTGTGTTATGAGCAGGATAAGCACAACTCTGCAGCTTCATAGCTTTATAGAAAAGCATCCCATAAACTCGCTGCTCCACAGAGAAACATTAGATCCACACTTTAAACACACTGGAGCCTCTTTTTGCTTTAATGAAGAACTGAATTTGTCGTGTTTCTTCTAAGTCGTCACATTTGACAAATCTTTAAAGCTGCACCTTTTGTCGTTGCAGCTTTAAGAGAGGTTTGTTTTGTTCCTGACATAATGAATTGCTTGATTTGTCGTGTTTCCTCTGGGTTGTCACCTCTCACAGATGTTTGTTCTTTTTCTACTTCTGTCTCTGTAACTATTGAAAGAGGGTCTGTGTTTGTGTTTTTCTGTCATGATGTTGGAGGTTTGGCTCTCGGACACCGACTTTAGCAACTCACGCTCTTGGATTATTCATCCAATAGATTATCCAGAGAAAGTTGGACTCCTGGTTTAGGTTGAATATATGACCTACGTTAGTCTGTTTGCATGATTAAAGTGAATTAAGCAACGAACTCTGATAATATTTCAAATATTTATAGATGTATTATGCTTCTCTGTGCATCAGTTTGTTTGTTTGCTGGATGTCTGCAGGAGGTTAGCCAATGCTCTGTAGTCTTCAATAATCAAAAAGGTTGCTCATTGTAGATAAATCTTTACTGTGAATATGTGAAATAAACACTTCTATTTTGTCTCTTTTGGTGAAAATTGAGTTTTCTACCTCTTAGTACATCCTAAAACAAACGTTTGGGCTCAATAAACAAAAAATGAGCGCAGCACTTTGAATCTTCCTGAGTTTAGACAACTTTTAACGAAGCAATGTGCAACAAACAAACTCCATTTGCTTATTGGAATTAGACTTTCCTAACAGTTAAAGGCATTTTTAATTACTTTTTTCCTTAATAATTGCTGGGATAAACGCAGGTTTTTCAATGGAATTTTTAAGTGTTGTACATAAAATTGTATATTTTCTTCAATCAGTTCTTGGCTTTTACATGTTTCTGTTCATTTGGTGTCTTTAGAAAAGTGAATTCATTCAACTTTTTTCTTTGGTATCTTATTTGTTGAACCCCCAGGTCCCCTAACCACCATCCTAGCGAGACATTTTAAAGTGGGGAAAGTTATCAAGCCAAATTATTATAGTTTGAATTTAGTTTTAAATCAGTTAACATGGAAATGTGGGTTTAAATTCCACACAATGTTAAGCTGATGCAACGATATTCTGTTTGCAACTCAAAAATTTTACCTAAATCAGAAAATTTGATGTTTTTTTTTCTTTTACAATCATGCATTTATTTAAGCTGTGATTATAGGTACCCTAAATTAGTATTTAGAGAGTAGTAAGTTAGTTTTTAATCCATTGTTGTACCTGACCCTCCTAAAGTCATCATCCATCGGTTGAGACCAGTTGGTGTATAGCAGGGCTATTCAATTAAAAATGGACTCGGGCCGGATTTTCAGACTAAGAACATGAGCTGGGCCGGATGTTTTTAGCAGACAGTGAGCAAAGTTAACCATTTAAAATAAACACAAACAGATCAGATAACAAACACACTGGATGTTTACTAACGTATTGCCACATCCAAAAGGACATAAACACAATAGAAGAGCAGTATTTAAACTAAACCTGTGCTGAAATACTGCTTCTTTAAATTTTACATTTCAAACACACAACTTCAACACATTTTGATAGGTAAATATAAGCACAGATTAAGGTGCATATGAACATAAAAACTAAGTGCAGATTAGAAACGCCATCTTTTGTTTTGGTCACATCTCAAAGTGCATTAAAAAGTAACTTGCTTAACAGTAACTTTTCAGAACTTGAGACACTTTTCTTCTTTTGAAATAACAAAAAACAGTTTGTCTATCCATATTTGGTCTCATCTGAGACAGTCACAGCTTCAGTGCATATAATCAAAAAAATAAACAGTAGGCACAGTGATAGTTACTATCCCTTTGAAACAAAATAAAGCTGACATCAAAGTGCATAATAAAGTGCAACTAAGTGAAATAACTGTCAAAACAAAATGTCTTTCTTAAATATTAAACTTCTAATAAGTGACCAGAAAATAGTCACATAAATACATAAAACTACCTTTAGTGTCTGCTACAGCACGCTGCTTTGTTGCACTTACCATGTCTAGAAGACATCTGTGGCCAGAATGTTTGACGTGTCAGACCTGTTTGATAGCAGATGTCACACTCGTCTTAACTTTATCGTCCGTTAAAACTTCATCCACGACAGCCAACATGCAGTCCTTCACAGTTTCTGAGTCTGTGAACAGCCTCTTTTTCGTGGCCCTTTCCTGAGCTGTGCAGGTCCGCTTCATTGTAGTACAGCTCCGGTTGTAAGATGCAGTAAAACTGAATTATAGCCGCTCTCTCATGACATCCCTCGGGAAAGTTTGTCCGAAACGCGGCATGTTTTTTCAATGTGGTGTCTTCGGACATGATAATCTTTCAGCGCTGCAAAGCACTCGTTGCAGAGTAAACACATTGGTTTGGCGTTCGGACTTGGTGGTAAATAAATAAATACTTGTCAGTCCACGCAGGATTAAACCGACGGTTTTCCTCGCCGATTTGTCGTTTCAGGATAGAAAAAGACATGCTGCCATTTTCGCCTGTATAGAACTGCTAATGTTAACTTTTCAAACGCGTCTCCTCAACACAATGCATTGTGGGTTAGTTGCTAGGTTACGGTAAGTGTTGCATTCAATGTTTGCAATAATGTTGGAATTTTTGTAAGAACTTGTCAGTGTTACTGAAAGATGTTTTTCTGTTTTTCTCGGACCCAAGTCCCAATCACTCGGCAGTTGCTTTAGGGCCACTCGACGGTTGCTTTCGGGCCGCATGTGGCCCGCGGGCCGCTAATTGAATAGGGCTGGTGTATAGCGTCTTGTATCGAGTTAAATCTGTAAAAGTATCCCATATATCTCAGAAATTGTCAATAGTGACAAAACCCCACCAAATTACTCACAAATTGTGGGAAAATTAATGCAGATTGCTCAAAAGTACTTGAAAATCGTTGACAATGATTCAAAAAGTGTCCAAAATTCCTCAAATTTTTCCAAAATGTCTTGAAATCTGTCTACATTTTTTTGTCTTTAGGCTGTGACACCTGGATGGATGTAAGACTGGCCTGGTGTCAGCTTTTGAGGAAGTTTTTGATGCTATAGATTAAAAAAAAAAAACGTAAAAGGAAAGTTTCCAGAAATAAAGTAACTGTTAGTGGCACTGCAGGATTTAAAAAACAAAACATCTAATCCATTATTAAAGTTGCACCTTTCAGTATTTTTAGTTCCTGTGGAGTTTATCTCTCGCTGCTTCGCTTGAACTCAACCAGACACTCGCTTAAAGTCGGCATTAAATAACAAAATATCGGCGCTCTCAACATTTTCCACGTGAACATTAAAGACACACACGTTTAATAAAAACACTTATATCTCGTACAGGTGGTACAGTTCTATCTCCTGAGAGACTCTGAATCATGTACTGACTCCTGATCTAAACTAAGGTCAGCTGTGTGTGTTTGAGTGTCAGAAGAAAACTCTACCACAGTTTGTTTTCTTACTATCAAGTGTTTGCGTGTAACTGTTTGCGTTAGAGTGCATCATACATGCACAGGAGCTGTTGTGGGCCTACCGGTTCGTCTGTGTATTGTGTTTTTGTGTATGATATCAAACCTAAGGGCATCCACTCTCAGTCTCCTCACACTGATATTGCCCTAGTTTATCTGCCAAGATGTGTCTTTGTAATCCGATCGCTCACACGCTATAACAGCCTTTCTAGCAGACTTCACACAGATGTTGCTTGGCTTCCACTCGCAGGGCCCTTGCAGGCTCCCCCACTCTAAAATGGCAGCTCATCAGCTCGCTGTGTGGTTCGATTCTCCTTGAAGACAGCAGCAGACTGTTGAAGAGTACAGCTCTTTGTATAAATACATAATGATACAATGGACACGGCGAACTGTGCAAGTATCTGAGATGTATCCTCCTGCGCCATAGGAGCTCGGTGTAATAAAAAATAAATAATTTCTGTAGTTGATGCAGACATGAAAATGCAGAGGAGCTGAGCTTAAGTTCTGTCGGCTGACTCGTTTTCCTGTGTGCTGTTTTTGTTGAGGCACATTACATCAGCAGCCACCAATCCATCCCATAGTTCTAAGAACTCTGCTAAGATCTGTAGCCTCTTCTAATCTCCGCCTGCATTTTCCCTTTTTTTTTGTGAAGCGGTTTCTTTTTTCCCTCTCACAGCAAAAGCATTTTTGAATTCAAATCGCTCCTTGGTGAACTCGCTGAGTGCCAACTCAGTGCATGTGGAGGTGCAAACTTTGTGACTGGCATCATTCTTGATGTACCCCCTTGTTCCTGACAAGGATTTTGTCACTTTGGAACAAGGGGGGGGGGTATCAAAAATGTCTTTCCAGCAGCTACTCGCCCCCCAACCCGTCCCACACAAGCCTGTACACACACACCCCAACTTCATTAGCATACATCAAGCTTCCCAACGATGTGACAAACTTCATTTGAACGTTGAAAGTGTTGAGGGCTTGTTCCTTCCTGCTGGCAGCTGTCAAAAACCACACCATGTGACAGTACCGAATGCAAAGGAAAGTCAAAACCACAATCTAAAGACTATATATAGATGAAATGTTGTCATTTTAAGATGACTGGGAGGGGAAAACGACTGCCGCTCCTCACAGTCTTCAAAACTAGAGAATCACGCTTCATCAGGAACAAACAAAATCTCATTTAAAAAAGAGCTGCGGAGATGAAAACTGATTTTTCTTCAGAAAGTCAAAGTCCCTTTTCATTGCGAAGGGAAATAGTGGCACACTTTTTTTCCTTGTGTTTCCCTTCCTGTCTTTTCTTTTCGACTCACTGGCATACGGAGTACGTCAATGACCAAAACCTCATAGAAGGTTTGATCAGCAGGATTGTTCAAAGGCTCCCAACATCTGTCCTAATGGAGAGGAGCCTTCTTCTCAGACGCCATCACGTCTCCTTCCACCTGTCAGCAAAACAAACACGCCTTTGCTGTATATTAAAAAAAAAAAAAGATGTTGAAAGAAGAGGAAAATGTGTGTTTGCATGGAGGAAAATAGAGACGTGAGAGGAGGGACCTTGGAACAGGAAAGCGAATGCAAAGGGAACCAGTCAGACATCCTTGGGGAGTCGGATGCTTCTGTTTTGAATTTTAACTCCATTGAGAGACACAGTGAAGTCAGAAAAAATTTGAATTGGTGCTTTACCCATCCTTGTCTGCTTTTTTTCTGCATCTGTTAGCTGAGCATAGGTTTCCACATCAGAGGTGTAGTTATAAAAAAAAAAGGCTGCTGCTTCCACCCACACACATTGCATAGTAAACTATGGCTAAGCTTTATATAGAAGTGCTTTGGAAGAGTGTGAATGCTTTGGTCTGCTACAGCGTGGAAAGAGCAGGAAACTGCATCATATGCCTTCGGGTTAACGTACATAGAGAGTGTGTTTATATGTTTTTGCACATGTGGTGCAACAATGCAAAAATAATGCTTATTTAAGAGAAAAAAAATACGTGTTGTGTTTCTGCACCAACTTAGCATGAAATCATGAAGATAGACGCCACAAACGCAGCCTTGTTGCATCATATAATGCATTAGTTGTACTCTGGGCTTCTCTTTGTTGTCGTTCTTGCGGCGAACTGTCACGGCTTTTCTGGTGTGCGACTGTACGTACAGTATCCAGTCGTCCCCGTCGCCCTCTGCGATGCCGTTCTAATGTATGGGACGGAAAATGGAGACAGCATCGCCACAAAGGAGCTTGTAATTTAGGCCGAGCGGATCTCTCATTGCTGCGGTGACGGCACCATACATGAACCAAGAATGCAAAACTAAGGAGCTTGGCTTTTGAAGAATTTAAGACTTATATTCAGAGTGGTTGGTTAGGGATGTGTTTATTCAACCATTGTTTATTGCTTCGGTCTGAGGTAGTCAAGTGTGTTTTGTCTTGGCTTCCCATTTTGTTATGACTACAGAAGCTGCTATAGATAGAGATAGACATTTTGAAAATCTGCACTTGTGTTGCTTCAGCTCATTTTTTAAATCCTGGACATTCAAATTAAAGCCTCTAAAAACCTGTTTTTTTGCCACTGTCAAATTATCCCAGACTTCATTCTCACGCAGCAAGACATATTTCTGTAAACTGATGGATTCTCTATTGGCGCAACACTTCCAAATGGACGGGGCAGAAGGAGCCCGAAAAACTGGCAAAGTTGTGGCAGACTAATCTATCGCACACTGTGCCGAGACAAAGTGAGCCACTTCATGTTGGGATCATTTATACTGGAGGCTGCTTTGAAGTGCTTCCCAATCCCTTTCATTGTGCCCAGGAAGATTAATTAGCCAGAGCCAGAACAATCAGTTAAATCCACAACAAGGAAGATTATTTTAGGGAAACCAATCTTCTCTCCCTCCCCCTCACCTCATTCATGCTCTCTTCACTTGAAAGATGGGCCTGATGTGAGGTGGGGATGTTCTTAATGTTAGCCGAATAAACACATTAGGGCCGGTTAAAATGCTCAGACTCTCCCCTGGTTACACTTTGAAATACGCTATAGATCACTTAGAAACGTCCTTATGTCGTCCTTCCAGCAACCATCACTCCTGGGTTCTAATGCTACATTGTGTTAGCTAATGGTGTTGAAAGGCTAATGGACGATTAGAAAACTCTTGTGCGATTATGTTTGTACATGAATAAAAGTGTGAGTTTTCATGGAAAACATGGAAATTGTCTGGGTGACCCTAAACTTTTGAACAGTGGTGCATGTGGCTGAAATCTGCTGCTGTGATTCCTCCGGCTCTGCTAAACTATTCATCAAGCTCCGAATTAATTGATTCAGCAACTCTTCAGAATGCTGTAAATGTCTTTTACAATACCGTAAAAGCTCTCGTGTTTGTGTGTGCATGTGTGCGTATGTGATGTGTGCGTCTCCATTCATGTGTGTTTGTGGGTAAGAAGTGGGGGTTGCGCTAACCAAACCCTTTTCAACTTCTATAATCAGACTCTGGTTTAGTGGAGTGTAATTTAGCCCCAGACAGACTTCCTCCAGTCCTCCCCAGTGGAGATAGCTAGCTGGCTATTGAGCTGCTGCAGCGTTTGATGTGTGCTGCCCTCCACCACGGCCCTGTCCTCTTCCAAACCCAGCTGTGTGGAGCTCGTAAACGCATTGTGTTGGATCTGGCTGCAGTCACCGGCAGCCAGTAGGGGGTGTCGTGCAGAGCGAGCGTGCAGGACCCCCTGTGGAGATGTGAAGGAGCTGTGAAGAGCGAGGGAATACTCTGAGCCGTGAATAAAGAGGGGATACCCACAGCCGGAGTGAGAGTCGGTGAGCGCGTCTCCTCCGAAGCTGTCGGTTTGGAAGTGCAGAAACACTTATTCGGCAATATCAGAGTCTTTAACGAAGAAGAAGAATACTTTATTGATGCTTTACAGGAAATTACTCTAACAGCAGCATGTTAAGATAAAAATCAAGAGGTTCATAAAAATGGAGATGTGTAAAACAAAATAAATATGTCAATATAAACACACAAAACTGTACAATTAGCAGCGAAAATATATGAGTAGACTTTTACTGGCACTTTAACCAGGGGTGTCAAACTCGTCTTAGTTCAGGGTCCACAGACATCTCAATTTGATCTCAGGTGGGCCAGACCTGTAAAATAAGAGCATAATAACCTGCAAATAACTCAAAATTTTTCCTTTGTTTTAGCGCACAAAAGTACATTCTGAAAATGTTCACATTTAAGGAACTATCTTTTACAAAACATTATGAACAGCCTGAAATTTTTTAAGCAAAATGAATTGAATTTTTACAACATTATGCCTCAGTTTATCATTTACACATTACAACTTCCAGATTACAGAGGATCTACAAAGGTACAAAACATTTAGTCACAGGTATCTGGAACTGAACAATACAGTATTTTACTTTAAAAAAGACAAAAAAACAACAACAAAAAAGACTCAAAACGACAAAAGCGAAAAACAAAATGACAAACAATGAAACAAACAACACAAAGCAAAACAAAAAAGAGAAAAAATTAGACAACAAAGTTACAGTGAAAAAAAAATGGACAAACAAGACAAAAAAATTACACAAATGATACAAACGATACAAAAAATGACAAAAGCGAGAAACAAAACGACAAAAACGACACAAAACAATGAACAAAGTTAAACATAAAATGACAAAAATAAGACAAACAACGCAAGTGAGACAAAAAGGAAACACAAAATGACAAAAATGAGAAAACAATAAAAATGTGAGACCAGCGATAAAAATCAGACAACAAACAACAAAAACAAGACAAAATATTTTAAAAAAACGAGACACAAAATGACGAAAGAACAATGAGCAATCTAGTTTTTTACTTTATGATAAAAACAAGTTGTCATGGTCTATAATTTTTTTTTAATTTATAATTTTACAAAATTCCAATTTGCAGTTAATGTCTTCTCTGTAATATTTACACTTTACAAAGTTGTCCCAGGGGCCGGATTGGACCCTCTGGTGGGCTGGTTTTGGCCCGCGGGCCACATGTTTGACACCCCTGCTTTAAACAAACAACTTAATTTTCGCTGCAATACGTCTCAGAGATGTATGTGTGTTTTAAAATACATTCTTCTCTTTTCTTCTGTTTTATTGGATACCTAGAGGAACACCCTATCATTTTGTCTGCACTATGGTTGTATGTACAAGTAAACGACAATAAAGGTTGATCTGATTTGATTTAGAAACAGAAAGCACTTTTTGAAATTCCTACAACTTACAGGCTTTGATGGATGTGTTGTGTTTATACCAACTTTGCGCCAGTAAATACCAACATCATGTCGCCTTATTTCGCCTTATTTTTAACTAAATGTCCACTGTGACCGGTGTCAGGAGGATGAAGGTATGCAGTTGTATGGTAGGATAGAGTCATTATTATGGAGTTCAGGCAAAATTTGGTGAAATATTCATGAAACTAGAAGAAGCCCCAGTTCTGGTACCAATAAAAGTGGCCGTCTTTGATTTGAGTTACTGTTTGTCTCTTGACTGAAGCCACACCTGTGTAGAAACCAGATTAAGATTTATACATTCAACAGTATCCTCATTTCTTTCAGACTATTCCAGGTTTCATAATCAGGTTTCTCTTTTCTGGATAACTAAAAAACTCCTCCATAACAACTCCATGTTGGTTATTTAAACGTAGTCTGGGTTTGATGTTGTATTTGCGTTCTTTCACAGTTAACGGACTGTTTGGCCGTCCTCCCTCTGTCTTCTCAGGTAACTCTGGTGCATCAGGAGTATGAGGAGAAGATCAAGGGTTTGATGCCGGCTGAACTCAGACAGGAACTGGAGGACACCATCACCTCTCTGAAAGCTCAGGTGAGAACTGACTGGCTGCCAAACACGGATCAGACACAGAAAAAAAAAAACTAGAACAAACTTGCAAAACATATTCAGTCTGTCGAAAAAGAAACACTGTGGAGGCTCAGGTTTTCATTTTCAGTCGACAAAATATTTACCATCTCCTGTCTTTTCCTTTTCCATTAATCTGTATTAAATATACCTGCTGCATATTTAACATACTGCACAGTTCTTAAGTATAATTACACTGAAATGCTACCCTCTTTACTGCTTGTACATTTATTTAATACTTCAGCAGCTAGTCTTTTCCTTGAGTGTGTAAGCCCTCGTGTCCAAATAAACCAATTCTCTTTACTAGAGAGAAAATGAAATAAAGAGTGAAATGCTTAAAGGAGAAAATCCACAGTAATATGTGCCAGAAGTTGGCAGAGAAACCCTCAGAAGCCCAGAATTCAGGTTATATGATGTTTATCGTCATATCTGCTCAGGCTAACCCTCGTTGGCTGACCTTGCTAGCTTGATAGACAGCATCGTCTTCATGTTATTGCTCTGCTCCTCCAGTCTTACAAATAGCTGCTTGTTGTATCAGTGAAGTTCTAACAAGACTTGCTAACAGAATGTCTTGAAATCCTTTCTGCTCTCAAGCAAAGAGCAGAAACTGAGCACCACATATCTCACTCAGCTGCACAGGGGTCTTTTCTGGCTAAGACGAGGTTAGCTTTAGCATTGTGATCTGTAGCTTTTCTGATGTCCATGAAAATGCACCACAACGAGGCTCATAATTTGGCTGTTGGTGGAGCAACATGTCGGCTAGCCTAGCATGCTGGTAGCTGGTGATATTGTAGGCAAAAGTGAGGATTGTGTTGTGTTTGGATGCAGCTAAAATGAGGACTTGTTCTGTGACGTTGGGATACACTTAAAGCTTCTTCATAGGCAACTTACCAGTTACCATCACTGTATGACTGGTTCCAGTAAACAGAGATTAGCAACCCTCTAACTGGCCAAACAAAGAAAGAATGTTTGTAGATTCTCAGTCATCCAGGTTGTGGTAATCGTAGTTCAAGAACCTACCAGAGAAGTCCAGTTGATTTCTCCTGAAGCTCCTACGATGGTGACAGAATAAAGATTTTGTTGCGTTGAGCCCAAAACATGAATAAAGCTCAATGGTGTTTTCTTGCTTTACATGCATTTATACTCAACACCAGCTTATATTAACCTTCAAATAAAATATCTAACCATATAACCAAACAAACTACACCTTTACCTTTGAATTATAGGACTATTGGTAGTAGTAAAGCACATCAGTCCTACCAGACTGTTAGTTAGCAAGGCACTGAATCCCTACCACACACAACTTCCTGCTGAGGGTAAATGTGTAGTGTTTAATTGGGAGGACTGTTCAGCCTTTTTTTGTAGATGATGTTCTTTTGTCTTTCTACAAATCTATCATAACTGGTTGAAACTGAATCAGCATGAGTGCGTACGTCGGAGTTATTTGTTTGAAAGAGACCAAAGATCTGTTCGGCATGGTTTTGATGCAGCACTCGATTATAGACGTTGCTTTCGCTCTGGACCCTGCCAGGCCTCCTCATAAACCTTAGTCTCTCCTCGTCTCTCCGTCAGCTCCCACAATCAACCCGTGCACCACCACATTCATATTACATGTTTCTCCTCTGAGCCTCGTCTCTTGTCTCTCGCTAATAAGGGCTTCCATTTTCGCAGCATTTCCATAGTAAATAACGGCGTAGTAACGATAACAAGAGCGTGCAGTGTGAGTTTTTGCAAAACGGGCTCATCATAAACCCCTGCCTTGTTCAAATAGGTCCTCCAAGATCCCATTTCAGAGCTCAGACCGCAGCTCTGTGATCGGATATGTTTATAAAATGTAATTCACAACCAGAGCGGTCTCTCCTCTCATTGACAGTGTCTTGGGTTTTGCACATTAAAGTGCATTATTTTTACATAGCGAGAAAAAAAGAAAAAGGTACGGAGAGTTTTGTGTCTCTGGAGGCATCTGACCGCATTTCGGTGGGGTTTTGCATTTACTTTACCAGTGTGAGGTGCCAGATGAAATGCTAGAACTTGAACTGAGGTCTCCCCCACAGAAAGGAATGCACCCTCGGCTCCAGTACGGTAGTCCCAGAACAATACGGATTCTTTTGGAGCTGTGATTATTCTGCCAGGCTCTAGATGCCGTGTAAATGTAGCTGGGGTTTATTTTCACTTTAGCCAAAGACACTTCATAAATAAACGTACACTTTGTAGCCAAACAAAAGAGCGGCTCTGCCTCCTCTCAGAGCTCCTAACCTCAGCTAACCTGGTCCAGAATCGCCCTCGTGTCCCAGCGTGGCTTCACCCTGCTGCCCCCATCTCCTGACCCTCGACCCCTGCCTCAACAACCGGCCTTTTCTTCCGCTCTCCCCTCCTCGGCTAACCCACTCCACCCAGAAGCATTTCCCTTTTCTGCATCCTCGTTTTTGAAGACAGCACATTACGACGATAACCCGCCGCTGTGTTTTGCTTTGTTTGTCTGTGTTGCAGGTCACCTTCCTTCAGAAGAGAGCCTCTTTGCTACAGGAAGACCTGGATGCCTCTCGCAGCAGGAGGTCAGCACATTTAGATTGTATAGAAACAGACACTCAACATCCAGCAGCACTCCTCTGTTACACTCTTTTAATGCTGCAAATGCATTAGATGAAGACTGTGAGAGCTTCCAGTCCAGAGGGCTTTGATTTATCACACTGTAGCAGCCATTTATGTCTTTATGAGAAGCATCTATACATAGGCAATGATGAGAGAAGTTGTCAAACGCCGCTGTCGCTCACATCTCTGCAAAAATCTCTCAGGACTGTCAGTCAGGCACTTCACAGCAAATAGTCGTTCCGCTGTACTCCACACCGCACTCCTTAAAGCGACTCTGATGTTAGCAGCCATAAAGGAGCAGTCAATCAGAGAGTTAGTTTGAATTTCTTCTTCAAGATCTTTAATATGGATGCAGCTGAATTATGATGTCAGTTTAAAGGTTTAACGTTAGAATCTCTCTGCAGGTAACTGGACGCTGCACTGGAACGTGAAGGACGCCATCAGATGTGAGCAAATTTGACTGTTACAAGTATTTCACACACCTGTCATGCCATGGAGCAGCCATCTTTTAGTTTGATGTGTTCTCTCATGAAATATTTATTCATTGTCTCGTTGAAACATAATATTTTTACACTCTCAGCCTGTTACATTGTTCAGTTTTATCATTTTTGGCATTGATGTTATGTACATGAATTCATCGTTTTTAATAAAAACTTTACATCTTTTTTTTGCTGTCCTGGTTCATTCTGAGCATGTTTTTCATCTTCTTCCAATACCTCGTAATTAATCCCTCCATTAGGCCGAGTCGTGCTGTTGCCTTTGTTTTTCTATGACCACAACATGCGTGTTAACCAAGATTAGCTGTGCGACTGAAGTCAAAGACCTTCAGCTCCAATCTCTCCCATCACTATTTAGCCTCGCCTCTCTGCACCGGCCCCCGTTTGAACTGTAAAGTGTAGTTGGGGGTTTGTGGCTGGTTCAGATAAAGAGCGCTGCGAGTCGATTGTTTGAACCTCAGGCCAAAGGCTACAGTTCTGGGCCCCAGAGTTTCTGCCACCGCTTTGTGTTTTACCAGCGGCTCCACGCAAACCCAATGACTCAGACGCTGGAGTCCACAAAATGGCCGCCGCGTCTCCTCCAGAGTTTGGAGGTTTTGATGATAATAACATTTGGTGGACCGAGGAAAGGCTTCGTAATGAGCCCCTATTGTTGGTATTCTGTGTCTCTGGTAGGTGAGGAATGCATGGGCTTGAATACTGATCATTTCCAAAGACTCTGCTTCTTGGAAAACAGTTTGGAGGTGTTACTAAATTCCTAAATCAGATTTGATTTCAAAGAGACCTCTGCACTTATTTGCATTGGAATTGCTTTCTTTTTACACCCGCAGTTCACGCACTTCACGTGTTCCCATTGTCCGTGACCTGCTCT
The DNA here is from genome assembly GCF_022539595.1 of Amphiprion ocellaris. Lineage (NCBI taxonomy): Eukaryota > Metazoa > Chordata > Actinopteri > Pomacentridae > Amphiprion > Amphiprion ocellaris. The sequence continues at coordinate 29,057,742 of NC_072784.1, forward strand.
GCCGTCTCCAAATGAAACACGATTCCCGTCTCTGTATTTATTTGATGTGCTGATTCTGCTGCCCAGGCAGAGAGTGAAGGAGAAAGAGAAGAATAGAAAAAGAGACAAAAGGAGAGACGACTGTCAGACCAACATCTGAGAAACAGGAATTTGGTCTTTCAGCACAAAGTCTTTGTAGCCTCTGTTGTTTCTGGAAGAGGTGCACAGAGGATTCAGAACTGTTGCAACACAGAGTCCTTGGTGGAGAAGCAGTTGTGTGCATTTAAAGAAGTATGTGTTTTTGAAAGTAGCTTATTTGTGCATATTATGTTGTTATCTGGATATGGCTTCAGTTTGCCTCAGTTGAACTAGTTGTAAAATGTTCAGACTGTTTACAAAGGTGGATGACGCATCAACACTTCCTACAGCTGTACAGGGTATCCCTAAAGGCTGGACACATAGGAAACCACAGATTAAATATGGTTTTGTCGAAAGAAGAACGAGTTGAACTGGTACTTCTCAGTGGATGTGAAGGATGGACATATGGAAAGATAGGGTTAGGATTAGAGAAGTGATTTTTTTGGGGGCTAGCATGAATTTTAGCCATGACCAATCCTTTAGTTTCGGCTGATTGGTCGTCCAGAATGGGGTTTGTCCATGACACTGCCCGTTTCCTTAAACTTTTTAACCACCTTCACCACCGTGGAAAAGCCAAGTGGAATCCTCTTTGGATCACTTGCATTAAATCCGTCTGCTGTCTTTCAATATGTCCATCCTTCACGTCCACTGAGAAGTACCAGTTCAACTCTTTCTTCTTTAACAAAGCCATATTTAATCTCTGTTTCCTATGTGTCCACACTCTACGGACACCCTGTGCAAAAGTGAAGCTAAAATGCAAAAATAGATGCCTCAGTTGTGATGTTAATGATTGAAACGAATGACAGCAAACCACACGGTTAAGAAAAGGAACTGTTCTTCGACATCTCCGACTACTTTATTTAGAGTAGTTGTCAATCACGAAACCATAAACCTGTTGTATCGTAACAAATAACTAATCAAATATAAGCTTATGAGAAAACCACTTGAACAAGCATCAGCATGTTAAGAAGAACTTCATTTGACAGAATTCACATTTGGGGAAAATTAAATTGTGCCATTTGCTAGCATGAAGGTGTTGGAGTTTATGACTTTTATAGGAACCAATCAAGAGAGGGTAATCTAGATATTTTGGCCTCAAGATTTCCAGCTATTTTTTGTTCAGGAAGGTTCCTAATTGACTTGTATCCATGTGCTTGTATGCCATGATAAGGGTTCATTGAATATTATAAATGCCAACAGAAGGTGCTTCCTGTTTTATCACCTTTAGCTGGTCCATCACGATGCTAAAAACGACGCGTCGTCCACATGCAAAATCATCTAAAATTACGTAGCTAAGTGTAAGTGCAGTCAGATTCTAGATGGATGTTTTTTTCTATATGGATTCTCTGATCTTTCCTCAACCTCAACATTTTCCATCAAAGTCAAGGCAAAGTGTTTCAGAAAAGGACGATTAATGTTTTTTAACTTTTCAAATCTAATCAATGCGTCCTCTTTGCCACATCTCAAAGAATTCTGAGTTTTTTAACATCTTTTTGAAGAATTACAGCACTGAAATTCAAGGATTCAAATTTGCAGATTTGAGGATAAACTTGATTTATGGTTGTAATTTTAGAAGAATTACAGCCAAACTACATTGACTACGTTCATACCAAAACTGCATGTCATGGCTGAGGTACCTAAAAACAATGTTAAGGACTTTAGTGTGTAAATGAAAAGATATAAGCACAGATTGTCTGTGTGGTTACATTTAGTGCAGTTCCAGTGTTGCTTCACACCATAAAAACCTGACAAAAGAATGAGTAGGACTCCATTTAACTTCCTGCGTCCTCCAAATATCCACTTTTTTTAATGTGGTATTTATTAGATGTTGTTTCCTAACGCCTCTACCTGCAACTAGATAGTTAGAAGCTTGAAATGACAAACTGCCTTCCTTGTCCTCTCCTTGTTTTTGGAGTAACTCTACTGTTCTAAACCTCTCCTGGTTATATGTGGATAATGATGCACAGTTTTGCCTCCGTCTCCTTGATGGAGCACAGAAAATTTTACACAATTAATCAAGAAGAACGAGAAATGAGGAGAAATCCACCCACGTGTGGTCAGTTGCTGCTAAAAATGAGTGCTATTGTCAGATTATCAGCTTTGGGAAACTAGTAAATTGTGACATGCAGGTCTTTCCTGATTCTGTCATCAGAAAACGGGTTTCAGATGTCGTTAAAAAGACGAGCACTTTGTTTGACTAGATCTAAAGGTTAATGTGTCCTGAGGCTTATTTAGCAGACCCTTGTTTTGCTCATTTACACCCAAACAAGCTCCAGCCGTAACCTTTCCTTTAATCTGTGTTATTGCCCCGGCATAGTTTCACTCTAATTGATTCTCTACCACCAGAATTACCTCCATAATTGTGCTTGTGTAAATACAAGGCATGAATGTCATTTCCACAGAGCCGACATGGCCCCATTAAGGATCAAAGCCGTCGCTTCCTCTCCCAGTTATCTCCACATCAGACAGCGGACCGTTGTGTGGCAGCAGCAGAGGGCGGTCAGGGAGCTCCAAAGGTTTCCGCTCATCCACCGTATTCTCATCTCGTGCTGTTGTATGATGCTTGTTCAGAAGAAATTTGGGCGACTTTCATGTGCTTCAGGTTGTAATGTTTGGATGAGGGGTTTTCTTGAGTGACTGTCAACTGAAAATGTGGTTTATTTGCACAACCAGCTTTTGTTATGTGTGATCTATTCTTGTCGGATATCATAGGGGTTATAGAATAGAATAGAATAGAATAGAATAGAATAGAATAGAATAGAATAGAATAGAATAGCTTTTATTGTCATTGTGTTAAAAATACAGTGAAATTGGAACACTGCTGCAGTCAAGTGTTTCATTCAACACATATCCGTACCATAAAACCCACATAAAACCCCAATAAAGACACATATCAGACAATCAGTCACACATAATAATTAGAAAAGCACTCAGAGAGCGCAGAAGTCCACCAAGACTGTTCATCTCCCCACATGGAATTATCAGAAATGCAGCATTCTTTTTTTTTTTTTTAGAAATACAGCAATTTTTTTTTAGAAATGCAGCATTTGTTAATTAGTTATTGATCAGAAACCACGGCAACATAGAATGTGTCCATTTAATATAGATGTACCCACAAACAAAATGACCTTGCACTGAGTACAGGCGTGTGTTCTGCATGTGTACATTATGTACGGATACCGAATCACGTGACCTAAATATGTAGCGGGCGGCGGGAGTTGATGGGACTCAGAAACACCCCCACAATTTAATCAGTTGTTCCTTGTATCATTTCCAATGAATATGTCCTGATAAGTCCGTAGCGGTGGATTTGTAGTAGGATCGCAATCGTGATCGTCAACAGGCAGCTGACATAGTGTTCACTTGTTGTCATGGTTACAGTGACACCGTGCCACTATCTCACAATGATACAGAAATCTTTAACAAATCCATGGATCCAGACTATAAGTCGCATCACTGTCTAAATCTAATCACTTGGTCGTTGTGTCATTTCTGACCTTCCCTGAAAATTTCATCCAAATCCGTTAATCCGTTTTTGAGTAATGTTGCTAACAGACAGAATAACAGACAGACAAACCAAGGCCAATTGTCACATGACCTCCACCACATTCCTTGGCTGAGTAACAAATTAAGGTACCGTGCATTCATATAATCATCCATCCATTATCTATACACCGCTTAATCCTCATCAGGGTCATGGGGGGCTGGAGTCTATCCCAGCTGACTGAGGGTGAAGGTTCACCTGGACAGGTAACAGTCTATCACAGGGCTACATATAGAGACAAACAATCACACTCACATTCACACCTACAGACACCAGTTAACCTCAGCATGTTTTTGGACTGTGGGAGGAAGTCGGAGAACCTAGAGAAAACCCAGCAGGGAAACCATGGAAACTCCACACAGAAAGATCCTGGGAAGGCTGGGACTCGAACCGGGGATCTTCTAGCTGTGAGGCAACAGTGCTAACCACCGAGCCTCATATAAAGATAGCTTAAAACCATTTAATAGAGAGATTGCTTGAGGATAAAAGCTGTTCCTGAACCTGTTAGTCCTACTTTTCAGACATCTATAGCGCGTTCCTGAGGGCAGTAGTTCCAGCAGTGAGTGGCCAGGATGGGAACAGTCTTGTAAGATATTTGTGGCTTTAGAGATTAGTCCAGCGTTGGCAATTTCCTCTAATGGGGAAAGAAGACAGCCAACAGTGTTCTGTGCAGTGTTAATGACTTTTTGTATTGCCTTTTTGTCCTTTGTGGAGCATCCAGTGCACCACACCGTCACACCAAGGATGTAGATTGAAGAGCCGTAATTTCCAATCTAATGTGGAATGATTCGAGGGCATCCACTGCCTCTCCTCGCTGTGTGCTGGCTGCTGCTGGGCCTCTGGGATCCACTGTACATCGGCGTGTGATTGACAAAGTCATTGTTTGCATGTGTGCCACTGGATCTTTTTATAGAGCTGTACTCTGAGTCAGACCCTAGGAGGCCGGTGTTTGGCTGCTGTACTCTGCTTGCATAAATAAACCTGTTTATTGCCAACACTTCTCACACAACACCCCCAATGCATTTCACGTACGCTGCTTATTCTGTCTTCCATCGTGTTTTCTGCATTCTTTGTCTCTCTCCCAGCTCGTATCGGTGTCTCTTTGTTGACATGATATTTATGGCAGTGAGGTGTTTTTTTTTCTTCCCTTTTTTTTCCCCGGCCCTGTCACTCAAACGCAACAGGAGCTATGAAAAGGATATGCAGCTGTGTGATCTGAGAACAAGTGGGTTAGAGGCGATACAGCAGGTTGAGCTGGTGCGACTGTGGCATGAATCTGCCATCTGGGCTGATAGTGTGGGCTGAGCGGAGGGACAGCAGTCTGTGCATTCAAGACAGTGTGGGAGGTTCGTCTGTATCGCTTGCCCTATGCCTCTGTCTGGGTATCTGCTATCTCTGTCTCGCAGTTTCTGTTTATCTCCCTCAACCTCTCTACCTAAAGATGGGTGAGTAAACGGTGGCAACTTCCAGGCTAACAATCTGCTCATAAAGTTGAAAATGTTTGTTTCTGATCTCCTTTTTGCTTTTATCTCTGTGCTGTGATGGTCATCCTGCTGACTGCATTTACATTTATCGCTCAGAAACTTTTTTGGGGGTTGTTTTTTCATGTCGGGTTCCTCAACTGACTCAAGTGCACAAAACAAGAAGACTTTACAAGATGAATAATCTTGTATAGAAGTGAACTTAGAGGCCACTGAACTCACATTAAGGTTTCACATTGTTATCCATCCACCCATCCATTATCTATACACCACTTAATCGTCATTAGGATGGAGTCTATCCCAGCTGACTTGGGGCCAAGGCAGGGGACACCTGGACAAGTAACAGTCTATCACAGGGCAATAAATAGAAACCAACAATCACACTCACATTCACACCTGCAGACAATTTAGGCACCAATTAACCTCAGCATGTCTTTGGACTGTGGGAGGAAGCTGGAGAACCCGGAGAAAACCCATGCATACACAGGGAGAACATGCAAACTCCATGCAGAAAGATCCCAGGAAGGCCGGGATGTGAATAGGGAATCTTCTAGCTGCAAGGCGAAATGCTAACCACCAACCACTGTGCTCATTTTCAGCAATCTAATGTAAGTCTTACATGCCACATTTTAGTGTCTGTAGCTTTAAACGCAGCTGAGCTGGTGCTGTCCATGCCTCCTTCAGGAAGAAGACTCTCTCTGTCTCTGTGATTGACAGTGTGGAGCAAAACAGCTTGGTGCATTTACATGTTTTGCTCAGAAACAATTTTTTGTTTTTTTTTTCATATTGGATTCCTGTGTAGGCTGCACAGTGGCTTGGTGGTTAGCATGTCACCTTGCAGCTGTAAGGTCCCAGGTTTGCGTCCCAGACTTTCCAGGATCTTTCTGTGTGGAGTTTGCATGTTCTCCTTGTGCATGCGTGGGTTTTCTCTGGGTTCTCCAGCTTCCTCCCACAGTCCAAAACATACTGAGATTAACTGGTGATTCTAAATTGTCTGTAGGTGTGAATGTGAGTGTGATTGTTTGTCCCTATATGTTACCCTGCGATCGACTGTTAACTGTCCAGTGTGTCCCCTGCCTTCACCCTAAGTCAGCTGGGAAAGACTCCAGCCCCCCCCCCCCCCCCCCCCCCCCCCCCCCCCCCCCCCGACCCTAATGAGGATTAAGCGGCGTATAGATAATGGATGGATGGATTCCTGTGTGAACTTGTTGGGTTCCTCAACTGACCCAAGTGCATAAAAAACAACAAGACTTTACCCGGTGAATAATGTTGTATGAAAGTAAACTTAGAGGCCACTGAACTTGGCATTTGCAGTTTTGCATAAAGGTTCCATATTGTTGTCATTTTCAGCTTTTTAATGTAAGTTTTACTGACCACATTTTGGTGTCTGTAGCTTTAAATGCAGCTGAGCTGGTGCTGTCACGCCCCCTTCAGGAAGAAGACTGTCTCTGTTTCTGTGATTGACAGTGTGGAGAAAACAGTTGTCCGAAAAGTAGCTGAGCATGTTGAGTGATCATTATATTTGGAAATTTCACTGAGAACACTACATAGTCATTGTTTTTCACTTGTGTATCGCGCGTTTATCTGCTTATTTTGCAGTTATAAAATCATTAGCTTAGGACTGCAGCTTAGTAATGGTTTTGAAGGTTAACATGTAGTCGTATTTTTGATATATTTGTTCCGTTGTTGGGCAATAGAACCAGAAAAATATGTAAATAAAAACAGCTTTACTGGAAGTTTGCCTGTATTAAGGTGCAGTATGTCTGAGCAAAAAGAGCAGATGTGGGTTTTGGTTGCACTGAAACACAACAGGTTTCAAATCAGTCTTAAAGTTTCAACCATCTCTGAACATCCTTCAGCTTCACTGTTTCCACAGAACTCTCACCTTTGGACGATCAAAGCTAATAATGTTGTTAGGCACATTAGCAGCACAACATGCTAACACTAATAATTATATTTCTATGGTGTCACCCCAAATACCAGCATGGTTCTGTGTCAGTGCTAACAGAACTTTACAGATCTCCCTGTTGTAGCTGTCTGATGCCACTTGGGGGTGCTGTAAAAATACGTTACAACCACAAATGGATGCTACTCTTGTTTGTTGGTTTCAAATCCGTCTTCATGTTTCTACGATCTCTGGACGTCCTTCAGCTTCACAGTTTACCCCAGAACTCTCATCTGTGGACGATCAAAGCTAATAATGTTGTTAGGCACATTAGCAGTGTAACATGCTAATATTAGCAGTTGTATTTTTATGGCATCAACCCAAATATCAACATGATTCTGTGTCGGTGCTAACAGAGCTTTACAGATCTCCCTGTTGGAATTGTCTGATGCCAAAATATGTCCAATAATCATAAATGTTTGCTACTCTTGTTTATGTTTGCGCCGTTGTTCGTCTTTTGCTTTTTCCTATTGACTGTGTAGTAAAGGTAAATGTAGTAGCCGTGACGACACCCATTGGTTGAAAGAAAACTGTTTTGAAACCTCGAGTTTAGCATTCGGCCATCTGCATTTTGGTCTTTTGAAATTGGATGTAAAGAGCGAATTGGCAACCCAGAAGTGACCTGACAGACACAAATCAGTCCTGCTTTTATTCATATTTCACTCTAAACGGGACCATAATTTACAAAATAAACACCATGCCATATTCAAAAAGTCTTAAAACTAGTGATTGAGACTGAAAACACTTAAGGAACCTGTTCACTGAGGTATCAGATTAAGTGAGAAGTACCACGACTTTATATTTACTTCTATACAATTTTTGCAACCAGAAGAGGCGCCCCTGAGTTGCTGGTCGTTAAAGAGAATGAAGCTTTAAGGGTTTTCCACATTCTTTTTCAAGCCCAGAGAAATCTTTTTTTTATACCTTCTATGGTTTCGCCGCCGCCACAGATGAGACAGAAGTCGCAGTGAAGTGAAGTGTGGTAATAAAAATAATACATCACGGTCTGACAGCATCACTAGAAGGCCTGTTGCATCAGCAGTCACAAGCGGCACTCATAGACACAAGCATTGTTCGTCATAATGAAAGAGCCATTTACCCTCTTCTGGTTCCAACAAATCAGCTTTTTGACCGACTCACAGTGTCGCCTCCCAACGGCAACACACTGTCCCCTGGATTCCTGTAATTTTTTCTGTCTGCACGGAAAAAGATGCCAATGAGGAACCAAGAATTAGCCTTTTAATACTTCAACTGTCCCACCGTCGCCGAGATAACCCTGCAGAACAAAGTTTGATCTAAAATGATGAAAAAGCGGTTTGAATTCCAGGGCTATCGCCTTATTATGCACTTCCACAGCATTATTTTGCTCACTGTTGCGCCATCTTTGTTTTGTGTTGAGTTTAATCCAATAAATGACATGTGTTTAAGGTAAATTTCTCCCTCGTTGAGCCGCTCTGTGACAGAATATTCATGTCATTGGGATAAAACAATATAAAATGTCACTACTTATATGTTTAACCTTCAGTGGTTGATTTACTTAACACTTGATCAGCCAGCATTATTGTTTAAGGATGCTAAGTCATTCATTTTCTGATATATACACTCAAATTTGAACATATTCAATTTAAAAACATTAGAATCAATCTTTAAGACTCATGTTGTGCCTCGCAAAAATGAAATCTCTTTGAGTTGTGATAATTTTCATGAATACTGCAGAGGTTGTGTCTTCTGAGGGCCACGAAACAGGCTGTCTAGAGAGGCGATGGACGAATACTTGATGTGAGATGTGAACAGCATGTACAGATATTTCTCTATGGTTCTCGTCTTCTCGCCAAGCGAGACAGTGTTTGAGCCGTCTGCCCTCCCGCCTCTGTTGCCATGGTGATCACCCTGTTGATATGGAGGCACCAAAGAGATGAAAATCTGGCGTCTGGTGAACGAACGAGCGAGTTAATCAGCTCACCGGTCAGGGGAACCCTGCACTCCAGAGTCAGGAAGGAGGAAGACGGGGTTAAAGTGACAGATTAGGGATGAGCGAGGGAGCCCGGGGTTCAGGTTAACACCGACTCGGAGACGGATCGCCGTCCTGTCAAGCGTGGCAGAACTGGGGCGTCCGGCCTGTGAAGTGTCTGCATGGTGCTTCGGCGCGAGCAGCAGAGGAAATGAAAGTCATTACTGTCAGTGTGGAGTGAGCTTCATGGCCCAAACGGGATTAGACAGTGCATCCGACATTGTTTCTATACATTGGTAGACTTAAAAGTCAAGCGCAAAATGGGATTAAAACGAGGGAAAAAAACCAATAAATAACCTTCAATGCCCCCCCTCCTCTTCCTCTCTTTTATTTCCTCCCTTCCCCTCCAGTTCCCACCTATTTCATGTCTCATTCTCCCTTTTCTCTTCCACCTGTCTCACTCCCGGTTCCACTCACATTCATCTTCCCCTTCTTCCATCATCAGAATTCACAGGTAGGCGCAGACTCCCACTCTCTGTTTTGCAAAAAAAAAAAAACATCCTTCTGAGGCCAATTGCTGCTTGAAACGCAGCTTCATTCCCCTCAAACTGAACCCTTTCAAAAACAAACCCCCCCTCACCACCACCTCCTCCTCCTCTTCCTCGTTCAAAACATCCCCATAACAAACCAGCGAATTGTTGCCCTTCCTTAACTTTTAAGGGTATTATGCACCATGTCCGACTTCAAAGCCTGTCTTAACTCCACACTTTAATTGTATCTTCCCCAGCTCGCTGCGTGCCATTTGATTCTGCTGACAACAGCACTTGTGCCTTCTCCTCGTCTGGCCACTGTTTGGTCCTGGTTGATGTTATGTGTTGACCCCCTCCACCTCCACCTCCACCTCCACCTCCACCACTGTTCCTCTCATCAGCTTCTTGCTCCCTTCATTGTCCCCCTGTTGTCACCTGCTTTGAAGAGGTAGCCTCCATTTCCTCTCTCGGCAGTCGGTTGTCGCCCCGGGTGTGTACACACCAAACAAACTTGAAACAGTAACCCCCTGTCCTACATTACTCTCTTTATCTGCTCTCTCTCTGTGCAAGCTGACTTCCTCCTCATGGCGCTAGTTGATAATTGCCATAAGCTTCCCTCTTGGTTTCATTTTCCATTGTCCTCCCCCAAATTCTTGGCTCTGGCTTGAGATAAAGGGATGAGTACTTCAAAGGGGTCTGCTAAGAGTTTAACCCCGAGCCGAAAGGAACGGCACACAATACTGTAATTGAGAGCAGTTACTGATCACAGAGCAGCAGCTCGGAGAGGACGGCGGCGGGAGACTCTGTGTTTACGGCTGCAACCGAGGTGGCCGGCAGCCGTTACGACCGACTCAGGAGAGCTCATAACCCCGTCGTAAAAACCTCTGAAGTGGCCGGATAGGAGGTGTTTTCCATCAAATCTAACTTTAGATAACGTCCAGAGCTGAGCCGCTTTGTGTTCGTAGAGAAAGAGGCAGTCAGCATTAGTGATTTATACCTTCCCTTTCGTCTCTATTTATACTTCCCTTTGTAGTAGGTCTGAAGTTGACCTGTCCCTGTAATAATATCTGCCCATAAAAAGAGACAGTTACATCCCATAACCTCTCCCCTCAGAGCCCTCTTTCAAAGCTCTTTTTATAGGGCCAAGGACACCCCCAGTCGCAGACCTGGGGTCAGCTCCTGAGGGGGGAAGACCCGACCTATGGGGACCACAGAGGGGCTTGACAAGGCAGGACACGAGGGCCCAACTGGCCCCAGGTACCGGCAGGGGGTCGGCAGCATCGCCATGGTGATGGTTTCCACCCCGGTGTGTTTACTGTCAGAGGTCAGCGTGGGCCCTCCAGAGTTAACAAAGACTGACGTTGTCTGGAGACACTCTGAATATTAGCCAGATGACCTGCAAACCCACCGCCGGACTGGATGAGCCTTCAGGAGATCAGAGACGGTGTTGGTCCAGTTTGACTGGTGAGCATCTGGCTCTGCTCCAGATGTTCAACATACTGTAAATGACTTCACAGCTTTTTTTTTGTGTCATACTCAAATACTTTGTTTCAAGGTATCTCAGCTGTTCATTCATTACCATTAGCGAAGCATCTCAGCCTCTCTGCTCTTCTACTCACTAGTTTTTATACATTATCTTTGTGTAAACTCATCCAGATCATGGTTACCCTGAGAACTTAAGATATTTAATTTTTGATTCTTAAAAACATTTCACGTCTGATTGTATAGCTACAGAAAGACCTCGACTGACTAGACGAGTCTTTAATGAGATCAGAGACGTTGTTGGTGCCGTTGGGCTGCTCCAGATGTTGAACATTCTGTACATGAATTCACAACTTCTTTTGTGCGTCACACTCAAATACTCATCTATTTCTTTGAAGGTATCTCAGCTCTTCATTCATTACCGTCAGCAAAGAATCTCAGCTTCTCTGCTCCATTCTTAACTAGTTGTCATGCATTTTGTTTGTGTGAATTCTCATCCAGGTCATGTTAATCCGAAGAGATTCAGACTTTCTGTTTTAATTTCTGAAGACATTTCGTCTCTGACTATATGGCCACAGAAAGACTTCGACTCTGTGGACCAGAGGTTGTGTTTGTGCAGTTTTTAAGTCTGACTTGTGAATGTTTCACATCTGGCTCTGCTCCAGATGTTGAACATACTGTACGTGACTTCACAACTTTTTTGTGTCACACTCAAATACTCATGTGTTTCTTTGAAGGTATCTCAGCTGTTCATTCATACCTTTAGCTAAGCTTTTCAGCCTCTCTGCTCCTTTCCTCACTAGTTTTCATGCTTTATCTTTCTGTAAATTCATCCAGGTCATGGTTCTCCTGAGAACTTTAGACATTTCATTTGAAGACATTTCACGTCTCACTGTGTAGCTACAGAAACACCTCGACTGTGTGGATGAACTTTTACGTGATGAGAGATTGTGTTTGTGCAGTTTCAAGTCTGACTCGTGAGCGTTTTACATCTGGTTCTGCTCCAGATGTTGCATATACCGTAAATGATTTCACAACATTTTTTGAGTCACACCCAAGTACTCATCTATTTCTTTCGAGGTATTTCTGCTGTTCTTCCATTACCTTTCAGATGTGTATTTTAAATGTTCATTCATTACCTTTTGCAAAGTGTTTCAGCTTCTCTGCTCCATTGTTAACTAGCTTTCATGCATTTTGTTTGTGTAAATTCTCGATCATTCAGGTCATGTTAATCCAAAGAGATTCAGACTTTCTATTTTTGATTTTTGAAGACAATTCACATTTCAGACCTCAACTGTGTGGATCAGAGATTGTGTTTGTGCAGTTTTAAAGTCTGACTTGTTAGCATTTCATATCTAGCATGGCTCCAGATGTTGCATATACTTTGCATGATTTCTCAAGTACTCAAACACCACTATTTGTTGTAGTTTATGCGTTTCTTTGAAGATATCTCAGCTGTTCATCCATTACTTTTTTCAACGTTTTTCAGCTTCTCTGCTCCTTTGTTCTCTAATTTTCATGCATTATCTTTGTGTAAATGCTCAATCATCCAGCCTATTTTTTTAACCTCTCATCCATGAGATTTCTTCAGGTCTGAACCGAAGAAGCCTCTTGGATAAAACATCTTCAAGTGCAGCTGCCTGAATCTCTTAGGATTAGTTTTCATGCACTTTCAACATGTGGCGTTCAGGTGTTGCTGCTTTTATTTTATTCAAAGTCTAATTTCAGTTTTAATCAGTTGAGCTTCTCTGCAAACTTTCCACAAAACCCCCTGAGGAACCGTGGGCTACAAGCTGCTCATCCTTTGCCGGGACAGTGAGTTTGATGTCGACACGTTGGGAATGTTTTCTGAGTTTGAAAGTGGCCTTTGAGTGAGGAACGATCCCTTAGTCATCGCGGCTGCTTCCTCTTTTATTAACCTTGATGGGAAGCGAGGCGTCAGGGGAGAAAGTTTCATAGCACCTTTAGCAAACAGGCTGATCAAAGTGTTTGCCGTCTTTGTACTGTACTTTTTTGGATCCTCCGTCCGCTGAGACAACAAGGACACACAGACACCTACTGTCTCTCTTTCAAGAATATAGCCAGTCATCCTCCACAAAGGCTCCCCTGTGGCGCTCATTTGAAGACTAAAGACCCATCCAAACACTGTTGACTCTGTCCAATAAACACTATTACCATCACCGACTAATAAAGGAAGTGCTGTGTCCAGAACGTCCATTGCTGCTGCTTCCAAACATGGACGGATTGATGGATGTATATTGGACGTCTGGGGCCTTTTTTTTAATCTTATCTGCAGTTAAGGAGCTGCAAAGAGGAGTTTGTCTTGTGTTGCTTAACATCCTTCAGAGAACTTATCCTCAGTGAGCAGATGTTTTAATCTGCCACTGGTAGGAGTGACAACAGCTCTCTGATTCCATTTCCTAGTTGCAACACTAAATATAAACAAATCATTAGATGGAGGAAAGTCACTGTGTTTTTATTTACAAACAACAAATTGTGATGCAAAGAACTTGTTGCAGCTCAGCAAGTGTTTGGCTCCTGCAGCTGGGCTAAACAGTGGACTCACAGGATTGAAAATTAAATCATTATCCTGCAGGATTATTGTGTTGTTTTGGCTTGTGGTCAAAAAATATCACAAATGTGCTGTTTAATGCATGTACTGTGCATGTGCATTGTGCAGCTCCGGGACTCCAGTGGGTTAATGTGAAGAACTATGCAGGTCCAGAGCAGGAAAAAAAACGATCCCTGCGTCTTTAAAGTTTATGTAGCAACAGAGGGATTGTAGCGATAATGCTATTGGGGCGGTAGATCAGTTACTTCTGACGCTCCAAAGCCTCGGGGAGTTGGCTCAAGATTGCCTGTCTTTGATAAGGTCCTCACACTGGAGCTGCAACTTCGTGATCTGGGAAAAGATCGCAAAAACGCGGCGAAAAAGCGCCCGGGTCTGGAAATAAAGCGAGCCACCTTTAAAATACGCGTCTTCCCGACAGACCGAGACCCATCTGGGGAAGCTCCGGCTCCGGTTTCTATTTTTTCTGAGGCTTCCATCTGCATTTGTTTTTTATGCAGCTGTCGGGACCCGGCAGTCGGTTCCTCACTTTGAAGTGCGCTGCTCAGCCTCCCGGTTCAGTCGGAGCTGGAGTCGCCTACAGGAGAGACCGGAGCGGCATGGCAGCCTGACGCAGGGAGGAGACAGGGAGGAGGCACTACTGCGAGCTTTTCCCCCTCTCCACAGCATTTTGCTCTCCGTAAACCGACTCGGACCGTATGTGGACGCCAGCCTTGTGGATTATACGCGCTTTTCTGTGGATAAAAATCCCTGGAGTTTAAAAAAAACATTTGGACGCGAACTCGTGGATCGATGGTAAGTTCCAGAGTTGCGCCTCCTCACCGGCCCCCACTGGAGCGCTTTGATGTGCTGTTGACTCGCCTTTGAAGTAACGTTCTGCGGGAAACGACGCGCTTTTCTTCCGTTTAAACGCCGTTAAAAACGCACCGAATCGCTCGCGTCCCCGGTCACTTTGGTTTTCTTTTCGGTTACGTTGCGATTGTAGACGCGAATTTGAAAGTAGGGACCTCTAAGAAAAGTGCTGCTTTCTTTTTGTGGAATTCCTCCCCCACAAGATCAGAGACTTTGGTGTACTTGGACCGGACAGAGGCTGTTTGTTCGCCTTAGAGAAAACTGAGCAGCGACGTGACAGTTTGAACTGCACTCAGCTTTAATGTGAAAGTGTCAGTTTGCATGTAGAACATCTGCACGGTTCGTTCTGCTGCTCGGTAACGATCAGCTGCGTGTTTTTTACGCATCGGTGGCTCCACATTAACTATTTTGGTCACGTTTTTCCTTCTGCTGGAGTTTGTCCCACGTCGGTGTCCTACAGGTCCACTGCTCACATTTAGCTGCTGGTGATGAGCTGAGGGAAGTGTCGGTGGACGGTAACGGAGGAGCAGCAGCCGGACTCAGAGCCTGGAATCAGGCTGATGGATCCGGAGGCGTCCAGCCGCGTCCGTGCGTAAAGCTGTGATAAGTGTGAGATTCCTGCTGATGTGTGGCTGACATTCGTGTAATTATCACGGCTCGTGTTGTGATCGGGGCAGGAGGATGTTGCCTCATCGCTCAGGTGGATTTTCACTGTGAGACTTTACTGTTAAACTGCTGTTAAAATGCGTCCTGGCGCCTCGGTGAAAATCACATTTCCTGAGATATGAAGAAGTGCTGTTTATGTAATGCTGCTGCAGCGTTTCTCCAGTTTTTTTCTCTCTCCTGTGAACTAGTCTGTCTGTTTCTGTAGAAGTCAGAGAGTCTGAGAAGACTCTTACTGCGTCTGGGGCTCTTTGAAGTTGGGGCGGATCTGGTTTTGATTAGATCGATACTTTGTGTTTCAGAGAGAAGACGGGCAGCCGGAGAGAAGCTCCCCGCTGACATAAGAGAGTGAGGAGATTACAGTAGAAGCTCAGAGGAGGAACAACACTCGGCTCTCTGCTGCTGCCTCCAGAGCCATGAGCCGGCCGCTTATGGACCATATCGCCAGTAGTTTCAGCGAAGATGCTCCTCGACCCCCGGTGCCTGGGGAGGAGGGCGAGGCGCCCTGCTACCCCGGCAAACTCGCAATGATGAAGCCCCTGGAACCCCCCAAAGCCGCGCTGCTCGGCTCTTCGGGCTCCTCGGCCAGGAGGAACGAGGATGGTCTGGGGGAGCCCGAGGGGAGTGCCTCCCCGGATTCTCCGCTCTCCCGGTGGACCAAGTCTTTGCACTCCCTGCTCGGGGACCAGGACGGCGCTCTGCTCTTCAGGACGTTCCTGGAGAGGGAGAAATGTGTCGACACTTTAGACTTCTGGTTCGCCTGCAACGGCTTCAGGCAGATGGACCTCAAGGATACCAAAACGCAGAGAGTGGCCAAAGCAATTTACAAGCGCTACATCGAGAACAACAGCATCGTCGCCAAACAGCTGAAACCCGCGACCAAGACCTTCATCCGGGATAATATCAAGAAGCAGCACATCGACTCTGCCATGTTCGACCAGGCGCAGACGGAGATCCAGAGCAACATGGAGGAGAACGCCTACCAGATGTTCCTGACCTCTGACATTTACCTCGAGTACGTGAGGACTGGAGGAGAAAACCCGAGTCTCGTCAACTCCAACGGCCTGGCCGACCTGAAGGTGGTGTGTGGATACCTGCCCACGCTCAACGAGGAGGAGGAGTGGAGCTGTGACTTCAAAGCCAAAGCTCTGGTGGGACTGTCGGCCAAGGTGCAGAGGGCCCCGGTGACCCTGATGGAGAGGGCGTACAGGTAGGACAGCAGCACCTTCTCACTCCACATCTCACTTAGTTCACCCCGCAGACAGCTTTTAGCATGTGTAGAAATGCAACACATGTTTTCCTGCAGCTCCATTCCACAGTTTGGAGCCTCCGTGGCCCTCCTCTCCCCACTCAGCCTTCCAGCAGCAGCAGCCCTCTGCTGGCGCTGGCCTGGATTTCTGGGGCTTTGAAATAGTTCCGCAGAATAAGAGATCGTCTTCCACAGGAAAAGTTCACAGAGCAGGGCTGGCTCTGGCCCCAGCCAGCAAATAATAGATGATGACATTGCTATGCTATGCTTCCTCCTGCACCAACGCTGTCCACATATAAATCTATAGGGGGATGCTCTGTAGTCCCATTAGGTTAAAACTGCACCCAGATCAGATCCGGTTAGAGGCCTGCTGTTGTGGTTTTAGATGGTAGCAGCATCTTCAGACTCAGTGACAGCAGACTGACAGCTACCTGCTCTGGACAAGCAGCCACTGACAGCTGCAGTGATGAAACAGGTTTAATCAGCCACTTTTCCCAACCTCTCACCTGAAAACAAACCCTGAATCCACAATCCAGACCCCGCCACTCCCTTCTTCCCCTTCGTCTCTTGTTTGTATCATTCCTCCTCTAATTCCCTCCTTTGCTGCTTTTTTATTTCTGTCTTCTCCACTTTTTTTTCTTTTTTTTTTGAAAACTCAGCGATGCTTTTGGAGCGAAAGTGAGGGGGGAAAGAGAGCGGAAAGGAAGGACGGAGGTGGGGGTTGCAGGGAGGGAGGGAGGGAGTGCAACTCATGAAAGAAAGGGAGGGAGGAGAGAGGATAAATGAGGGGGTGAAAGAGAGGCAGGGAGGGAAGAATGCAAGGCCAGCTGTGTTAAATACCTGACTCTTTGCGAGCCCCTCTGAAGGTCAGCCTGGAGCTGGGGGCCTTCAGCTTTAGTCATGCTGGTGAAGACCACCCTCTCCCCCCGTCTCTCTCCCCTCTCTCCCCTTTCTTTCCTTCTCTGACACACTCTCATGCTTCCGCTCTGTACTTTTTTTTCTCCATGCTCTCTCCCCTCTTTCCTCCCCCTCTAAGAATGCACACACAGCGGGAGACGTATGCCGGCGAAAGTGCAGAAATGGAGATCGTCATTCGTTCATTACAACCTCAGAATCTCAGATCCACATAAACGGCTCCCTCCTCAGCGAGCCAAATGTCACCCACCTGTTGGATAGTGTTTCACGCAGTTGCATTAATGTTAATCTGATCTCTGTTGTTGTAACCTCCGCAGATCATACAAGAGAGGAGACTCGCTCAACCCCTGCCATGTGGGCTCCTTCGCCCCCGTCAGCAGCACCAATGACAGCGAGGTTTCCAGTGACGCCTTGACTGACGACGCCATGTCGGTGACTGACAGCAGTGTGTAAGTGGATATTATCCAAACACGAAAGCGAGTGTGTGTGAGGAGGGTGAAATGAGGTGCCGGGGATGTCCACGAGAGATTTCAGTGGCAGCTTTCCCCCTCAGCTGGTTGACCGGCTGGCTGTTGTGCAAATATTGATAGATTGTGGCCCATTGGAAAGCCAGGATGTGGAGTGGCTCGATGCCAAACCCCGTTCTGAAACTCATGTAATGTGGACTTTGTGAGTTGATATGTGGGAGCGAGTGCAGTGGCTTTAAATGTAGCGCATCGGTCGGCATGGCTTTGTAGGATTAACTGATCAGACAAGGCTTAATTGTTTCATCTGACAGGAGTCTAAAATGAAAGAGTTTGCAAAGAAGCGTGCAAAAGTTTGGCATTTTTGCTGCCTAGACTCTTTGCTCTCCTGCCTGTGGAATCAAAGCGGTGACTAATCAGTCGTGTTATGCAGCTGTCCACATGTGATCGGCGCTTATCTGCGTACGTGCCTCGGGCCTCGTTCCCGTCGAGGATTACTCGGCGTCGTCACGTGGCCCTCAAGTGACAAGGTGCCATGAGGTCATTGTGTGGTGCACAGCTCAAGGCCGGGAGCGCTCAGGTCAGCTGGTTCTGGACGCCAAGCAGAGCGACGTCGGCACAACTTGTTCTTTACCTCATCTCATCTGGGAGGTGTCAAGGCCTGATGTCAGTGAAAACAGCGAGGTTAACTCTGACCGAGATACTGATGGTTAGTGCAACCAGTGGGCCGGGCTGCAGGAAAATATGGCAGCTATAAAGACTTTTTTTTTTTTTTTTTTTTTTTTTTACAATAGGGAGTCTTCTGCTCTGGCATATCTCTAGACAGTCACCCTTCAAAGACACCGAGGCCTATATAGTCCTGTTCTGCTGTACTTTGCCCAGCATGGTGACAAAGCCGGGCCACGGGGACGCCTCATTTCCTGCCCACTCTGGCCTTGATCAGAATATCTGCTGCTCTTTAGGTCAGTTAAAAAGACCCATGAACATTTGAATCTCATTTACAGATAAAGAAAAAAACAGAAAAGGGGGAGAGAGAGTGGAGAAAAAAAGCAACGAGGGAGGAGGCGGTTGGGTGGGAAGAGAAAGAGAGTGGTGGAGGGGGGATTTTTGCTTATATCTTATTTATGGATTTGCTTGGACGCTGGGGAATGCAGCTGCGCAGACTTCAAACATTACCTTATCTTACAAACCAGCCTTTTGATGTGTGGAGATCAGAGGCTGGCTGCGGCAGCGCTTGCCAAATGAAGATTGGGAGGGGAGGGGGAGAGCTGCTTATGCGCATGACTGTGGCATTTCAAAGCAAAAGTGGAAAAGTGCTCCTCAGTTAGGCTAGGTCACCAGGAAACTGCTGTTTAGCATGAGAGGAAAGACACTGTTTTATACTGTCAAGCGCTGCGGTTTGAAGCCGGAGCTTTGCTGTTTGTTGTTTGATTTCATTTTTCCGCCAGTCAGCCGTTCGGTGCCTCAGTTAGATGTAACCAGGTTAGCTGCACCCTTGGGTCCTGTCCTGCAGTGACTCTTTCAATAAGCGTAATGAGGAGCTAATGCTAACAGTGTCCTCAGCTTTACATGGCAGTCAGTAGGGGAATGCTAATGCTGACGCTACTTCAGGCCAGAGCACACTGGGGCTGCAGGAAACGACCAGCAGGGCGCCCAGTGTTGTGCTGAAGCCAGAGCTGAAGATGAGTGTCATTTCTAGGGCAAAAAAAGCCTCCTACCACCTCAGTCAGAACCATACAGCACGATCCGCTCCAACACAAGACCAGAAATACTGGCTCGGTTTACCCCTGAGTGGCTTTTCTGTTTTTTGTTCTCAGATTAAGCCTGAAAGATGAAAAGCAAAACCGATCGGATGATTAATAAATTAGATTTCTTCTTGCTTGAAGTGTGTTTGATCTACCCAGTTGGCTAACGAGCCTCTTCCTGAATGGCTGTTTGGTCTTTAATGATGTATCTGATTGGGTAATTGACCTCTGTGATCTGTCTGCTCGCCCCCAGAGATGGCATCCCTCCATACAAACTGGGCTCCAAGAAGCAGCTACATAGGGAGATGCAGCGCAACATGAGGATGAACAGCCAAGTCTCTCTGCCTGCGTTCCCTGTAAGTACACAAACACACAAACACACACACACACACATGCTCAGAAGTCTTTCTGAGCCCGGGTCCCACAGTGTAATTTCCATACCACCCTCTGTTCCGGGTCTCTCTTGGTTCTATGAATAGTGCTGCGCAAACTGTATTTGGCATTCTCAATTCAACAACACCAGCAAAGATCTGAAGAGTAACGTCAAAGACCCAGCCTCCCACTCACACACACACACACACACACACACACACACACACACACACACACACACACACACACACACACACACACACACAAGCCCCCTCCCTACCTTTGGTGTCACCTACACCCCCATTAGGGTTCCTTGAAGTCGGTGGGAGACGGGGAGGTCTCTAAGCTGTTTATCGTCGCAGCGCTCGGAACACACCGGGGTTTTTTTCTTCCCCACCGATGCTGTAAATATGGAGAACGGGGAGAGATGAGGAAGATCTCTGCCGCTTTATCCCGAGGGCTCTGAAATCAGCCCGGTTCCTCAACAAAAACACAAAGATACTCAGACGCATTCACGCGCACGCAGCGCTTTGATCCGCAGATGAATGGAGCAAACGCAAAGGGAAATGACAACTTCCAACAGAGCTGGCCCCCTTTTTTTTTTTTCTCCACAGCACTGCCACCCCCCTCCCTCCCTCCCGACACACAAATGCTCCGCCAGCCCCCTCCTCTAAAAGTGAAGGATCTGAGGGAAGAGTTTGAGCGTGTCATGTGAGCTCTCAGCGGGTCAGAGGGGAGTTTAAGGCTTAAGAGAAACTGGCTTCAGGTTGTCCAGCTTGCAGAAGTAGCAGCTTGTTAAAGTAAACTTGATGTAACCCTCGTTTTTTTTTCTTTCTCAATGTTACGGGGTATTCAGCAGTCATTAGGAGGAGATCTACACATTGGATCTTATTCCGCTCCTCTCTCACTATCTGTCTTTTGCTTTATTTTTGCTTTCATTCTTGTTTTTGTTTCTTGTTCTGATTTTTAGCGATGGCTGCCATTCCCATGGTGCACCAGCCCCCGGCGCCATCAGACAGCCCCTCTTTTTCTCACTTTTTTCTCCCCTTTATCCCAACTACAAAGAGATACGAAAACTAAAAAAAAAAAAGGAGGAAAAATCAAGAAAGCGCCAGCACGAAAATGCAAATACTTTAAGATGTGTGCGCACACTGTCACTGCACTGTACCTTAAAGGTGCCCAGTGTGTGACGAGTCGGGGAGGGGGATAAATTACCTCAACCTCTCTCATCTTCCATCCTTTCTTGTCACCTTTATCTCCTTCCTCCACTCCTTTCCTCCCTTCGTTTTCTCCTGCACATCTCTGAATCTCAACTTCTCTCAATTTTTTTTTTTTATCCTTCATCCTTTCCTCCCTGGAGTTCTCTTCCACCCCCTGTCGATATATGGCTTTTATTCCTAGATGTAAAGCCACTGCTTCCCATCAATCTATCCCTCCATCCCTCCCTCCGCCACCCTATTCTCCCCCCACTGAGTGTTTGATATTTGACGAGGAAGCCTTTGAAGTGAGCTGACTTTAAAGTGGCCTGCTGATGATGACAGAGGGAGCCGGCCGAGGCCCGGCCCGGCCCGGCCCGGCCCAGCGTGACCGTGCAGCTAGCCTGCCACCCTTAAAGCAGCGCTGTAGCCCTGGGTGCTGATAGAGTGGCCTGATCATTACTGCCACTGGTGGAAAACAATGCATAAATTTAGACAGATGAGGCAAGAGGAGCTTGGATGTGTTTGTAGAAGTTGGCAGGCATGACGGGAATGATACAACCGCTAATGTACCTCCTTCTCCCCACAGCGGACTCGCCGTCCTCCCAAGGAGATGGTCCCGATGGAGCCGGCAGAGTTTGCAGCTCAGCTCATCTCCCGCCTGGAGAGCCTGAAGAGGGATCAGGACACCATCAGCTCTCTGGAGGAGAGGCTGCAGCAGATTCAGGAGGTTTGTGTGGGTTCTTACTGGGAATGTGAGTCGTGAGATGTCGTGTTTTTCCTGCTGCTGATGATTTTTGTTTTTGCCAGGAGGAGGAAAGAGAGGATACCGAGATCATGGGAAGTGCTCCACAGCTCTCCCCCCACCCCCTGACACTGCTGTCGGGCTCCTCTGATGAGGACCCCCAGGCCATCCTGGATGAACACCTTTCTCGGGTCCTGAAGACCCCCGGCTGCCAGTCCCCCGCTGTGATCCGGCACTCCCCTCGCTCCAGCTCCCCAGAGCACCGGCCGTTCACCCGTGGAGCTTTTGGAATCAAGTCGCTGGTGCGGACCGGACCCTCCACTTCCTCTGTCTCCAGTCCTGACCAGGGGGCGTTCACTCTGGCCCTGGAGCCCAACAAAACCCTCGTAAGCAGGCAGAGCACCAAGCACATCCACCACCACTACATCCACCATCACGCCAGTCCCAAGTCCAAGGAGCAGATAGAAAGGGAGGCGGCGCTCCGGGTGCACGGCGTTTGCTCCAGCGACGGCGACTGTCCGCCCTGCCAGCCTTACCAGCGCAGCCGCAGCCTGGGCAGGGAGATGTGTGGCTCCATCTCCACCGACAGCAGCGTGGGGTCAGTCCCAAGCACCTCTTAAAACCAGCATCCCTTTTATTTCCTGTTGTTCTTGCGCTGACTGATTCGTCTTCCTCGCAGGCGTTCCAGCTCTCTGTCGAGGCGAGTGTGTCGATCAGGAGCAGAGGACGGCGTTGCAGAAAGGTGCGTGGAGGACTGTGGACCCTTGCAGCTGCCCAGCGACACCACAGACCCGGCCCAGAACGTGCTGCAGTGGATCCTGGAAAGCAAACGGCAGGGAAGGCACAAGTCTCACAGGTGAGCGTCGACTAACACCCGGAGCGCTCGGTAGTCTCCTGATTTCCCGTCGGTGCATGTAGTCCTGACTTCTCTCTCCCTCGCAGCACCCAGAGCACCAAGAAGTCCTTCGGAGGCTCCTCTGCTCAGACTCATACGTGGGGCGGCGGTGGAAGCTGCGGCCACCTCCGCAGCCACCAGCCGGCCCAGCCGTTCATCCAAGACCCGGCCATGCCTCCCCTGCCTCCTCCCAACACTTTGGCCCAGCTGGAGGAGGCCTGCCGCCGACTGGAGGAGGTCTCCACCAAGACCACCAAGCAAAGGTTTGTTGACATTTCTGCTGTTGGCGTTTTATAAATCCACTTTCTAGAGCTGTCTCCGAACCCAAACCTTTTCAAAACATCAAACTGACCCTGTCTCTGCTTCTACCAATAGAAGAGTTAGACTCTTTACTGATATTAATAATATTTAGTACTATTCTGACATTATAGAACCCCTGTCTTCCAGTTATAAATCCATTGTGGTCCATGAAACAAAGGTAACCAGAGAGTACATTTTAAGTAATGCTCCTAGCCTTAGCCAACTTTCTTGTTCGGTCATTGCAGTTATGTCTTTTTTTAATCTTCTGAACCCCAAAACCGGTCATCTGGTTTGAAATGCATGCTGCTTTATTTAAAAATCGCAAAAATTACACCAATTATCATAGCGAGAAACTGTGAAAACATAAAAAATCAGCAGATTTTCAGCGGTCTCAAAATCAACCAGCAAGAAATCTGGAACATAGTTTAATTCTACATGTTTCATTTATAAAAATTCCAAATATAAACCACTTTGCAGTGACAAGAATCCGTAAAAGAACAAAAATTCTGTGTTCCTCGGAGCAACCGCAAAGCCGTTAGTGACTCAGCTCCGACCGACAGTCGCATGAAGAAAAATTCAGGGACTTTTTGGCTGAACTGGACTGAACTGCTCACACAGAGCAAACAGGAGACAAATTTAAGATCTGAAGAAGTGAAATATCTCTGGTATGTAGAAACCACTAGGGTTGACAACGCCTGTGGGCAATCGGGGGGTTTTCCAATTGGTTTGTAAAATGAATAATCAGAGAAATTCGACTTTTTTCTTGACTTTGATGCTTTCCATTTGTTTCCATGAAAAATGTGAAAAAAGTCCAGTGATGTTGAGGGACCGCCAGTGTTTTGGTGATCACAGTGGTTTGTTTTACGTCCTCGCAGGCATCCGACGTCCAGCCTCCAGCGTGAGAAGACCCACCTAGTGCCTGTCCAGGGTGGGGGGTCCGTCCCTCTGTCGCTGCCCGTCTCCAGCCCCGCCGGCCTCCTCGCGTCCAGCCTCCAATCAGAAGAGTACGATGCCTCTAGCGTCCCGCCCTCCCCTTCCTCTCCTCCTCTCTGCTCCTCTTCCTCCTCCTCTCAGCTATAGCCTCCAACTTGCCGTGTACTTCGACCCTTTTAACTCTTCCTTCCTGTCACCTGCACCGCTCACTTGCACATGTACGGAGGTAGACGAGTAGCCTCATATCACACATACGCACACACTGAAAGAGAAGGTGGCCCCCTTTTTTTTTTTTTGCAGAGCTTATTTTAGGCTTTGTGCACAGAGATCTGGCACCTCCTCTGTGTTTGCACGAGTCTTGTGTATCCGTGCCGTGTGGTGGGAGTGTGTAGTCACTGCACCACCTGACCGAGACTTCCCTTTCATATATATGTATCATTTTTATTGGCTGTCCTTCAGTGAGCTGGCAGTCGGCTGGGGCGAGCAGAGCTTAGCAAAGAGAGAGATCCTCTGAAGTGGGCCTACAAAGCCTTGGACATAGCTGAAGGGGAATTGATAACACACTGCTCCTTCTCCGTGCCCACACAACACACTCTTACTGATGGCACTGGGTCACTCACTCACAGTTACTGTATTTCTAGTCTTCTGAAACTAGGAAATTGTTGGTTAGAGTCCCTCAGAAGCATTGCTCCGTTTCTTATTTTGTCTTTTTGATGATTTTGTTGAGTTTGTCCGCTACTTGTCTTGACGCTTTCTGTCCCTGTTTTGTCCTGGCAGGTGTAAGAAGGCTTTAGGAAGTCATGCGGTGTGCAGTGGGGAGACGGTGGTGACGTACTTCTTCTGCGGTGAGGAGATTCCTTATCGGAGGACGATGAAGAGCCACAGTCTCACTTTGGGCCACTTCAAGGAGCAGCTCCGCAAGAAGGGCAACTACAGGTGTGTGGGGCAACGTTTGAAGTTTCACAGGAGCGAATGTGATGAATTAGAGGCCGTGAAGCTGCTGTAAAACAAAGAATAACTTGCAGTGTTATTCCTTTCTAAAGTTTGCCTCCGTCTGCATGTTATTGATCGTTTTACATCAAATTCACATCACCAGTTTCAATCCTGTAGTGGACAAACATTTGTGGAAACTAGGGCTGCAGCTATTGATTATTTTAAGAATCGAGTATTCTATCAATTATTCTGATGATTAATCAGATTCCACACTTGGCATGCTCGTTACAGCATCAAAAGAGGAAGTGAGCGCATTGTGCAGCAGAAATAACCGTCCTGGTGGAAAACACGCAGATATCTGTGGTGTATTGTACATATATAGTTAGTACAGGGGTATTGAGGTTTTAGTTTTTGTCAACTCACATAAAGAAAGTCTGACTATGTCAAACTGTCTTCATAGTTCAGCCTTTGATCTGATAAATGCTGTAAACACTAGAAAAGCTGCGCCGGTTAAAATAGAAGTGTCCCATCAAATTTATAATCGTCATAATTTATAATTTTCCGTATAGGATGAAGTTGGATAGTTAGTGACCTGGAGTCTAGTATGTAGTGGATTAAACGAAGCCTCCATTCAGAGGATTTCAGTAAACAATTAACTCGAGGAATCATTTCAGCTGTGGAGGAAATCACAGCCAGGAGGACGAGGAAAAAGCTGTTGTCATTTTAAACATTGTGAGGAATTGTCGCAGCCACAAAGTTAATTCTTCCTTCTACACAGTTTTGTGATAAAATTCCTCCTTCGGACTGATTTATGTTTTCGTTATCAGTGTTTGTTTCGGCGTGTGTGCAGTCGGGCCTCTGGTTTAGTGTGTTTGGGCGCAATGAAAAGGAAAGAACAAGAGGCGGGGAGGGAGGGAGGGAGGTGCAGGGGTTAGTGGGAGAGTTTGAACTGCAGCGATTTGGGTCCCATCTGGTATTGATTTCCATGCTAAGGCACACTTAATACACATGGCTTTGAAGCCCCAGCCCCTTTCATTTCAACCAACAAAGACTCACACAAATGGCCAGCGTGCAAATTCTTCACTGATGCTATCAGGGCCTCTTTTTTTTTTTTCCTCTCTTTGCTCTGCTGTGTGTACGCGCTCGCGTCGAATGTGCACAATGTTTACACATGTTGTAATCATTTTATGGATATTTTTGAAAGGCAGATTGTTAAATGGCAGATCCGCTTGTTTGCCCAACTGCAGGGCCCTCGACTGAGGCCGCCGCGTGTTTGCGCAAAGAGATTTTACTTTGATTGCTTCTTTCCAGTGGGCATTAAAGGGAAAAGATCAAACATTTATTGTTTAGGCTGCCACAGTCTCCAGGATAAGCACGGCTCGAGTATTGTGTTAATAATTACAGGTATCAAGCCGGAGAAAGGGGGGAAAAAGAACTTACAGAAAGTTCTTCCTGTCCAGATGTGTGCAGCGTTTTTGGATCAACAAATGTGACGAGCACTTTGCCCCGAGTCCTCCACATCTGTCTGTTTGCTCCTCTCTCTGGCTCGCCGTCTCAGTTCCTGTGTCATACCGTCCTCGTTTTTTTGGAAAGCGAGCGGCACTTTAATCGCAGCCAGAGAATGTGTGGAGTTGGGTCATTTCAACATGGCAGCGGTTCAACAAAGAACAGTACTGCTCGGCCCTGCCAGACGATATTGGTGCCAGATGTCAGTGCAAACGGAGGGAGAGGAGGGGAGGAAGGGGGGAGGCAGATCCAGCCACATAAAACATGTTCCAGTGGAAATTCAGCCTCTCTCTGTCTCTGTCTGTCTCTCTTAGCTAAAAACATCGTGGCTCTTTGAAGATTTTTTTTTTTTTTAAGAGTTGGAGGGATTTTTCTGTTTTTTTTTTCATCCTCTCCAAACAGAAAAGGAGGAAACAGTGATCATGTGCATCTTGTGCTCTTTTTATTTCATCTCGTTGATCTACTTTATCTCATTTGCTTTCCTGAGAAGAGGCCCCTTGTGCTGCGTTTTAGTTGAAGTCTTCCTGTATTTTAAAGCTTTTTATTAGTGACCACCCTCGAGCTAATTGCCGCATGTGAACTCGCATGCACCGTAGCTGCACTTTTATAAGCGTTGCATGTTGTCAGACGCTCACAAACATACCTACATTCCAGCCGCCCCACACACGGAGCGAATGGAGGCATTTTTCCATTACATACTTAATGAGTGGATTCTGAGACCCTGCTAACCGACCCACCCCTGCTGCTTTCTCTTCCTCTAAAAATGAGGATAAGGGGAGGGGGGTTGCATCATTATGGCCCAGTGAAGTCATGGCTGATGAAAGGCCCCTCCTTTAATTCTGTTTTTTTTTTCTTTAACACACAAAAAAAGTTGTCCGTCAGCTGCCCTTCCTATAGCTCACAGCGAGGGCTACCAACAGGGGTAAGGAAGGACACAGTGTACCGCTCGAGCTTCCTCCTCCTCCTCCTCCTTCACTTTGTTCTTTTCTTTGTCCCTGTAATAATGAAGCAGGAGATGAGGAGTGAGCGAAAAACCCAGAGCTTGTGTGTCTTCTGAGTGGGTGTGTAGGAGTCGGGGGGTAATGACAGGCAGACTTGCAGGCACCCGAAATTTCAGCCTTTGTCAAAGGACCCCTTCATTTGCACGCGGGTCTAATTGGCCCCTGTTAGCCGGGGCAAAACTCACAACAACACAACGAAGGGAAAGGAAAAGGGAGAACAAGTGGAGGGAGGGATGAAGCCTCTCGATTGGGTCCTCCAGCCCACAGCGGTCTGGAGGCTTGATGTTTAAGAAGTGTTTTGAAAACGATCGTCCCTAACGCTCTGTTCAATCTCCCTCTGTTGCAGGTACTACTTCAAGAAGGCCAGCGACGAGTTCGAGTGCGGCGCCGTGTTCGAGGAGGTGTCGGACGACGGCTCCTTGCTGCCCACCTATGAGGGCAAGATCCTGGGCAAAGTGGAGAGGATGGAGTGACCTGAGTAGCCGCTGATGTTGGAATTCCACCCCTGCAGATGCTTCACACCTTTAGGAGGACTGGTGATGTCGCGGAAGGATTACTGAGGTTCGGACTGGACAAGAAGCGAGATATTTCTGGACTATCAAATGAAGAAAACTGTGTTGCTGGACTGAAACATCTCCAGAAGAGACTCTGGGTGAATGACCACTCGTCAAAGAAAGCCGGGTGGTGGGTTTAATGTGAGACTGAGAGCCCACCCGACCCCACATTACTAATATGTATATGCAGATATACATGTACATTGCATTGTATTGTGATGCTCGTATTGCTGTGTAAAGATTTCTATTGCTATTTATTGGAAAAAGTCCCTGTCCCAAATCTTATTATTCTTCCATGGACAAGCTGCTTGGAGTTGGAGAAACTTCTTCCATCTTCCACATCCGTGATTTCTCCCTTCGGTTCTCGAGCAAGGGGGGTTAGTTTTTCTTTCTTTTTTTTGTTTTTCTTCCGGCCCCTCATATTGAACTGTAAACTTCAAAAATACCTCTTCAAAAACTCCACTCCTCCTGCTGGAGGTTTTAGCGGGACGTCTCTGATCTCTTTGGCTGGAGAGCCGACTGCTGAAGCTCTGAGAACGGCTCTCCATCACTTAAGGTTCAATAATATATTTACTACTGCAGTGCTATTTGTGGATGTGTCCCCATCTGCTCCAAAGGGCCCTTAGTGCGCTATGAAAAATGAGCGAAAATGCTATTAATGTTTAATTCCCTTCTCTGGGACTCTGCCCAGCTAGCCTTGATCTGTCACGTCTTAGTGCCTTTGTTTCAGTGGCGCAGGCATCGCACAAATAGCCTCCATGTTTAGAGGAAACTGCCCTGAACAGGTCCTTGAGTCCCCAAAATGTGTTTACACCAAGATTTACCAACAAAAAGCTCTATAATGTGCCCCCAGTGTGCTTACCTGTGTACGTAGGTGTGTGTGTGTGTCTTTGTGTGTGTTTGTGTGTGTGAGAGAGAGCTGCTTTGTGTTGGGTTTGTGTATTTGAATCCTGCACTATGAGCTGCAGATGATGATGATGATGGTGATGATGATGATACACTATGTTGATAGTGTTTTAACTGAGTACAGTAGCTGTGCCTACATGGGTTCTCTCCATGTTTTTACCCTGTTTTCAGGGTCTTATTAATCCCTTGGTTTTTACAAGGGGCCTTATGTTGAAAAGATATTTTTATGCCTTTTAGTATCTGTTTCATCACGTTTATGTTTTATGATATTTTTCATGGCTTCCTCGGCTCCACTTGTAAACTGTAAATTATGCGTTCTATAGAGCTCAGTTGAAAAGATGCCTTGGTACTTTAATTATTGTAATTATGAAGAGATGTAGCCTTTATTAAAATGTTCTATTTTTCAAATTAGCACATTGCTTCCTATGGTTTTTCTGTGCGTTTGGGTTCCTCTGGCTCTAATTGGGATACTGCGATGGCGGTGTTTGTGTGGAGACTTCACACATCCCGCTGTGCAGCAGGCAACTCGCTGGATCCAGTGAGAAATTTCTGCCAGATTTGCATCCATTATCAGCTCTTAATGTACTCCCTGATGGAAATTAAAACATGCAGCATTAATTTGGCCACTAGAGCCTCCCTGTGTTTTGGGCTAAGCAGCAGACAGGGAGAGCTAAGTGTGTGTTAATGAGACATTTGGCAAATATATGTCATAAGTACATTTCGCTCAGCTATTTACATGCTCCAGTGTTTGGCCTCCTGTGGCACTTTATGAACTGTGCGTGAGTCTAATGTGCTCTTTTGCTCGGAGCCAATTAGAGGAGACAGATGTTAACGGTGTGAATGGAAGCTGCAGATATCGACCGTCAGCATTCTGCGACGGTCCGACGTTGTTTCTGTTTCTCAGATATGAAACCAGAAGAAAAAAAACACACTTTGGGAGGTTCATGTAAAGATTTCAACAAAATGCATCAGTTTTTCTCTTAATACTCTCATTTCCTGACTCGATTTCGATCTTCTGATCACTAAAATGCGCCTCGAGGTGAGAGAAGAGCTTAAAACAAAGAAACACAGGTGTAATAAGTAGCTTAACGTATAAATATTTGAATTTTACAGGTGAAACGGCACATTATAAATAACAGGTGACACTTGAAACTGACGATATGGAAAGAAGGATTCCTCATTTAGCAGCTTCAGCTCCTCTGTCCATCCTGTTAGGAGATAAGATGCTCAAGAAACAAGAAGATATGTCATTTGTAAAAGAAAAATCACAATTTCTGTGGCTCAGCCCCTAAACCTGCTGGTTAACTGGAAATTTAACTGTAAAAATCTGTAGTTTCCTCAAAAAATACTGCCAAAATGATCTGAAAAAGATTTGAACTGTAGTTTTTGAACAGCAAACAAGAATAAAAAAAAAGTGCAGATTTTAGGGACTACTTTCAGCTGTGGATGAATACAGATTTGGTGCATAAATAATATACAGTGCAAGAAGAAGCAGAAATGGGCTCATTTAAAGCCTTCAATAATGTTTAAATTACAAGAACACAAGATAAACATGCAGAAAATAATACAGGAAAAATAAAAACCATAGCAAACATCACAAAATATATTTCATAGTTACAAAAACACGCAAGTATGAAGCAGAAAATCTGAATAAATGTCATTTCTAGAGACCTCTATAATCTCTAAAAATCATATTTTTTATTTCTAATTGTTGTTAAAAGTCCTTTAATTTCTGTAAATCATCTCTCCCAGTCTCACAACCTGTTAGGGAAAAAAAGAGCAACGTTGAGTCTAATCACTGTATTTTTAACTGTATTTTTAACTTTTTTTTTTTTTTTTTTTTTTACAAAAAACCAAAATAAACATGCAGAAAATAATCCAGAAAAAATAAAAACCACAGCAAACTTCACAGAATATATTTAATTGCAACAAAAACATGCAAGTAAAAAGCAGAAAAAGCTGAATAAATTAAATTGTTAGATTTACAACCCCTCTCTCCCTGTTTTATCATCTCTAAAAATCATAGTTTTTTATTTGTAATTGTTGTTAAAAGCCATTTAATTTCTATAAATCATCTCTTCTTGTCTTACAACCTCTTTGGCAACAAAAATGAGCAACACTGAGGCTAATTTCTGTGTTTTTAACAGTTTCTTTTTACAAGAAGACAAAATAAACATGCAGAAAATAATACAGGAAAAATAAAAACTATAGCAAACGTCACAAAATATATTTCATAGCTACAAAAACATGCAAGTAAAAAGCAGAAAATCTGAATAAATTTCATTTCTAGAGACTCGCAACCACCTTCCTCTATCAACTCTAAAAATCTTTTTAATTTGTTCTTAAAAGTTGCTTAATTTCTGTAAATCATCCCTTCTTGTCTTACAACCTGTTCAGGAAAAAAAACGAATAATAATAATAATAATAATAATAATAATAATAATAATAATAATAATAATAATAATAATAATAATAATAATAAATTTTATTTGTAAAGCACTTTCATCACAGCAAAATCTTAAAATGCTACATTACAGATATAAAAGGATAAAAATAAAACAAACAGGTAAAATACGGATTTAAAAAAACGAACATTTCAAGGACGCGTTTATAATTAAAAGCTTTGTTAAAAAGAAAGTTCTATAGGCCTTTTTAAATGAGCTACGTTGAGGCAAATTTCTGTGTTTTTAACAGTTTTTTTTCTACAAGAACACAAAATAAACATGCAGAAAATAATACAGCAAAAATAAAAATCACAGCAAATGTGACAAAATATATTTAATAGCTACAAAAAACATTCAAGTAAAAAGCAGAAAATCTGAATAAATGACATTTCTAGAGACTCACAGCTCCTCTCTCCCTGAAGGCGCTTTCATCATGTCTAAAAATCATCTTTTTTGTTTCTAATTGTTGTTAAAAGTCATTCACCTTCTATAAATCATTTCTTCTTGTCTTAAAACTTGTTAGGAACAATAATGAGCAATGTGGAGGCTTATTTCTGTATATTTAACTGTTCTGTTGACAACAATGGAGGCCTCAGCGAAACAGAAAACCACACATCATCCTTCGATATCAAACAGTTCAAGAAATTAATTCTTCCTGTGTTTTCTGTCCTCGGTATCAGCTGAGACCTCCAGCTGTATCAGACAGAAAACTATCTGAGAAGAAGCAACCTCGCTAACGTGATTTAAACGGGCTCGTAGCTTCACACCGCCCTCCCCGCTTTGAAGCCTCATTGGTTAAGAGTGTTGCTTATGCTGCCTTTCATATTGAAAGGGCATCATGATATTGTTAAAATACCATTTTGGGCCCTTTCATCAGCAAAGGTCAGTGCATACACTTGAAGCTGTGGAATCTTTAGAACTAAGAGGCTCTCAGTCAGCGGCGCTCTACTGTCAGAAGGCCTCCTGAACCCTCTTTGTATGGAGAGCTATTTTAGATGGGGTCATCTTTTTGAAGAAGGCACTGTGTTCGCTGGACTCCAGACTGCTATTCAGGCACGTAGAGGCTTTTTAACAGCACTAGTAAGATTTGGGGGCATCACAACATCAGTCCACACCTTTAAATTATCATCCACTCTTCAATTTTTGTTGTAGTAAAAAGCAAATAAGGGAAAAAAGCTAAATTAGTCTCACAAAACAACATTAGAACAAGATCCAGCTGCTGCCTTTTATCCACGTTTCCTGCATCTTGACAGACACAAAATAGAAAAGTACTCAGAGCGCAGAACTCCTCCAAGGCTGTTCATTCCCCCATATGGCATTGTCAGAAATGTAGCATTTTTTTTTTTTTTTTTTAGAAATGCAGCATTTGTTTATTAGTTATTGATGATCAGAAATCATGGCAACATAGAATGTGGCCCTTTAATATAGATGTACCCACAAACAAAATGACCTTGCACTGAGCACAGGAGTGTGTTATGCATGTGTACGTTATGTACGGATACTGAATTGATGGGACTCAGAAACACCCCCACAATTTAATCAATGTTCCTTGTGTCATTTCCAATGCATAAGTCCTGATAAGTCCTCAGTGGTGGATTTGTAGTAGGATCACAATCATGTGATCATCAGCAGACAGCTGACGAAGTGTTCCCTTGTTGTCATGGTTACAGTGCCGCTGTCTCATAATGATACAGAAATCTTTAACAAATCCGTGGATCCAGACTATAAGCCGCATCACTGCTAAAATCTAATCATTTGGTCATTGTGTCATTTCTGACCTTCCCTGAAAATTTCATCCAAATTCGTTGGTCAGTTTTTGAGTAATGTTGCTAACAGACAGACAGACAGACAGACAGACAGACAGACAGACAGACAGACAGACAGACAGACAGACAGACAGACAGACAGACAGACAGACAGACAGACGGACAAACCAACGCTGATTGTCAGATAATTCCACCGCGTTCCTTGGCGGAGTAATAAATGGAAGCGAGGAAACACATTATGTTGTGGGTCATTCCAGAACTGGAGGACATTTGGGCTTCAAAATTTTTGAAAAAATTAAGCTTCTCTTTTACAGTTTTCTGCTCCATATTCATCAATAATAGGTAATAAATTATCAAAGGCTTGATTGGCTCAGCTTCCACATCAATGGTAGCATTTTTATTCCATGTTTTATTTGTTGTTTGCTAACCCTACTCTAATCACAGAAACAGGGTTAGCTTTTCTTCTTAAAAGATGCTCAACATCCATCTGGAATATTTAAAAATAGACACATTAATAAAACAAATGGAATGTTGTTTTTACTCCTAGTTTATTAAAGCTGTTAGAATATTAAATATTAACTCTTTCTGATGTATTTATGGTGAATTTAAGTATGCAAACTGATAAAAGTCAGTGAGTCAGTAAAAAAAAAACTTTACTCACCTGTCAGGACCTGCTGGGTCATGTGACTGCTACACCATGTGACATCACCAGTGGAACAAACTTCATCCTTTACCTGCATGAACAGGTGAGATCTCTGAGGTCTTTCTCTTTGCAGACATTTCAGATTGTTTAGACGTTTGTGTTTCTGTAACCGGACGAGCTAATATCTGTTATCTTTCTGCTAATCTGAATGCTAAACATTTTACAACACAGGAAGTGTGGACATGAAGCCTTACAGAGCAGTTTTATACCATTAAATAAATAAACTCAGTCATCCTGGAGTTTGTTAACAGTATTATTTCTGCATTGGTTTAGATAAAGGCGGCAGGTGGAGTTGTACCTGAGACCAGATGCTGCAGTTATAAGGTGAAACACATGTTCTTACTCTGAGTTTTTAAAAAAAGTTGCACAGAAAGGTTGAATGAAATGCGCAAAATGCAGTAATTATGGGAGCAGGTCCTGTCTGCAAACTGTCAAACAGAAATTCATCAGCAGAACGTGTTCACACAAAGGAGCTGAGAAGAGAATATGATGATTCTGTGCAATAAGGAGGTCAAACTATTTTAATAATGATTAGATTTGCATAGCTATGTGACGTATTTGATTTGGAACTCACTTTATAGAGAGATGATTGGACATTGAGGGCATTATTGAATGACTAGTACATATATTTAGTACATTAAACATCTCCAATTGAAGAAAAATTTAACATAATTCTCTCTATGAATGGTCTGACTAATAGAATTTCTTATTATTTAACTGTATATTGGCGCAGACCTTTGGATATTTTGTGCTGTCAGTTTTTATTCTGACTTTGATTGCTCTCTCTTTTATTTATCATGACTGTGTTTGCAAACCTGTTAATATATTTGCTACAAAAATTTAAAGGAACTGCCCTTAACTTTATTACTAAGACAAAATTCATCCAAATTCATTTCAACATGAAGTGAAGCTCAACAGAATCCTCCTTCCTGATTGCAGAGTTGCATCTTTTATGTCATTACTGAAGCATTTATTGCAGTTTTCATTCTTGATAAAGTCACGCCCTCCAAGGAAAGCACCTTTATTTCCTAAGCAGCTTTGAAAGTTATTCAGTTACCTGGTAGATATGAAGTAAAGGGACGGTTTCTCACTTTGTTCTCTGATTAACCAGCCTAGATTTAATGAGAAATCCGTCAAATTAATGACAGCTGAGTGTTTGAAGATGTTAAAAGATCATGAAAAATCTAGGAAATCAAGCTTGAGGTCAGATTATCTACACTATTGTTCAAAACTTTAGGGTCAGTGAGTCAGCAGCATAGAAAACAAATGCCTCCCACAAAGTCAGAAATATCCAAATGCAAATAAATCACAAAGAAGTGTAGAATATGGTAATCAGAGTTGTAAGTTGTATGAAATGCATCAACAAGCTACATCAGATGAATGTCTTTCATATACAGTCTTTCAACATTATAAGATTTGATATTCATCACTAAACACAAAATGCAGTTGAGGGTAATGGGAATGTTGATAGTTTTGCGGGTATTTAGTCAAAAACCAAAGTGCAGGACAAACAAAAAGTTGAAAAAGACTTGCTGGTATCTTTTAGGTAGCAAATGTCTAGGTAGGAAATGTCTGTGATGATTTGTTAAACAGTCGACATGTCAGTTACAAGGACCTTTCTCTAGAAATATCAAACACAGGCCACAGTGCTGCTCATAACTGCACAATAGATCACAGCTGTGTTGGAGGTTTGTCCCAGAAACACCGCAAAGGACAAGTATCTTGTTAAAAACGCCTCCTGAAGTCAGCAGCATAGAATACAAATGCCTCCCGCAATGTCAGAAATATCCAAATATAATTAAATCAAAAAAGACGTATAAAATATAGTAATCATAAGAGCTTCACTAAAAGGCAACTTGAAGATGTTTTGCGTCTTATCCAAGACATTTCTGTGGTTCAAACTGACAAGACAAGCAACTGTAATTCATGTACACTACCGTTCAGAAGTTTCAGTTTTTTCAATGAAGACAGCATTAAATAAATGATAAATCCAGTCTAGACATAGTAAATGTGGTAAATGACTATTCTAGCTGGAAACAGCTGATTTTTAATGGAATATCTCCATAGAGGTACAGAGGAACATTTCCAGCAACCATCACTCCTGTGTTCTAATGCTACATTGTGTTAGCTAATGGTGTTGAAAGGCTCATTGATGATTAGAAAACCCTTGTGTAGTTATGTTAGCACATGGATAAAAGTGTGAGTTTTCATGGACAACATGAAACTGTCTGGGTGACCCCAAACTTTTGAACAGTAATGTAATCTGCGCACGTTCTTGCCTTGTGTTTGGGGAGGGAAACATTTCTCTCCGTTCTGTGGGGAGTTTAGTTTCAGCCTGAAATGTTTTGACCACATATGTTGGTCGTTAAGTTAAGACACCTCCTCTGATGATATTAACACGGATCTAAGTGATCGGCTACAGTCCTGTTAATGTCTTTTTGATGGACGGGTTCTGGTTCTTCGTGGCTGCGATGGAGACTGAAGGCTTGTAATTGGTTAGAGCTCAGTATCAAGTAGTAAAAAAGTCACATGACCGGTCACACAGAACCCGGATCAGCGTCTACAGTGGCGCCTGGCCCGGATCCAGACGAGGCCCCCTGGTTGACCACAGTCCCACGGCTGTCTGGGTCGGTGCCTGTGTGGAACCACTTGCACGGCTGATCCAGGTTCCAAATGAAGGGGTTCAGGACCCAAAATTGGGGCTCTCGCTGTCTTGTGTCCGTCTACGGTGGAATGTATTTAAATGAGGCTGAGGTTTGTGGTGTAAGCAAAGTTTTTCTCAGGGCCTCAGCTGTTCTCTGGTTTGATGTTTTATGCTGCAGATTAACCTATAGGGCGTCATGTCCTTTTTCGAT
Organism: Amphiprion ocellaris; assembly: GCF_022539595.1. NCBI lineage: Eukaryota > Metazoa > Chordata > Actinopteri > Pomacentridae > Amphiprion > Amphiprion ocellaris. The sequence continues at coordinate 29,094,358 of NC_072784.1, forward strand.
AACATCCCTCACAGATTCACAACTTGTGCCAACTGAAATAATGGATTTTTTCTGTGATGACAATCATTTGTGCTGTAATAACCCATTCTGGAAAGAGATGACTGTACACAGACGTCAGAGCCATCGCCTCGTCCAATCAGCACGCATCTGTGCAATCCTGGTTCCACTTCCTGTTTAGGTTCCTGTGTGCCGCTGTTCACCACCGGAGCCTTTGATCTGCCCTGATGTGGGCGGGACAGGTAGCAGACTTTGGATATCACTGAGGGAAACAATAGCCAGCTGAGATGTGGGCACAAAGTCGCTTCATTACAGTCCACAGATGATTTGTTAAAGTGAGCTGTCATAAGCACAGCATCTTCCTGAGGGCAACAATGGATGAAGTTATTTCAGGCTATGACAGATTTATGTGAAAATAAATCAGCCATATGGGATCTGTAAAGTGTCTTGAGACAATTTGACTGTAATTGGCGCTATATAAATAAAACTGAATTGAAATTGAATTGAAAATTCATTCTTTACACGACCGTTCAACAGTTTGGGGTCACCCAGACAATTCCATGTTTTCCATGAAAACTCACACTTTTATCCATGTGCTAACATAATTTCACAGGAGTTTTCTAATCATCAATGATCCTTTCAACACCATTAGCTAACACAATGTAGCATTAGAACACAGGAGTGATGGTTGCTGGAAATGTTCCTCTGTGCCCCTATGGAGATATTCCATTAAAAATCAGCTGTTTCCAGCTACAATAGTCATTTACCACATTAACAATGTCTACACTGGCTTTATCATTTATTTAATGTTATCTTCATTGAAAAAAACTGCTTTTCTTTCCAAAATAAGGAAATTTCTGAGTGACCCTAAACTTTGGAACAGTGCTGTAAGTATCTCAGAAACGTTTTGGGAAGCGGAGATGCCAGAAACCAGATCTGATGGGAGTACGAGGGCTCCGATAGATGGAAATCTGTGTGCATTCTCCCCACAACTGAAGGAAAAACCTCCTTTGTGAAGAGACGCAGCGCCATTGTCCTGCTTCGGTGTTTGTCTTAGATTTCACCCATCACGCAGCGAGCCACAGGGCGGCCATTGTTCTGGGCCCGTGCAGGAATTATCGCCTGCAGTCACCTTCTCTCCGACTGTCTCCACCGTCCCACCACCGACCCCCACAGACTTCTTTGTTTCTGCTCGTCGCCTCAGACGGCTCAGATTGTTGCCTGATGTTCCTTCCTCTCATCCTATTGTTTCTCCACTCGTGTTGGACTCCTCTCCTCCTCGTAGGTCGGTGCTGTTGGTCGGAGGAGGAGGGGGGAGGAGGCCGGGGGTACGCAGAGTGCATGTGAAGTTTTATGGTTTACCACATGTGTTCTTGAATCTTGTTTCCCAGGACGAGGATGGGAAGTCGGGTACGAGAGAGAATTAAAGAACCGGGACATGTGGTTCTTGTTTGGGGCGCTGCATGCGGAGATGGCGGCTCTTGGCTTCTCCTCTCTCCAACCTGCATGTGCAATCTAAACATCCCACTGATTATTAAACAATATGGATGCCTCTCATGCCCCCTCCGTGTGAACCAGAAACAGATAAACACAGCGGGATCACAACAAATTAGCCGCACGCTCTGCTGCCCAGATCAGACAGTCACGAGCCGAGTGTTTTCCTCTGCTGGAGTAAAGATTGAATTTAAGGACTTCACAGTATCGTATAGTGAAACTTAGAAAATCCATAGTTTTCCTTTGTGATATTGCACATCTCTGATATCCCAGATCAGGTTTCACGCTGGCTGTAGCTGTGTGGGAGCACATTAGCATGATGCCTCTGGGCCTTGTGAATCCACTACAGCGTTGTAGTAAAGTTAGACCATGTGAACAGCAAACCACAGCACGCCTTCAGTCTGTTAGATACCAGCATACAGCTCCGAGGTCCTCTGGGTAATGAGCTGTTTTACATGAGCACACCCCTGAAAGCACAGAAAAGACCACAACACAGGGGCGTCCTGTAATCTCTGGTAAAATTACAGACAACAAAAGCTGCTTTGTCGTGCTAAAATAATTTCCTTACCTGAGAAGAATGGAACTAATTATAGGGGACGGTGTTCAATTAGTGCACTTCCAGTTAACTAGTCAGAGTAATTAGAGTTTATTTAGTGCAAAGCAGGTAACAAGCATGTTTAGACAATAATGATTTCAGAAATAATGAAGTTGCTTTGGTGCAAAACGTCTGCTGCAGTCTGATTCTGGATAAAGCAAGTAAAAAACGGCTGGATGGATAATCGGGAGAGCTGTATAGAACAATGGGACTCAGAAACACCCCACAGTTTAATCAGTTGTTCCTTGTATCATTTCCAATGGACAAGTCCCGATAAATCCGCAGTGGTGGATTTGTAGTAGGATCACAATCATGTGATCATCAGCAGGCAGCTGACGTAGTGTTCACTTGTTGTCATAGTTACAGTATCTGGCAATGATACAGAAATCTCTAACAAATCCATGAATCCAGACTATAAGCTGCATCACTGTCAAAATCTAATCACTTGATCCTTGTGTCATTTCTGACCTTCCCTGAAAATTTCATCCAAATTCATTCATCCGTTTTTGAGTAATATTGCTAACAGACAGACAGACAGACAGACAGACAGACAAACCAACGCTGATTGTCACATAACTCCGCCACATTCCTTGGTAAAGTAATAACACAAATTCCAACAGAAAGGGGGGAGTCTTCAGGAGGATGAATGTGATGCAGATGAAAAGCGAAAGAATGCCAAATGTGGAAAAGCTGCAGAGCGTCCCTGGCTGGGTGGGTCAGAGCCGGAGTAAACAAACCCACAGCTTAGCAGCGCTTTTGATCTGTTCAACTTCCAAACACTGAGTGGAGTAAACAGAAAAATTAGCCTGGGTCAGCTCCAGAGGAGGCCCGTACGTACACACCAGAGCATGTTGGCTGTTTGACGCCAAAAGCAAACCGACGGAGGTTCTCAGCAGAGTCGGCGATTATGACCACTTTTCAGCGACTCGAATTCAGCCTGTCGTCACTTATTTGCGATGAGTTGAGTTGCGATGAAACGCGGCGCTTTGCAGCAAAAGTGGGGTTCTTAATTTGACGAGGATCTTATTCCAGCAGAGGAGGTCTGAGTGCTGTAGATGTGTTAACAGAGGCTGTCTGCGCCAGAAAAACAACAGCATTAGTCACCGGATCAAACATTTTATAGCTGTCTTTAGTTTCCTGCAGTACGGCACAGTTATCAGATCCAATATTTAGCATTTGTCTGCTTATCAGTATCATTTTTTTTCTTTTAGGTGATTCCTGATAAATAAATTATGCACCTTTGGTTCTGTATCTGCGGTACACAGTCTTATACATGACGACTAATAGTCTGTGGAGACAATAAATAGAAGTATTTCAGTAAAGTTTTCTGTTGGAATTTGTGTTATTACTTTACCAAGGAATGTGGCGGAGTTATGTGACAATCAGCGTTGGTTTGTCTGTCTGTCTGTCTGTCTGTCTGTCTGTCTGTTAGCAATATTACTCAAAAACGGATGAATGAATTTGGATGAAATTTTCAGGGAAGGTCAGAAATGACACAAGGATCAAGTGATTAGATTTTGACAGTGATGCAGCTTATAGTCTGGATTCATGGATTTGTTAGAGATTTCTGTATCATTGCCAGATACTGTAACCATGACAACAAGTGAACACTACGTCAGTTGCCTGCTGATGATCACATGATTGTGATCCTACTACAAATCCACCGCTGAGGACTTATCAGGACTTATCCATTGGAAATGATACAAGGAACAACTGATTAAATTGTGGGGGTGTTTTAGAGTCCCATCAATTCCCACCACCTGCTACATATTTAGGTCACGGGATGTGATTTCTGTACATAATGTACACATGCAGAACATATGCCTGTGCTCAGTGCAACGTCATTTTTTATTAAAGATTTCATCCATCGGAAATGATGCAATGACTGAGAAGCCTTGGCAGAGTACTGTGCTTTCCGAGTGCTTTTCTTGTTCTAAATTTTGACACCATGATTTTTATTTTTACTGCAAATGTACTTGAGGTTGTTTATGTCCTTAACCACTTGGTATCGGACTTAAAAAAACAACACATCAGGCAACCAGTAATAAGCACCACTGCAAAAAAGTTTTCAGAGTAGATTAAGATCCTAGTTTGAAGATGTGATCCCTTCAGTTATCTAAAGAACCTCTGAGATGGTTGAGCGTTGTCTGATTTCCATCTTACATGTCCAGTATTAGAATTCACCACATAAGCTAATGTTAGCCAACTGATAGGAGTCTTTAAATTGATTTGAGGGGTTGTAATGAGTGTCCTCATTATGCTGAAAGGGATCAGCCTCAGATATAGACTGAGGAGCCTGGGACATGCTTGGAGCTCCTTCATTTTGTGATTTGGGCATCTTTTTTGGTGTTTTTTTTGGGGGGGGGGCAAATCTAGAACTCGCTGTACTGATTACATATCTCATCTGACCTGGGAACAAATCATGAGCCACCTGGAGGAGACAGAGAATGTTGATGTCTAGAACGATCTCCTTAGTCTGCTGCCACCGCAGTCCAACTCTGGATGGATTGATAATCAGGACAGCTGTGTAGAAAAATTTCTACAACTTTCTGGAACAAACAGTGCGACATGCATGCTTGTATCATGCAGCAACTATAATGTGCGAGGAGCTGAACAAATCTGATAGGAACATGTCTCTCAAGCTTTTTTTCACCGTTATCACGACTTCTTTTGCCACTTTTTTTGCCCCAAAAAGTTCCGCAGTTTTAATAAAATAGTTTGAAATTGTCTCTCTTTTGGTCCAGCACCTGCAAACGATAATACTATGAATGCCTTTGAATGTCTTTTCTGATCTTTGAGTATTTTTGGGCATCTGTTCTGCTGTCTGATACTTGCGGTCAGCTTTGAGCTTCTTCAAACAGTAAAATAAAATAATTTCTTGTAGATTTTACGCCTCAGTCTGTGAGATTCATCGAGCCACCTTCCTAATTTATTCAGCGCTGAAACCTTAAAATGGCCTAAATGTGGCCGAATACACGACTTCCCATTTGTGAGACAATCTGTGAGGATAATCTTTCCTAATGATTTGGTCATTTTTACACAAATTAACTTTGTGAAACCCTCCAGATAAAAGCCGATTTGGCCATCAAAGACACAATCCTCGTGGCGTTGCTTCGGCCGACCTCGGCTACCTTTGAACGCTCGTTACTTGGCTGAAAAAGGAACACGTCAGCCGGAAGAATCTTAACGACACGCCTTTGCCTGTTTTTCCAGCCTTGAAGAAGTTAAAATTAGTCTTTTAAAAGGCAGAATTCAAAGCCGGGAGCATGAAAAGGAGGGCAGAATGAAATGTCGGCACTGCAGTGTTAAAAGGGAGATGGGAGATGAGAGATCCTAGTGTCTGACTTTGGTGTGACTTCAAAAGGCTGTGTTTAAAGCGGCAGGCCTTAATGCTGGCCTGATAGCAGAACTGCCATGTCTGTGTGACCTCCCACAGCTGGCCAGCCAGGGACACAGGACTCACGCCGCGAATATGTCTGTGTGCTCGCCGATTTCTTGATGTGTGCGCACGAGCTTGTTTGCTTTTTGTATGTTTGTGTGTCAGCACTCTTGTGGCTCTCGCTGTGTGTCTTGATGTGATTGTCTGTGTGCCCTTTAATGTCGCTGTTTTGATGTCGGTGTGTGTGTTTGCCGAAGCCGTGAGCTGCAGTGTGTGTGCAGAGGTTGAAGATCTGAGCCCGGCTCTGCCCTCTCTCCCTATGCACAGGGGCCTTTTTTCCTTCTTGTTAAGATTCAAACGCTGATAGGCTTTGAACTGCAGCTGTAGACTCTGCAGTCATTTCACCACTTTAGCTCAACTAGCTAAAGTTGCCGCGCTATCACCGCCGCTGCCATTGCAAACCATCACACCAGCCGCATTAACTGCATAGCAGTGGGCGAAGGCTCTGTTTAGAAAAGCAGCCGTTCGCCTTTGATGTGGCAAAAACAGACAACTGGTCTGAACATGATGTCACTCAGCTCAACTTTTCCCCTCCAGAGATAGTCGATCTGATGTTTGGCTTCTTGTAAACAGCCTCCAAAATATACTGAGGAAAGGTACATTCATTAAAAATCGAGTTATCTGTGGCTAAGTGTTGGTCCAGACTCAAATATCTAAACATGATGGTAAAGACTGACATTAAAGTTTGTGCAGACATTCAGGATGAACCAAACTAAATTAGGCATGAATGTGTGGTTTTTATTGAGGTACATTACCATTCTTTCGTTTGATAATTTCTTGTTTTCCATGAAAACTCCCACTTTCATTTGTGTGCTAACATAACTGCACAAGGGTTTTCTAATCATCAATGAGCCTTTCAACACCATTAGCTAACACAATGTAGCATTAGAACACAGGAGTGATGGTTGCTGGAAATGTTCCTCTGTACCTCTATGGAGATATTCCATTAAAAATCAGCTGTTTCCAGCTAGAATAGTCATTTACCACATTAACAATGTATACACTGGATTTATCCTTCATTTAATGTTATATTCACTGAAAAAAAAAATTTTCTTTCAAAAATAAGGTCATTTCTAAGTGACCTTAAACTTGTCAGAGGTAGTGTACATGAATTACAGTTGCTTGTCTTGTCAGTTTGAACCACAGAAATGTCTTGGATAAGACGCAAAACATCTTCAAGTTGCCTTTTAGTGAAGCTCTTATGATTACTATATTTTATACGTCTTTTTTGATTATATTTGGATATTTCTGACATTGTGGAAGGCATTTGTATTCTATGCTGCTGACTTCAGGAGGCGTTTTTAACAAGATACTTGTCCTTTGCGGTGTTTCTGGGACAAACCTCCAACACAGCTGTGATCTATTGTGCAGTTATGAGCAGCACTGTGGCCTGTGTTTGATATTTCTAGAGAAAGGTCCTTGTAACTGACATGTCGACTGTTTAACAAATCATCACAGACATTTCCTACCTAGACATTTGCTACCTAAAAGATACCAGCAAGTCTTTTTCAACTTTTTGTTTGTCCTGCACTTTGGTTTTTGACTAAATACCTGCAAAACTATCAACATTCCAATTACCCTCAGCTGCATTTTGTGTTTAGTGATGAATATCAAATCTTATAATGTTGAAAGACTGTATATGAAAGACATTCATCTGATGTAGCTTGTTAATGCATTTCATACAACTTTCTCCTCCCCTCAACATCTTCTTTGCAGCAACCTACACACTGAAAATTTCAAGTTTAAATGAAGATTTGGATCGTGCAGTAAAGCAGCGCTGCTATTTTTTTATTATTATTTTTGAATAATTATCCATTTTAATGACAATGCTCATCTCCCTGCATGCAAAAGTTCCACCAAATCAACTCCCCCGTCATTCTAATCCTACCCAAGATCTGATCGGTTTAAAGAAATAAAACCATGCCAGTTTCTTTACCGTATAACAAACTGATAATGAGGTGCAGTCAGACCATTCTACACAGCGCTATATCAGCACAAGAGAATGAGGCACACCCTGCTTTATCATCAATTTTACACAAAGTTGGACCATAATTTACAAAATGAACATCATGCTGTATTGAATTAGACTTGAAAGTAGCGATTTAGACTAAAAACACATTGGGAAGATGTTTATTAAGGTAATAAATCAAGTGAGACATGGAGTCAATGGATTTGTCTTTGGAAACAGAGGAGTCGCCCCCTACTGGCAGGTTTGAGGCACTTTCACTTTCTCAGACTACATCTATGATGTCTATGATCATCCTCTTAGAGCACCTTGGAAGTAATTGCTAGAATGTTGTGAGAATGTTAGCGTGCTGCTGTTAGCATTTAGTCTGTACAGCTTCACCGTGTCTACACAAAGCAGAAGATTTTTATTCCTGCTAAGAGTTTTAGCAAAATCTTCAAGCAGCATCTTTGATTTCTAACACTGCTGATAATTACCATCACGTAGTGTTTGTTTATTTAAAGCTGCCGTCATCTTGCCAAGTCTTGTCTGTTTCTTTTGCGTTCTCTTTCGGTCCCTCGTGTTCCTTTTCTCTCCTTATCTGTCGGCAGGCAAGAAAGGCCGAGCCGTCTCTTTGCTGCTCTTTAAAGTCCAACAGGCGGGATGCTGCTGAGAGCTGCCTCTCTTCTGCTGCACGTGTTTGTTCTCATTTCATCTCCATCTTTCCTTGGGAGTCCGGTGCAGATGTTATGAAAAGACCACCTCAGATCCACCACACCTTCATGTCCTTTGCACCTGTACATTTCATGCTCAGAGTGGAGCCCACCGGGGAACTTTTCTCTGCATCTGCATTCTGCTACGTCCGTATCCTTGATTCCTGTTTTGAACTAAGCCGGTGGAGGAGGCCTGCATGCGCCTATCGGTTGATCAAATGAAAAGTTTCCAGTGGTCACCTCCCGGCTCCTGGCTGTGTTGTCCGCTCAGCTGACAGCGGGAGAGCGAGGAAACATCGGGAGACGCTCCTGTCACACCCCGATCTCTGCTTTGATGAATCACATCAAACGCTGTCCATATCTGAACGTCATCCTCAAAGGAAAAAACCGGGGGAGGTGTGTGTATGTGTGCAGAAGATAGACCAAAAAAAAAGGAAAACGCTCATAAAGACACAAACAGTCTCTTTGTCTTACTGGACTGAGCTGGTGATAAGCTTTACGCAGTGCCAGATGAACGTTTGTGTGTTTTGTTAAGATGCAACTTGCCAGAGAGAGATAATAGACTTCTGAAGGGATGTTAAGTCCGGAAAGTCTCGCCAGGCCCACATTTAGCCGCTATCCACTCTATTGTGGTGAAATTGCATCTCAGACGTTAGATCAGCTGCAGTTTATTGTTTATTCTGAGCCGTCGTATGATGACGGAGCACCGCGGAGAGGAAAATGAAACATCAAAGTGCGATAGACTGATGATGCTACCTGACTGGATCTGGATTTGATCTGCTCATTCATATTCCGCTTCGTGTTTCCTTGAAGCTGCTGCTATTATTATCAGATGATGTTCTACTTCTCCGGCTTTCCTGCATTGTTTTGTTGAAACAACAGCTGCCAATAAAGCGGCTTTTCCCTGTGATGAAGATTTAATCTGCTTGTCAGATGGCACATGTCTGCCCCTGTTGGTGCTTTTCTTAATATTCAGCCAGAGAAGGTCAGAGGCATACATTTATTAATCACCTCCTGGAGCTGCTGGCACGAACAAACGAACAAACGCAGGTAATGTTGGAATCTTTCAGGGTTGTTTTTGAACACAGTGCACTATATTGTACTGTAGCGCTTTCTGAATGTTAAGTCATACGTTATATAGTCACTCAAAATATCCCACAATGTACCAAGAAAAGTAGCGTACAGACGAGGGTCCTTAACCAAGCAATATGCCCCATCAGGCATTGCGCGAACGAGAACGCGAAAACTTGTGATTAAAATGAAAGTAATTTCACGTTTAGATTGTGTTGTTGAATTTGATTTTATCTGTTTCTTAGACATGTAATAAACTGTGAATTTGATGTGTTTGCAGTGTAATTAATAGCTCGAGTAGTGTCGGAAATGTAGATAGTGAGTAGGGAGTGAGTGGATGATCCAAACTCCTGCCTGATTCGAGCTAATTGTGCACAAAGAATGGAGATGCATGTGTTTTTTTCTCCTTTTTTTGGATACCACTTGCACAAAAGTGGGTGAAAGAATACTGTGCATAGAAATCAGCCAATTTAACTGAAAATGGACACTTTCCTAAAGAAGACGGGCCTCATCCTGCCTTTAGAAGACACTTTAATAGCTTCTAAGTTAAACAGGAAGGGAAGATGTGAGGCGAAACCAGAAGTTTACATACACTTCATAAAATACCTTGTTTTCCTCACTGTCTGACATTAAATCAGACTAAACTTTTCCTCTTTAGGTTGGTTACCAAAAGTATTTCTATTTGCTAAAAGGCAGAATAATGAGAGGGAAAAAAATAGCCATCCACCACCCCGACCTCCTCAGGCGGGGGGACGAGACACAAGATAAACACAACTAGGTGCATCAAAAACAAACTTTTCTTATGAATTATTGAAAGAAGAAGAAGCATAAACATCAATATTTTAAACAAACACATTTTCCCCCTAAAATACATCAATTAATGTATGTGGTTCTTCTCATTTCCATTTGTGCCACCTTCTCTGGAAATGAAAAATGGAAAATATCTTCATTTTTACTACCATAAACTAACACTGACATCACGTTCTTGCTATTCTTTCTGGAAATCTGAGCATAACCTGATAGGATTATATTCTACATTTACAGATAAAATATACAATGTCTGTTTTCAGGACTCATTATCATCAATTTTAAATGTGACTTTGGGTCGACGTTGGACTGGAAAACCTTAAATTACTATTAATGTCATTGTTTTACTGTCAAATTCCAACATTTTAAACCGACAGTTCAGTTTTAGATATATTAGATATCAACACTGCAAGCAGCATTCATGGCGGCCATTTTGGACGTTTCGCCATGAAACAGGAAGTGGTGTCTAACTGGCCTGTTCATGCTCCAATCTGTCTGAAACTTGACATGTGTGATCAGACTCCAGCCCTCATCACATCCATAGGCCGAAATACACTCTCAGTTGCAGCGCCACCTGGTGGACATGCTTGAATCAGCAAAGATGCGAAGACCTGACCAACGCTGCTTGCAGCTTTAATTGTCATTGTTTTTACTATCAACATTTTAAACAAACAGTTCAGTTTTAGATATATTATATATCACCAAGTAGTTCGTTTTACATAGTAAGATAAAAAACTTATAGTCTTACAATAAAGCATCATAAAACAATATGCACTGAGGAGAAGCAGTCACAACAATATTGTAGTCATACATGAGACCCTTACTTACCCATCCACCACCCCAACCTCCTCAAGCTGGGAGTTGAGACAATGTTTTTTTACTTTCCCCCCCCAAAAAACAACTTTTCTTATGGATTATTGAAAGAAGAAGAAGCATTAACATCAATATTTTAAACAAATGCATTTTTTTTTCCTAAAATACATCAATTAATGTATGTGGTTCCTCTCATCTCCGTTAGCGCCGCCCTCCCATCTCCTCCTCTCTGTGTTGTTCTGATGAAAGTGATCCGACATCCTGTGCCAGCACGGCGCCCGGCCCGCTGATTAAAAATGCTAATGCCTCCCGTCGGGTCTTTGATGCAGGACCCCGGCGCACAAAGCCAGCCGGAGCTACCAAGGGTCCGTGTAATCCTTTATTCGGGGCCCGATGCAGGGAGACGCCCAGCCGAGAGCCCCGAAAGTCACAATCAATCATGTGGCATCACACAGGTCCGCTGACCCCCCATGACACTCGGCTTTAATTAGCCAACGCTGGAGAGCCACACAGGACTTTAAAAGCTTCGACTCCTCGAGTGGCTTCAGATGAGCTAATGTGCGCGACGTAATTACCGCCTTGTGTAAGTGACGAGACTCTTTGCCACAATCTTATGAGCTTCTGATCACTTTTATTTCTCCCCCTGTGACAGCAGAGCAGCTTTAAAGCGGAGGATTGAAATGCGGCTATTTTGAAGTTTGCTTGACATCATGTTAACAAAGCTAGATAATCCCTAGAGGGAGGGCTGGGAGGATGCTATGTGTGTGTGTTTAGGACACAAACCACCAATTTTACACCAACATCTGGAACAGCTGCATTAGTCCACAGTGCAAAACGTATAAAGGCTATAAAATTCTAGTTTCTTTTGCTTTGCATGTAAAAAAAAAAAGAAAATCAACAAAATCAAGTCCTACGTGGACGTATGTCTTATTTCATGTTGTTTTTACACTGTTAGACTGACATTTTTAGGCGGGTTTTTGATTAAGTTAATAAATTTTATTCATTCCTCTTCTTAGAATTAGTTCAATTCATCGATTTCTCTATTTATTTACATTATCATTTTTGCATATTTAATGTACAGTTTTTTACTTAATTTTGCTAATTTCTTTTTGTTTTTAATTTTTTTACCTCTCTTTCTGTCTATCTATATAATAGGTATTTTACTTCATTTATTTTAAATATTTTTCTAGCTTATTTTATTTCATTTAATCTTATCTAGTGTTTCCTCATTGCGTTATGTGACGATCTACGTACATTTGTCTGTCTGTCTGTCTGTTAGCAACATTATTCAAAATCGGATGAACGGATAAAATTTTCAGGGAAGGTCAGAAATAACACAAGGACCAAGTGATTAGATTTTGGCAGTGATGAGGATTATAGTCTGGATCCACGGATTTGTTAAAGATTTCTATATCATTGCCAGATAGCAGCATGGCGTCACTGTAACTATGACAACAAGTGAACACTATGTCAGCTGTCTGCTGACGATCACATGATTACAATCCTACTACAAATCGATCAATGCGGGCTTATTGGGACTTATCCATCGGAAATCATACAAGGAACAACTGATTAAATTGTGGGGGTGTTTCCAAGTCCCATCAATTCTCGCCTCAATATATTTAGGTCACACGATTCGGTATCTGTACATAATGTACACATGCATAACACATGCCTGTGCTCAGCGCAAGGTCATTTTGTTTGTGGATACATCTATATTAACAGTACACTGTTGTTTCCCTTCCAAAAAAGCATTTAAAGCTACTTTCTGCACATTTATGGTACTTTCTTTGGATATACAGGTACTAGCTCTTGCTAAACAAATAATGTTTACACCTATGCAGTACCTTTAGCAACAATAATAGTGACAACAAACCTCTACTTCAGTAAAGAAAATGGTTATAACATGTAAGATGTAATAAAAATGAGTGGTGTCCACTGATTAAATATAGTCTTTCTGCCCTATGAATAGGGAAAACTCAGACATTCACAAAATGTGTGATGTAGGACAGGTTGATTCCTCATGTAAAATAGATTTTGGGTTGAAAATTCAATGAAACTGCTTTATTATAGAGGTTCAGTGGAGGAGGGTCATTTTTACCCTTAGGACAAGGGAAGTGTACAGGATGTTAAGACAACACGAGAGTTAAAAAGCCTCTCATTTACAGGAACCATAGCCAAAGTAAGTGTAGAGGATTCTTCTTGAGTAGTTTTGGCACTGGTGAACAGCGTCATCAGTGTACGATTGAATTTCCACATTAGCATATAAATTTGGCAAGTCATTAATATACATAGAGAATAACAGTGGGCCAAGTACTGACCCCTGAGGTAGTCCAACAGGGACATCTAGAAAAGTTGATTTGACACCGTTAATGCATATACTCGTACATGTGTAAGGACAATAAAGTTGACTCTAATGCTACCTGCACAGGTTTAGAATCCTGCGGTTGTACGTCGTGCATTTACATACTTTAAGTGGCTGATATTAGGATTCAGTGCAGGAGGGCTGATGTGGAAGCTTCCCTCAGGAGAAAGAGTTTCTTTGCTCTTTGTACCAAACTTCTGAATGTGCAGCACATACAGACTCGACTCCTAACAACACCTGAGTACGTTCTCCTCCTGCTGTTGCACTGCACTTTCATTTCGTGTATTCTTAGCTTCCCCCGGCCCCGAACGCTCGGCACAAAGCTTCCGTGTGGCCTCGTCGTCGCCCACTGTACTCAGAAATAGAGTGCTGCTCTCACTTCCTCGTCTGACAGACCAAGTGGTGTGTGCATCCAACTCTCTTCCAGCCTCAATGAGAGCAGGTGGCTGCTGGAATGAAGGTGATTAGTTAGTGGGAGGGAGGCGATCAGTTTGGCATGAAGCAATCTAGGACATCTCCTCTTCCTCCTACTCCTCCTCCTCCTCCTCTGGTGCCACACGTCAAGGGGAGGCAGGAATGCAGAGAAGGGAAACAACAACAGAGAATGTCCTTTTCCCCGGAGCTATCTGGCAGGCTTGGATTACACACCGAACACACACACACACACACACACACACACAACTCTTTGTAGTGAATCTACCTCGTCTCACCTTTGCCCAATTCCTGGTGGCTGAAATGTGAGAACGCGCCGGCTCCAGGGCTCGGCTCAGGTTGAGACTTGGCACCGCTTCCACCTTTAAAAGAAAAAAAAATGCAAAATTCTTAAGCCTTTAAGGAAACATTCTGCTTTCAGCTCTGCAAACTGTTGATTGAGGTCAAATGGATGCAGGCAGCCAGCAGTGATCACAGAGAGAGAGCAGAGGATTCAAGGGAGAAACAAAGAGAGAAAGAAAAGCCGACCAGCCGTCAGTCAGTCGGCTGATCAGTCAGACAAACATTTAGTCGTTCTGTCAACCAGCTGCCCAGAAAACACAGAAAAGACGAACAAAACCAGCAAAGTTTAAGATGGAAGGAAGCGACAGACTGTTACCCAGCACTTTAATTACTGCATTTGTGTGTGTGTGTGTGTGTGTGTGTGTGTGTGTAGGTTGTCTGTGTGCATGTTGTGTGTGTGTGTACGTGTGTGAGTCTGTGTGTGCATGCTGTGTGTCTGTGTGTGTGCATGTTGTGTGTATGTGTGCACGTATTTTGTATTTCTGTGCATGTTGTGCATGTTTTGTGTGTGTATGTGTGTGTGCGTGTTGTGTGTGTGTGTGCATGCTGTATGTCTGTGTGTGTGGTTGTGTGTATGTTGTGTGTGTCTGCGTGCATGCTGTGTGTGTGTGTGTGTGTGTGTGTGTGTGTGTGTGTGTGTGTGTGTGTGTCTGTTTGCATGTTGTGTGTATGTGTGTGTGTGTGTGTGTGTGTGTGTGTGTGTGTGTGTGTGTGTGTGTGTGTGTGCAGTGTCAGACCTGTTGGACCAGCTACAGTAACCGTCAGCTCTCGTCTTCTCCTCCCATCATGGACCAATTTTCAGCAGCAAACTTTTCAACACGTCTCAGTGTCACCTACAGATATTTAGTCCTCATTTTTCTTTGCAGGATTGTAAACATATCCTCTTCATCTTTTTAAAAAAATCTTTTCCTGCAATCTGTTTTTGTTGAAAGTGCATGTAGTCCAGAAGTGTGTGCTGCATATTCATGTATGTTTTCCACCTTTTCTACTTGTATTCTTCATGTTGTTATATTCCTTGGTGATGAGGACACAACTCCGACTGTGAAATTCTCAACATATTACAACCACAAGCAAAAATTGACACACAACAGTCTCATTCAAGAAAGGAAAACACAGCAATCAGCCTCTAGAGAGGAACATACCTTTGTATTCTGTGAAAGAACACAACATAATTCATTTTTAGAGATTAATATCATAAACACATTCTAAAAAGGAACGCAGAACAATTAGATTCTAAAAAGGAACACAACTTCAAACTAAAAATAAAGGAACAATCAGAGTTAACTTCTAGGAAAGAACACACCGCAATCACACTCTAGAAAGGAACATTTCGCAATTTCAACAAAGGAAACAGAACAATGAAATTCATTAAATGAACACACCACAGTCACATCCTAGAGCAGAACATGCCCTTACATTTTGAAAAGAAACGCAACACAATTAAATTCTAGAAAACACATCACATTATTATTCTAGGAAAGAACAAAACACTATCATTTTCTAGAGTGTCATAAACACATTCTAGAATAGAATGTCATATAACCAAACTCTAAAAAGGAACAACTAGAATTAAATTCTAGAAAGGATCACACCACAGTCACATTTTAGAGAGTACCTTGTCTTTGCATTCTAGGAAGAAACACAACACAATTAAATTCTAGAAAGCCTTAAACATTAATAATCTAGAGAGGAACATATCTTTCCATTCAAGGAAAGAACACAACATATTTTCTAGAGAGGAGTATCATGAACACATTCTAGAAAGGAACACAGTCAGACTCTTAAAAGGAACAATCAGAGTTAACACCAAGGAAAGAACACGTCACAATCATGTTCTAGAAAGGAATATATCACAGTTAAATTATACGGAGGTGAACGTCACAGAAAATTTTGCATTTTAGAGAAGAACATATCACAAGGAACAATCACATTCTCCAGAAGAACATACCGCAGTTACATTCTAGAGATGAACATATCTTTGCATTCTATGGAAGAACAAATGAAAATTCTAGATTCTAGAGAGGAAGATAACTTCTCAATCTAGAAAGGAATAATCACAATTAAATTCTAGAAAGGAACGCACCAAAAAAAAAAAACATCATAGAGTCGAACAAAACATGGCATTCTGAAAAGGAGCAGATTCTAGAAAATGTTTCACATAAAAATTCTAAAGAGGAACATATCTTTGCATTCAAGAACAGACCACAACACAGTTTCTAGAGAAGAATATCGTAAACACATTCTAGAAGGGAACACATCTTCAAACTCTAAAAAGGAACAGTCAGAGTTAACTCCTAGGAAAGGATCGCACCACAATCACATTTTAGAGAGTAGCGTATCTTTGCATTCTAGAAAGAAACACATCACTTTTAAAATCTAGAAAACACGTCACATTATCTTTGCAGTCATGGAAAGAACAACACATAGTTTTGTGTTTTATTTAACAAGTATAATTCTAGCAGAAACCCACCACAATCATATTCTAGGAGGGAATCAATAACAATCCGATTTTTAGAGAGAGCGACACTATAAACACATTATTAAAAGGCTCACAGCAGATTCATCTATTGGAGATCTATTGATTAATAAAACAGTAATGCACCATCATGAGCTTTTTACTCTCTTTCCAGTTAAACCAATGTTTATTTGCCCTCTAGACAACAGGAGGTTTTTCACTTTGTTTGCAGTATTTCTTACTAATTCTGTTCGACTTCAGATTTCATAATGATACCATTTTAGGTAGTTATAGACCAGCTGTGCTAGTGGCAAATAAACAGCAACTATGGTACGGCTAATTAATGACAATTTTTCTGCAAATATGATTCCCTGTACTGCATTTCCTTCTACTACCACCAAGTGTCTCTTAATATAAGATTTCATTGCAAGTATTTATTCATATGACTGTTTGGTTTCAGTTTATTTCCTGTTTACCTTCGGATCATTGTCTTACAACAGACTGAACATTTTTGTGAAGAGGTTTTTGTCTTTGTTGTTTTAGTGTGTTGTAAGGGTACGGTTTAACGCTCGTTATGTAAACTAAGAGACTTCAGTATCCAGTAACAATGACCAAAGAGAACTGCAGAAAGACATGAAGGCGCCTTCCTGATTCGTATTTGTCACACGATCCAAAGTTTCCTTGTCATGTTATTGCTAATGTGGTTTACTTGAAATGTGTTGGATAATCCAGTTTAACTTTCCTGTTAGGCTCATTTCTCAGGAACAGCAATGATGTTGAATTATTTCAAAAAATATCAGAAACCAAAGAATCCCAATAAGCATTGTTTATGAACACATTCTATGGTGCCGTGATTTCTGCCACAGATTTTTTCAAGATTTCAGCAATCGAAAATGACACGACTGAGCAGCCTTGGCGGAGTTCTGTCATCTCTGAGTGCTTTTCGTTTTTTACATTTTGAATTGTTTTCTGTTTATGGAGTTGATAAATTAACACACCTCTTCTGTTCAGGTTGGGTTTGCAAATGTGTGAAATGAACCATTTTCATTTTATATGTTGATTACACTTATTGATCCAAGCAGAAGAAGTTGCAAAAAAATTCATGTATTTTTCTTTACTTTAAAATGGGTCAATTTGCAACATAACTGGAGGGTTAACTACTATCAAGGTTATTATATTTTGTTTTTGCAATGTTCCCAAACATGCCAGACTAAGTTCTATTGCTCCTACAGAGTCCTAACAGCTCCGTGGTGGTTGAATCTTCACCACCTCCAGTTGTTCCCTGAATACCTCTTGCCCTCCTGACCCCTCACCTGCACATGCTGACTCAAGGTGTTCGCTTACCCTCCTCCTCTGATATGCACAAACACACACCTGCAGCTGACAATGGAGGCTTTATTCGTGGTGGGCACGCTGCAGATCCAGCCGGCCCTCTATCAGCCGCTCAGATCTGGACATGGGCGGCTGCCAGGCCTGGACCACAGAGCCTCTGAGAGTTACTTAAAAGTGCGGCGGTCCGAGAAGAACACGATGTTTTTGCTTTTATCTGCGGGTTCAGCGATGACCTCATCGGTCGAAACGAGGACGTTATCCAATCAGATCCTTGTCATGTTAAGAGTAGAGATGGATTTCAGTGAAGGGGGAAGAAGGAAAAAAAACGCTGAACTGAGCAGTTTATGATATAACTGTCTGTCATTATGCTCTGGATGCCGAAGCCAGATCTGACCACGTCTAAATCCTGTGTTTTCTGCCCTCCGGTGCAGCTCGGCCTCAGACATAACACAGCGTCCCCACGGCGATGACATCACTGTCTAAATAACATGCTTGTTAGGAATCTGCCTTGATGTCTGCCGCTGCACACTGGGATGAAAGTGGGCGAATGAAAGAGAGGGCAAAAGCCATCAGACGCATCTTCAAGAGCAGCATTTCGCCTTCAAAGACAAACCTCAGGCTAGAACAACAGCCGGCGACGTCACGGCAGGCTGCAGGACGCTGAACCGACCCTCCTCGCCGCCCCACGGCGTTCCTCAGAGCACACAAAGATGCAGAAGAAGAAGAAGAAGAGGAGGAGGA
This sequence comes from Amphiprion ocellaris, assembly GCF_022539595.1. NCBI lineage: Eukaryota > Metazoa > Chordata > Actinopteri > Pomacentridae > Amphiprion > Amphiprion ocellaris. Next base: position 29,112,899 of record NC_072784.1, read on the forward strand.
GTGGAGGTGTAATGAGAGGAAAAAGAGTCCCAGGGTTCACGGGGGTCGGTTTGTGCTCACATGAGGGCGGCAGGCGAGATCAGAGCCACAGGGAGCGTTCCCATGTTTGGGATAGAAGGGAAAGATAAATAAGTCAGGATGGGCTGCAGGAAACGGGAATGTTGAGATTCCAGAAGGAAAATCTGTCTCGTGTACACGCACACATATGGAAGGAGGCGGTAAACAGACTCGTGTGTGTGTTTTGTAACCATGGAACGCGACTTTTAGAAGTTTGTTATGGATTTGTTTTCAGAATGACAGGCTTTCACAACAGAGCTGCGTGCCAGCAGGGAGCGTATGTTTCACATCAGCCTGCTCAGAAAAACATGCAAACAGCTAAAGATCTGCACCAGTGTGTCACTGGGTCTTCTTATTACTGTTAGATTAAACCTTGCACTAACTGTTTATAATTATCTCATAATAATAACTTTATTGATGAGTTTAGAAAGCACTTTTCAGACAGGACAAATAAGAAATGTATGTTGACCAACGGAACAAACATGATTCTAAAATACTGAAGTGCCATATCAAAGTAGAGAAGTAACAGGTTAAATAAAAGAAAAATAGAAGGTAAAACCACAAACACAAGGCTAAAAATGATAATAGTGTTAAACTAGATACATAAATAAGTAAATAAAGGGTGAAAGAGAATAAAATGAACAATGAACTAACTCAAGTTAGATCATAAAATCAATAATAAAAATAGATATAAACACTTACTTTTGTTAGGTTAAACCTTGAAGTAACTGTTAATAATAATGACTTTATCTATAGTTTAACGATGTGCCTTACAGACAGGACAAATAAGAAATGTTGCAAGAACACTGAAAAACAGACCAAACAGCTGAAAGTTTGTATAATAATAAAATACCACATCAAAGTGGAGAAATAACAAGTGGAATAAATGAAAAACAGAAGGTAAAACTGTAAACGCAACAAAAATGATAATAATAGTAGTAGTGTTAGTAATTATGTAAAATAGATACAGAAATAAAGGGTAAAAGAGAATAAAATAAAATTAAAAATCATCTCTTTTATGATTTGAACTTGAATTTCTTAGCTTGAATAATGAACACTCGATGTTTGGACTGACTGTGGAGAACACTGGAGACATCAATCAAGACTCATGAAGGTAATTTAGCTGTCATTTTGTACCTTATTTATGTTTTACGTGTCAGTTGCAGTCACATCTTTCTTTCCCCTTCACACAGATATTGCCGTTGGAGCTCCACATGATGATGCTGGCGCAGGAAAAGTCTACATTTATCATGGCTCTGCACAGGGAATCAAAACCAGTCCAGCACAGGTTGGTTTTATGGACTTTTGTTAAAAGCAGCTATAATCAATATCTTTATGATAGCAGTGGCTCACATGACTACCTGTCATTTTCTGTGGTGACTCTCCAAAGCACTAGAGACTTTATAGAAACTTTTTGTTCTTTGTTTAGCAGTGTTAATGTTCTGGTTTAGTCTCACTGCTCTTATCAGCTCACTTTTAAATCACAATTATAAAAAATAAAATAAATATTACATTCAAGTTTATTCCATTTCAATGTAATGAATTCATATTCCTAGATTCAAATTCAGATTTTTGTTACAATTATTTAACTTAACAATTTCAATATGAAATATTAGAATTTAATTTCAACTTTCATTACAGTTCTTCAAGTTGAACTATTCAAATTTAAATTGTTAAATATTTGTTTACAGTGCCACATGTTTTTGGGGGTTTTTTTGTTGCCATTTTAGGGCCATAATTTACAACTGGAATAAAATTATGAATTTCAAAATATTACATCCAGTTTAAAGTTTACTGGAATTCAGTTTCAATCCAATAAATACATCTAAAGTTCTAGTCTAATTAGCCAAGTTAAAAAAAAAATCTAATTATTTGATTCAAAGTCAAATTCTGATTGCAGTTGCTAAAGTTAGGAATTTCAAATCATCACATTTTTGCATTAAAATTTGTTAATGTTTATTGTGATTATGTTCTTTTGAATTCTAACAATTTCAGGATCCAAGAAACAGGGTTCCTTTAACCTCATTTAGTGCAAATGTCTGGTATCATGTTTGAGCTTTTACTTTGAAAGTCTATCAATCAACCAGTCAGCTGTGAGTCACTGGTTGGCTGCAGTGAGCAGAGCAGGCAGACTAAGGATTAGACCCTCAAACAAATGCTCAAAAACTAGAACTCGTATTGAAAAAATTCTTGAACTGTTTGAAGCAGAATCTTGTTCTGAACATTCTGATGTATTTTCATGTTTGTTCTGTGAATTTTACAGATTTGGTGACAGGTTAAAGAGACTCATTGTTTCTGGTTTTAGAGCTCCAATATAATGGGAGTCAAAGAGAGTTTTGGTCGACACACTCAGAGCTCTGAGGTGATTTATGAAAAAATGATAAATTCTACAGCAATGAAATTCACACTGGGTGGAAGAGGACAAGAATATCTACATTTTTATGAATAAATTGTTCATGTAGAGATTGTAGAGAAATTGTAAGAAGGAAATGAGGTGAACTGCGCTTTTTGTGTGCCAAACTGAAGGAGTCTGGATTTTCAAAAAATTTATTAAACCTAAACTGCGACTGCGTAAAAACCGTACAAGATATTAAAACATGGATTCAGAGGAATAACATTTAAAGCCTCGTGAGCAGATTAAACTTTGAATAAAGTTTAATCTGCTCACGCAGATTAATTACAGGCATCCAAATAAGGCTGGTTTTGGCAGCTTCCCATTCATTTCAATGGGGATTTTTAATGCAGTTTTTTGCGAATTTTGGTAAAACTGTACAGCAGATCACTACCAAAAGTCATAGCACATTATTATCGATTGAGCTGCATGTTTTGATGGATCAATGTTTTTTCTAAAAGCTGTGGGTGAAATTGGGTGCCAAAAAGTGCGTCAGAAGAATCTACACAAATTTTCAAGTCAGTGTTTATGCATTTGTACATTTAACACAAATGTTTACTGCAGAAAACATCTTGTTGCATAAATGACAAGAACTTGTGAGACATTTGAGGTGCAGCAGGGAGGGTTGTGTTGTTCTGGTCTGCAAACAAAACACAGACTTCACTGCACAAACAGAAACGAAGAAGAAGTCTGGACTCTGTTCTTTATTGTCTATTCTTCTCACCCTCTACCTCTTTCTGTTTTTCTTTCATCTGTCTGTATTTCCCTTCCTCTCCTTCTCTCTCTCTCTCTCCTGGTCTGTGTTTTATTCAGCAGAAACAGAGAAGCCACAACACAGGGATACCAGAAGGGTTTGAACAAAGAGAAGAGGAAGAAGCTAAAAACAGGAGAGCGCTGTGTGATGTGGCTCAGTAAAAGGACACAGATGACAGAGAATACTTTAGACTCAGAAGTAAAAGAACATTATTCAGCGCTGTTGTGTGTGTCTGTGCTCGGCAGTGTGAGAGAAGGTGTATCGGGTTTTTTTTTATTGTCATATATGTGCATAAATGCATGTGTTTAGAGGTACTTCTGGTGCTGCAGCTTCACAGCCGACTGACTGATGTGATTTATGCTGCAGGTCAAAGGTGAAGAGATCCGAGTCTCCGTCTGAAGAAAAGGCCATCAGGAAGGGATTAGATGGAGTCAACAATCCCAGTGACACGACTTTACATGCTAACACGAACACATGCAACACACAAGCACAAATACACACACAAGTTGGATTAGTCTGCTTCATCGTCTCATAGATTAACCGGAAAAACATCAGTATTTACACTGAGTGAGTCTCTTGTTGTCTGTGATGGATGCTTGAAGCTGAATTTTAAATGTTTTACTTCAATTGTTTAGCTTGAAAAACTGTTAAATACATACATATATATATATATATAATATATATATATATATATATACAGAAACACAGAAGCTTTCCAAAAGACAATCATCGACATGCTTCTCAGGGAGGGTAAACCACTGAATGTCAAAAGCTTGTGGTTGGTAGAATGCTGTATCTAAGCCTAATGGAAAGTTGATGGGAAGGGAAAAGTGTGGTAGGAAAAGGTGCACAAACCACAAGGACGATGCCAAGACATTTGTCAAGAAAAATCTATTCAAAAGTCTGAAAAAAGTAAATAAATTTAATATACATAATAGTTTATATATTTTTTCATTTTTTTTGCAAAAAAATAAATATGTGTAATATTTGGAAATTTTCAATTTTTTAGTTATTCTAAGTTCAATGAAAAAATATATAGCTATAAATATATATCTAAAAAATAAAAAAATTATTTTTCAGTTTTTTATATATATATATATATATGTATATATATATATATATATATATATATATATATATATATATATACACATCAACTTGAAAAACTGTTTGAAACAAACGCTAAAAAGAAAGTATTTCAGTTTCGCAATTTTAACTTGAATTTCTCAGCTTAAAAAACTGCAATAGAATTTTTTTAAATTCTAAATATTACGCCAAGTTTCAAGTTTGCTTGAATTCAGTTTCAATACAGTTAAAATATTTTATACTGCTCTACTTGAAAAACTGGTCAAAACAAACAATCCTAAAAAAAAGAAAAATCTATTTTATAATTTTAACTTGAATTTCTCACCTTGAATAATTGTAATAAAAATGTCAAAACTTAGCATTAGCAGTGCTGTTAGCATTAGCGTCTCAGCGTCAGTATTGGTACACTGTAAGCCTCATTACTCGGCTGTTTACAGGAGTCCTGAGAATTCCACAGTAGATTCTTTCAACCCGTACAGAGCTCGTTTAAAAGCCACATCTCGGCAGACGGCAACTCGAGGAAAGCGCTGTTTATGAGGAGCTGTTTGACAGACAGACGGCCTGCGATGGCTGAAGACAAGCGTGTTTGATGGAACATGGCAGCAGCCAAATCCCAGTCAGCCCGGCTATTGAACCCGCTGAAGGAGGACTGTGTTGTGGAAAAGTTCCCCAAAGTGGCTGAGAAGAAGTGCACGCTTTTCTGAAGGCGAGTCGGGGGAATAATGTTTATGTATTAGATTTCAAACATTTCCTTCCTGTGAGGAAATCCAGATGTAAAGGTATGTTCTTCTGCCTCCAGGATCTGACGGCTCCTTCTTCTGGTCTCGGTGACGGAGTGACAGAGTCTCCGTCATCCCTACACTCGGAGGAGTTTGGAGCTAAATATAAGCGCAGGTCGAATGTGTTGCTTTTAAAATTCATCATTGTCACACACCTTCAAGTTTGAATATTAAAAAACACTCCTGCCATTAAAGGTATCGGTTAACAGCGCTCCCTATAGACAAACTAATTTCTGGAGCGTTTAAGTTCCTTTCATGAAAATCTCCTGTCCTCTGATGGCAGCACAACTTTAATCTTCAAACAAACCTTATCCAGCTCTAGTGGCTTTTTCTCACCGCTCTTATCTCCCCATGTGGAGTGAATTCCTATATATTCTTACTCTTTGTCAGCATATATAAACAAACCCAAGGCCTTCACAAATACGCTGCTTCCAAAAGTACGATAAAAGTCCTTTTTCTTTCTCTCTTTCTTTCTTTCGGGGAGCAGAAAGCGGGTTGTTAGTGCTTTGAGCTGGCTATCAGAAAATCCGCTGAGCGCAGCAGTCGTACAGCGGAGGGTGATTACAAATTCAAATGGATGCTTTTACATCAATGGGAGGCTTTGAAGACCTCTTAATGAGCAGATAGCTGGAGTTAAACATTTGTGGAACTGCCATCTTCGAAAGAAGACGGGGTTTGATCCCAGCAGATATCTGCAGCTACTGTCTGCCTCGGACCAGCGGAGAGGTTCTGTTTGGATCCGGGGTTAGAAAGGACGGCATCGATCAGCGTCCGTCAGGTTTGGAAGATCAGCAATGAAAGCTGGACTGAGATACGAAGAAGAATTAAGAGGAGGGAGGCTAAATATAGTGAGGAGAAAAGGGGGGATGAAAAATGAAGAAGGTTGAAAGAGAGCAGATGATAAACAAACAGAGGGAGGGAGAGGAAAGTGTTGTTCCTCCATCTCAGCAGAGCAGCAGGAGTCTAGTGCAGCTTTGAACTCGGCCCCCATTAGAGGCCTGATGACGGTTTGAAGTGAACGGTTGAAACGAGCCGAAGCATTTTAGATGTTAATTTGTTTTTGTTGTGTGTGTGTGGGTGTATTTTCTCATCCTTCTCAGGGCTTCCAAATCTTTCACAGTCACACCCAATTTAACACAGCAGGATAAAATGCTTCCTTTAGCTTTGTTGTTTTTCTTCTAGTCTTTTCCTTTCGTCTCCTTTTCTTGTACTTTTTTTGCTCCGCCAAGGAACGTGGCAGAGTTATGTGGCGATCAGCGTTGGTTTGTCCGTCTGTTTGTCTGTCTGTTAGCAACATTACTCAGTATTGACCGCTATTTGTTGTTTGCTAACCCTACTCTAATCACAGTAACAGGGTTGCTAGTCCATGCTAATGTTAGCTTTTTCTCACCAGTAGAAGCTAGATATTTAGCTAGCTACAAAAGTCGAAAAACTTGGAATCCACATTTGCAGCATTTTTCAAAGTTCCTGCAGCTGTTACCAACACTGGAAAAAGAGAAGTGGCTTTACACACAATAGATAATTAAATAGTATTTTTAATTTGTTTCTATACTTTTCTTCTCTCTGCTGTTTCAACACTGCCTGCAGTTCAGCCGAAAAGTTTTTCTTATGCAGCTGTTTGTTCCTTATAGGAGTGCAGAATTTTCTCATGTGTTTTATTTGTGAAACACTCTCATGTCTGGAATAATTATGCTAATTTGGCAGCACGACTTCTCTCAGGATGTGACTAACATTCAGACCGAGGTGATTGCAGGACATTAAATCACGCATGTGTTGGGGGGGAGGATGGCTAACAAACTAGCGCTGACTTCTTTTTTTACGGCCTCTTTGACCTCCCGACCTCTGCTCGTATCTCACATCAGGTCAGCGGCGGCTGGTTAGATCACAGAGCCAGTCTGGCTCCGCCGCCTCCAGGTCGACTCCCAGCCTTTGTCCCCGAGTCTCCCCCGGCCGAGTGGCAGGTTCTGGGGGGGACTCGGCGGGGCGAGGCGGGGGCGGCGTCTGGATGGGTCTGGCGTGTAAACACTGAGCGTCTGTGATCTGGTGACACATGAAAGGGGTCCGCCTGTGGGGCTGCCGGCCCGTCGTCTATACGTCCACATCCCCCACCCACGCTGACAGCAGATTTATGTATTTATGCATTGCTGTGGCACGGCTCAAAGGGATGCGGCTGCAGGGGGGTCGAGCACGATGGAAGGGAGAACGGCTGCTCGGTGTGCAGACAGAGACTGATGGGGATCTGGGGGGGATGAGGGCAGCTCATAGGTGACAGGAGGGAGACATCTGGACAGCGATGGTGCTGATTCATGCCTCAGTCTGGCCTGTAGCTCCACTGATGAAGGGCCCTGTGGTGAGAAAATACACAGAAACAGAGTATTTCTTTAAAAAGCAAAAGTATGTCAGAGATGTGCAATATCCTCAACATATTCCAGAACAATTGTTAGTGCATTCCTAATTCCTTGTAGCATTCAGATTTATTGCTTATCGTATTTTATTTGATGATTGGCATTGGTTTGTCCATCTGTCTGTCTGTCTGTTAGCAACATTACTCAAAAATGGACAAACAGATTTGGATGAAATTTTCAGGGAAGGTCAGAAATGACAGAAGGACCAAGTGATTAGATTTTGGCAGTGATGCAGCTTATAGTCTGGATCCATGGATTTGTTAAAGATTCCTGTATCATTGCAAGATAGCAGCACAACGTCACTGTAACTATGACAACAAGTGAACACTACGTCAGCTGCCTGCTGATGATCACATGATTGTGATCCTACTACAAATCCACTGCTGTGGACTTATTGGGACTTACCTGTTGGAAATGATACACTGAACAATTGATTTCATTATGGGGGTGTTTCTGAGTCCCATCAGTTCCTGCCGCCCGCTACATACACCACCGTTCAAAAGCTTGGGATCACTTAGAGATGTCCTAATTTTTGAAAGAAAAGTAGCTTTTTTTCAATGAAGATAATATTAACTGAATCAGAAAACCAGCCTAGATATTGTTAATGTGGTGAATGACTGTTCTAGCTGGAAACAGCTGATTTTTAATGGAATATCTCCATAGGGGTACAGAGGAACATTTCCAGCAACCATCACTCCTGTGTTCTAATGCTACATTGTGTTAGCTAATGGTGTTGAAAGGCTCATTGATGATTAGAAAATCCTTGTGCAGTTATGTTAGCACATGGATAAAAGTGTGAGTTTTCATGGAAAGCATGGAATTGTCTGGTTGACCCCAAACTTTTGAATGGTGGTGTATGTTGGAGAATTTTGCTGTTTTAAACTTGTAAACAAAAACATGCAGTATCAGGATCTGAACACTGGTGGGTGGACAGCTTCAGTATTCCACCGGAGAAGCCTTTTACTTGCAGCCGTCCTTTGAAGATTTCCTGCTTGAACAGAAGGTCAGAGGTCATTAGGTGGTTGTTCGGCCTCCACTCGACGTTCTGACCCTTAACCACAACACTCTCCAGCTGGCGGCTCGGCGCTGCAGCCAGATCCCTCCCATCCTGGCCGTCCTTTTCCAGCTCAATTTGTCCATTTTGTGCCGGAGCCAACATCAAACTCTCGCTGCTGTTTTTCTGTCGCGACCTTCCAGCTCCGTCAGGTGATGAGGAGTCCTACGTATACTCGAAACGTCGAGTTCACCTCGGTCTGCAGCAGGTTGTTCTCTCACAACAACACAGTCAGCTCCATCAGGATGATCTCCTTTTGTTATGTTTCTTCAAGGCTGTAGAAAGAGGAGCTTCAGGGAACTGCAGTTTTCTCCACAGATCTACTCTCATCTTACAGTTGTTAAGTGTTTGTTGTTTGGGTCTGATTTAACTCTTAGTTCAATGAGAATGATGGGGTTATGATTAGCCTTGATTATTCCAAGGTGGGGCAATTAGCATTGCTGCAGCGGCCAATAGGATTGTGCAAACATGTAAGAAATATTTGTAGAAAAATAAACAAATATGGACATAAACACTCGTTCAGATTGTCCAAACTTCTCTGGAGCTGGGAATAACAAGATTGCACTAAACAGATTCTTTCATACTGATATAGAATTAATAATATTGCACTGATTTATTGTCTTTTCTCTCTCAGAGTGCCATCGATCCTTCATGACATCATGATTAAACTTCCTGAGATCCCAGTCTAATGGATTTTCTGGTCCTACGCTCCTCCTTCATGGAGACAGGAGGAGCTGTAGCAGGTCAGATAGAGACCAAATATGTGAAGCTTGGAGGCTTTTCTACCCACTAGTGGAGATATTTACTTATCTGTCTCTCCACACCTGCCATAAATGACTCTACAAACTCACAAATTGTCAGCCATCACAAAGGGATGGTTAGTATGTCCATTTAGCCTCTGATTTAAGGCCACCGGTAGCCTTAAGGTTGTTTTCTGGGTCTGTGGTTTGCTTATACAGTACACACAGACATCAACGTGTATATTTTTTGTTCACTTTATTCACATTTTGCTCCACATTAAAGAGAAGTAAATCCCAAAAAAATGGAAATTTTGGTTTGCAAACATAGCCTGTTTATAGTTGTACTGTGTTGTTGTTAGATTTCATGTGAAAATACATTAAATTATCCTAATATGTATGTGAGGTGCTATAAAAAGAAACCTTGAGTGATTAATTGATATGTGAAAAACAGAAAAACAAGGCAAACATCTGTTAAGGCCACGAGTGGGAAAGCTTAGATGATATGCATCTCAGTGGATTTATCTTTAGAATTCTTTGTCAGTTTTGCATAGCTGAACTGACAATTTTCATTGTCTACATTTTTTACTTTATATTTAACATCCTGCATAATGAACCAGCACAACACTAAAAAGAGAATCTTTCAGGAGGAGAATCAGTGAGATTGGGTTAAATCTTGTCCTTCATGCCCTGTTGGTGATACCAGTTTTTGCTATACGTTAAAATATCGACAAAATCAATCACTGAAGTGGTAAAGAGGTGCAGACATGCAGGCATTTTAGGTTGGATGTGTCCTTTAATGCAGGAACACCAACCTGAAGGAAGATCTGTTCTAGTCTACGAGGTCCAGATGTTGCTCCAGAGGTGTCAGCTTCATGCATCATCATATTTGGACTCTTACAGCTGTTCTGTGAAGATGAGGAATCGTGTTTTTTGTTTTTTTTTCTTGCACATATAGTTAAACAATTAATTGAAAATCAGTCATCACTGCAATTACAAAACTGCCTCAAAGTCATTGCCAGGATACAGGTCCTTCGTATCTTCTTTCTCTCTTTGTACAACTCTTGTTTTTATTCTTTTAGTCTAATTTTTAGTACGATTTAATAATTTGTGTTGCTGTTTTTCCTGGTTCCTTTGTGGTATTTATTTTCATTTTTTTTCTTATTGTATGCTAATCTATCAAAACACAGCACATGCTTGATGAAATAATCGTTGTCCATATTTCACATTTTTGCTTATTCATGAAAATAGAAAGTCTTGTTACTGGAGTTTTTCTGATGCTATCGTCTATTGAAACCAAGTCTTTTTTTGAAAAGCGGATTCGGCATTGACCGATATTTTCCTGCTCTGTATTCATAGTTTTAGAATCAACTTTGGGTCATTTAAAGATTATTTTAAGTAGATTTCAGTCTCAGTTAAATTCGGCTGAAATAATCTGCTTGTGTTCGGTTTAAACTCACCTGAAACTTCTGACAGTCATATCGTATTACGTTTGCTCAAAATCACAGATGGTGTTTTCATCACAAAAAATGAACACAAGAATCATTTCAGCTCCCAGAACAGCCTTTTACTCTTTTCTTGACTCGCAAACAGCTAAGCCTTCAAGAGTGGAGAGAGAGAGAGGGAGAGAAAAGGACAGAAATAAAGGGGGGATGTCTGGGTAACTTCAATAGCCTCTCTGTGTCCATCTAATATGGAGGGCTAGCATGCTGGGAGTTGGCCCTTTCCATTCAGACAGACCCCAAACTCATAAAGACCTCTTCTATGGCCCCCAACCTGAAACCCACCCACCAAAGCCCTCGCTGGTATAGGCCCCTTCCATGGGAACTTGCAATCTGCAACGTAATCCCACTTTGGCCCCTGGAGAAGCCTTTCCAAACAAACCATGTGAGTCCTAATACCCAGGGCTTCACAAGTGGCTCCTGGCTAGGCCTGAGCTCCACCACCAACAACAACTCGGCCCTCCTTCTTCTTTTTTCCTCACTCTCTCGCGTCCCTTCTCTCCACAGATAGATGACAAAAGAAAGGGATCTCCTTCTAATTGCTTCGAAGATTGAAAAGCTGAGAGAGGTGGTGGGCGGCTACACGGGGAAATGAGACGGAAGGTCTGGAGGCAGCGGGGGACTGTCAGTCTGGCTTTGCCTGCCCTGGGTGTGCGGTAGCTGGGATAAAGGAGCTGGCAGGACAGCCTCTGCTGCAGAGCTGAGCTGAGTGGATCAGAGCGGAGGCGGGCGACTCCCAGGGCCCGGCTTTACAACTCCGGCCAACAGAGGATGATGAGAATGCTGAGGAGCAGCAGCAGCTCTGCTGGAGGCCTTCTTCACACATGGGAAAGGACGTCTGGTCTTCACAACTGGGATTCAGAAGCCTATAGGCTGCAGAGAACACTGTGTCCACGCCAAGAAGGGTATCTGACAGAGAGGCAGAAACACGGTGTATTGGTAACTGTCCAAACAGTCGGCCGTACGAACAGTTGAGCCACTGTTGATGAGCGAGCTGCTGGATGACGAAGTGTGTGAACACACAGCTGGGGTGGTCCATGACCTTTGGATCTGTTGCCATGACATGCAGAGTTGCTAATGACACTCACACACACACACACACACACACACACACACACACACACACACACACACACACACACACACACACACACACACACACACACACACACACACACACACACACACACACACACAGACACACACCTCGACCTCTGCAGAAAATGTCGCTACAGATCCGAGCTCAGCTGTCTGTTGGCCTGAAGCCTAAAGAGGAGAAAAAAAGCAACGACGCCGCTTTGATGATGAAGAAAATCAAGATAACGTTGACGATTTCCTGCAGTTAAATATTAGTAAAGAGTTGAAATCCGAATGTGAGGAAAAATGAGAGTTTCATCAGACACCCAGCACATTAAGTCTGAGTTCAGAGGTTGAATATAAAAGGGCCTCTGCTCTACATATGTACCGACATGAGATCCAAAGGATTTTGGCCTTACAGCTCCAGAAAGTTCCTCCGTCTCCCCTCCCTGACCTCCTTTCATCCCTCCATCCTGCCGCCTTTCTTCTTTTTAATACAAATCAGCCACTCAATGCCATGCACATGTTTTAGTGTTATTTGAACTCTGGCAGAGAACTTCAAACAGCTTTCAAAGTGAGCAGAGTTTTTTCCTCTCTATCTCTTTTTCTTTTTGAAAGAACACAGCCGTGCTTCCAAGTACACCTGATCAGAAGGTCGAGAGATGGGGATTATGATATGCAAATGAGGCTTTGTTATCAGCGTTGACATTCGTTATGAAGCCGAACAGAGGAGAGGTAACATGAAAAGGTAGCAACTGCCCCCCCCTCCACCCCTTTTAGCATAACCTCCCCTCTCCAACACGTTGGCCTACCTAAGCCCCCATTTTTTTCATTTAGATCAAAAGGTTACACACAACAAAGACAGGCCTGTGTGGAGAGGAGAAAGTGCCCCGTGCACACTTCTTTATGGAGACTATTGATTGGTCAGCTGGCCCAAAGGTGTGCACGGAGACGTCCGGGTTCAACCTGTTTTCCTGATGAGGTTGTCGCCTCTTGTGCTGTTCATGCAGAACGCAGGACCTTGCAATTTACCAAACACTGAGGAGAGGCTTTCATGTGTCCTCTCTGCTGTGACAGGATAAGGACAACACACACACACATGCACACACACACACACACACACACACACACACACACACACACACACACACACACACACGTGCACGGAGAGTCTTTTCAGATCCACATGCATATGGTCGCCCCCCCCGTTCAATCTGCATACGGTTCAGTTCAAAGGAGTCCAAGCGAGGTGGCGTTCTGCGCTGCTTTTCCAGCTATTAGCCTGGCCCGCCATCTGCAGTGATCTGGTGAGCAGCGGCTTTATGAACTTCATAAAGGGACGGTTATTAGAGCGTCAGAGTGGAGATCGGCTGTCTGGTCTTTGAGTTTACCAGCAGGGGTCCAGGCTGCTTTGATGTGAATCATACTGTTAAATAACTTTAGAGAGGTGGAGGGAGCCGCTGAAGCCTCGCAGAAGCTCTCACTGTTATATAAGTCCTAATTGACCCACTTTTATTCCTGTTTCTGAACGCCTTCAGGTACAGGACAACAGCACTGAGGTGACACATGAACAAGATACATCCATCAGGTTCAAAGGTTAAGAAGGAGCGCTGAAATTCACTTCATTGTGATGCTAAATAATCCACAGTTCTGATATTTGGTGCTTAATTTTCATTTTTATTTTACTGTCGGAGCCAGAGTTCAAACAGAGGTTGTGTTTTGGGCAGTGATATCTTTCAGGAAGTTAAAATAATGTTTTAAAAAATATTTTCTGGTAGCTGCAGGGTCAAAAACACACTTTAAAATACCACAACATAACCCTCTAATAAAAATGCAGTGATTTTTCAATGTGTAAAATATATTTTCTAGCCTTAATTTGACATGAGAAAATGTGAATTTATTTGGCTTTTCAATGTTTAATGTGTTTAATGAAGGATATTTACATTTGTAAAACCAAACAAATTATCTATAATTTATAATATTAGTAGATTTGCTCTACTTACAATAAGACCTCAATAAACTTCGTATAACCTACACACACACACACACACACACACACACACACACACACACACACACATATATACGTAAAATTCCAGAATCATTAAGAATCATTTTTACTTCTCTTCTTCTCTTTCTGTTAACTGTCACTAATTCAAATCATTTCAATGTAAATTTTATTATTTTTCAAAATTATTTTACATTTGAGATGGAAATTTATTTTTTTGTATTTTGGTTTTGGGTCTTTTAAAAAAGGAAACAAATATTTGTAAAATTATGATACATTTTTGAAGTAATTTTTAAATGCATAGTCTATATAACTAAAAACTAAATTAAAATGGAAATTTTATTGTTATTCAAAATCCAATGTTTTTCATGCTATTTTACATTAGACATCTAAATTTAGTATATTTTTAATTTTTATTTGCATCCATTAAATAAAAAGGCAATATTTGTGAATTTATGATATATTTAAGAAGTTTTTTTTATTTAGAATGTTTTCAGTCAAAAAATAAATAAAAATGGAAATGGTATTATTTAAAGTTGCACATTTTAAAAAATGTTATTTCACATTAGACGTAAATTCTGTCAATTTTTTTCTGTATTTATATCTATTCATTAAAAAGAAAAATATTGAAAAAGTTTATGAAATATGGTTTTATTTATAATGTTTTTAGACAAAAAAATGAAAATTGTATTATTTAAAGCTACACATTTTTAGAATTTTATTTCACAGTAGACTAGATTCAGTCTATTTTTTCTGTATTTAGATCTATTAATTAAAAGGAAAAATGTTTAATACATTTATGGAGTTGTTTGTTCATTTATAGACTTTTGGTGTGCAAAAAAGTTACACTTAGTTGCATTAGACATGAGTCTTTTTTTGAATTTCAAAACTGCAAACAGGCATAAAAAATGTAGAAAAGAAAAAGGAAAAATTTTTGCAATATTACAAAAAAAAAAAAAAACAGGTAGGTAAAACAGGAGTTCAGCCCAGATATGAAATCTTAGAGGGGATCCTTAAACATTGACCTTCCAGAATGAGCTTTATTGTTGTGATCAATCATTATCAGACGGAGTGTCCGATTGACTGATTCAATCCAGACCTCCAGTTATTTTTTTCAGTGTCATCTCTCCTGAGCTTCATTTCCGCCCAAAGCTGACAACTTTTCACTCACTTAGATTTGATTACTTGTCAAAAACCTCAGAAGAACATCAGCGTGAACTCTCTGACAGCAGTATTTGGCCAAATCTCAACAACTATGAGACATTTCTCTCTGTAATGCTTTTGTTTAAACACATTTTGTAGAGTTCAAAGTCAGAAATGAACCATAAATTTAATACCTGGTTAAAATGTGTGTACCTGAGGGATCATTTTGTTTTAGTCAACCATGAAAAAGTATTAATTTACATACATGTATACAACAATATACAGAACACAGACTTAAATCTGCAAGCAGGGAACGTTCCTACAACATTACTTACCAGTTCTTATAAAATTTGAAAGAAAACATGTTTAATGGACATTTAAAGCGTGTTTATTATTTCAAATAATGTTCCTATGAAGTTAAAAGTTAACTTAGAACATTTTAACATTCAGAGGATGTTTGATGTTTGGTTGTAAGAAAACACAAGAACATTCAAAAAGTGTTTTCTAGATTTTATATCATCACATTTAATGTTTTAAAATGTGTTAATATTAACCCTCCTGTTGTCTTCATTTATGGGCACCAATAAATATTGTTTCATTTGTCTGAAAAAAATCCCAAAATTCAGCAATAAAATTCCCCAAATTTCTGAAAATTTACAAAACCTTCGGGAAGAAAATTCCAATAATTTCTTAATGGTTTCCCTTAATTTTTTTTAACCCCCCCAAAATTGACAAGAAAATTCTTGTAAATATTTTCAAAAAATGAGCAAAAATCTTCCAAAAAATTCCTAAAAATATCTAAAATGAATATATATACATCAATAACATTTCTAATATTTTCTTTAAGAACACTCACAAAAAATCAACCAAAATCCAGCAAATTTTGTTGGATTTTGGTAAATTTTTTTGTGAATGCTCTTAAGAAACATTTGTAATATTTCTTTTTTTCCACCAAAAAATGTTCAAAAATTTCCCCAAAATGTTGAAAATGTGGACATCAGAAGTTTCCATGTGAATATATATTTTTTCTCCCACATTGTCAAACTTTAAAACGGATCAATTTGACGCGCAGGACAACATGAGGGTGGACAAAGGTGGAACATTTTACCTGCAATATTCTGAGGATGTTTTTAGAATGCTGTCAGGTTATGATACCAAAACAAGAACCAACATTCAAAAAGTGTTTTCAAGATGTTATCAAGGCTCAAAAGAGACAAAGTGTTTTTTAAAAATGTACTAATAATAGCAAAGGTGGATAATTTCACCAACAAGGATGTTTTTTTGATGTTGCTGTTCTACAAAATGTTCCTATAATTTGGAGAACTAGAACCCAAAAGAAACCTTACCACTGAAAACATTACGAGAACTTTCTCAGAACATTTTTCATCCTTGCATGGAAAAATTTTTCTCTCGTTTTCTGTGCCGAAACATTCCAAAATCAAATGAGCTGCTCTTGTTCTTGCTTTTTTATCACAATTATTTTTTGTCTGTTTGCTGTTGAGCGTAAAAACAAAGACAACAAACAACAAAGAATGTGTGAAATCCAACCGTGAACCTGCGCTACGTGTCTTTCTACCTGGTTGGCTGTGATCTCTCCTCTGCTGTCTGTGATAGAGGACAGTACAGAGCAGAGTGAGTTTCAAAAAGCCCAAAAAACCAAACATAAATCTTATTTAACACATTATGCATCTGTGGCTCGACATCCTTTTGGCTTTTACTGAAGGAGAGTTGTGTGACTGGTTTCATTTTGATGCTGATGCTTCAGTGAAAAATCAACACATAACACCTGATTCCAAAGATTATTTTCTTTTTAACCAATTAGCAGAATTCATTTATATTCTTTAAATGCAGAAAAACACTCTTTTAAATTTTTTTTTCTTGTGAATCAGTTTGGAATTGCTGCTTCTGATCTAAATAAAGTCATTATTATTCTTTTCTAATCAATTTTTTATGGAAAAATCCTCAAAAATGGGAGGTTTTGATGCTTTATGTGATAAAAAATAGTGAATATTTAGAGGATTTATGTGACGTGACAAGCAGGTTATAATATTTTCTGATATTTTTCAGAATAAATGAGAGATCAAAGGATAATTTAACATCCTCAAACTTGTAATCAGCTGCTGTCAGCTGTAAAATAATCAATACTTCATTAATAATTAACACTGTTGATTTTGCAGAGTGGTTTATAAATGAGGTTTAATGACTGTAATAATGACAACTGATGTATTGTGTAGGTAAATACAGAGAATAAAATTTCAAACAGGAAGTGCTCAGATGACCAGTGTGCTCTGTGGCCTCAAGGTGGCGATAATAATCCACCCACCAGCAAATGATTATTAATAGGAAGATTTTTATACCATTAACTGTTCACAGGCTCAAATTAATACCATGTTTGGTCTTTTCTGAACAGATAAAAATAACAGTGACAGTAACAATATTAATAATAATACATAAACAAATAAATAAATCTGGATAAGACACTCTCCATGTAAACAATGACTATTTTATTTTAATATTTTCCAGGAATATTTGTAATATTAATATAATATACATGCTTAAGTTAATACATGCAGTGGGTCTTTAAATCACAATGGACTAAAACTAAAAATAGAATCATGAAATCAGAGTCAAATCGCTCATTTTGGTCAAAAATTATTATTATTTAAGCAAAGTTTATTGCAAATTCTGATGTTGCTCTTTAACTAAGCAGGAACCTAAATGCTGCATAACACATGTAGGAATATTAGTTATTTATTCTTAAAGCAGTTTGTTGTGAAACTGTATGTAATGTTAAGATGACGTGAGTGTTATGTCTGGAATTTAAACATGTACATGTTAATAAAGTTATGGTTATAATAATAATAATAATAATAATAATAATAATAATAATAATAATAATAATAATAATAATAATAATAATAATAATAATAATAATACATGTGATTATTTTATTATTAGCATTAACATTATTATTGTAAAATTAATTTATAGATTATTTATAGTTTCTATAAATTAATCAAATTATGTTACTATATATTTATAGTGGTAATAATTTACAATAATAATTATTATTATCATTGCAGGTTTTATTATCAGGTTTAACTTTATTATTATTTTATGTATTTTTTAAATAATTAAAATAATAATAATAATAATAATAATAATAATAATAATAATAATAATAATAATAATAATAATTATTATTATTATTATTATTATTATTATTATTATTATTATTATTATTATTATTATTATTATTATTATTATTATTATTATTATTATTATTCACACAAATCACTTTAACAGTTCCACATTTACATTTTCACAAATTACCAAAAAAAAAAAAAAAAAAAAAAATCAACATAAAAACCCAAAGGGCTTTAAAATAAATAACTCTACCACCTGGCAGCAGATAAACACAAATATATTAATGAATAAAATAAAATAAAATAAAACAAAATAAAATAAGATTAAATTAAATTAATGGATAACCCTCCATATAGCTCTTGTACTAACAGTGAATATAGTTTGCTTATTTAAAAAAACACAGAGGTTGGCAAGATATTGAATCAAAATTTCTCAAAATCATTTTTTTTCAATTTTCAGTTCAATATCTTCCACCTGTAATATAACTTTTTTTTTTTGCTATTTAAAGATTATTAAGGTCAACATAAAGGGAGGGAGGGGAAGGGGGATTTTTTTTTAATTGTAATTACCTGTCATAAATATAAATGTTGCAGGTGACAGAATACAGACAGAATAATAATATTGTCCACTAGATGGATCCCTGCACCACCAGAACCTCTTAGAATGATCACTCCTGATGCATCGATCACCTCTGGATCAAATATTCTGCCGTCAAAAGCAGCAGATGTGTTCATTCAGGTGAGTTCAGGTGAGAGAATGCGGCTGCGCAGAGACACCAGGTGAGACGGACTGGGGGTTTATGATCCCCTCTGGCCGGTAGGTGGCGCCACGTCCACGCAAATGTCCTGGGATTAAAGGAAACGTGGACGTGAGAGCTTTCACCTGATGGAGCTGCTCGGCTGCTCTCAATTTTCTGTCCGGAATAAACGGGAGGAGGAGATGACAGCACGTTTGTCTCCTCGTCCCTCCTCCAGCTGATCTCAGGTCTGCGTGGAGGGAAACCCGCGTCCGATCCACGAGCCGCATCGCCGTGACGCAACTCGCACCTTCTTCCTGCTGCAACACTAAAATATGAATCAGCGGACCGGACGCGTCTTCTGGCTCCGCTGATCCGGGGAGGGGGGTGTGGCGCCGAGCAGCAGCCGCCCACGGAGCCCCGGTGGCGGACAGACGCCGAAGCGCAGCGCCGGAGTTTCCACCGCCGTCACCGTCTGCTCGGACTCCGGCTGGCTGCGGAGCTCAGGCCGGCCAGGCAGCACCTCGGCGGCCCCTCAGCAGGCTCCGGGGCTGCGGGTAAAACAAAAAACGCAGGGGGGGATCTGGGCGCATTACGCAGATTTGGAAACCTGGATCGGTGGCCTGCGGATGGAGATGCGATAACTACGGTGAGGATAAAGGTGTGTTTGGTCTCCCTCTGTTGTTTTCCATCAGCTGAATGCATCACAGTCGGGCGCAGAGGAGGACAAAGGGGCGGATGGAGGCGAAAAATCTGCACAAATCTGCCTGTTTTTGCAGAGAAAACAGCCTCTCGGCGTCATAAAGGGGCAGATTTGTGGGTCTGTGTTGGTGTGAGAAGCTCCCAGTGTCTGAGCTCAGCTGACAGGTGAAGTGGTTTATCATAGGAAGCTGCTCCATCCTCTCCTCTACGTTTGCTTCCAGGCCCTCAGCAGCATCTCAGCCACATTTCTACTTCATGTTTTTTCCTCCTGTGTTGTTTAGTAACACCACATCCCCTCTTGGCTCCAGGGAGGATGATCGCTGGAGGCCCTGATGCTCCTCAGAGGGATTTCTGTCCAACTGTCCTCATGTGAACTGCTTCATTAAGGACTTCTCGACCAACTAAACATGTTTTTATTCCCCTGGAAAGCAGCCGAGGTTTAGAAGTGGATGCATTTAGATTGTTTTAGTTCTGCAGTTTTCTGTCCTCTAATTTGAATCTCTTGTTTCTCTGTTTTCAGGCATGTTAGCGCCACGACCCATGGCTGTGCAGATTGTGTTGCAAGAGGAGATTGAATGCCTCTAAAATCTCAAGGTAAGACCTTCCTCCTCCTCCTCCTCTGACCTTGCATGTGTTTGTGTTTGAGTGGGAGGCATTGGAGTTGATCCACGGCCTTGAAACTCCCCTCCTCTCCTAAATTGTGTCTCCTTCATCTTCACTTGTTCGACCCCTGACCTCCGTCACATCACTGCCAAAGCACACGGATGTGGCTTTGTGCTGGATGTGTTATTTGGCTCGTCCAAAGGGAATAATCTCTGTTAAGCTTAATTAGGCAAATTGCTGTGAGGCTGGAAGCAAACGGTGGCGGCAGAAAGATCTGAATTAGCCGTTGTTTGTGGGTTTAAAGGGCCTCTCGCAGATTTCATTCATGCCGTGTGTTTTACATGTTTGCTTGCTCCGGCGGGCAACTTTTCAGGTTGAGCTGCAGTTCACATTCAGCTCAAACTTAAAATAAATCCAGCTGGCGGGCGTCTGAGTGTCTGAGTCAGCGGTCGGCCCTGATGCTCCCTCTCCGGTTCGAACCAGGCGGTCAGTAAAAGTGGAGCGTTAACCCTAATAGATCCACGCTGCACACGTGTGTTGCTGTACTTTTTACAAGAAATAAGATAAAATCCACTGCCTGTCCACAAAAAAGTCACACACTCTAATATTTCATTGGATGCCTTTAACTGTGAGAACGGCACACATTCACTGTAGCATCGTTTCAATAAGCTTCTGCAATGTCACAGCATTTATTTCTGTCCAGAGTTGCATTAATTTTCTACCAAGATCTTATATTGATGATGGGAGAGTCAGACAAAGTCTTCTCCAGAACATCCCAAAGATTCTCAGTGGGGCTGAGGTCTGGACTCTGTGGAGGACAATCCATCTCATGCTCCCTGATCCACTCATTCTCAATGTGACCCCATGAATCCTGGTATCATCATCTTGGAACATGTCCATGAACATCAGGGAAGAAAAACTCCATTGATAGAAAGACCTGGTCCTTCAGTATCTTCAGGTATCAGCTGACCTCATTCTTTGGGAACATAACGTTGCTGAACCTGACCAACCCCAGATCATAACTCTAACCCCCACAGGCTGGTAGACACTAGCCATGATGAGTTCATCACTTCATCTGCCTCTCTTCTTACCCTGATGCCCCCATCACTCTGGAACAGGGTAAATCTGGACTCATCAGACCACATGACCTTCTTCCATTGCTCCAGAGTCCAATCTTTATGCTACCTAGCAAACTGAAGCCTTTTTTTCTGATCATCCTCACTGATCAGTGGTTTTCTTAGAGCTGCAGCTGTTTAGTCCCAATCCTTTGAGTTCCCTTCATATTGTGATGTGGAAATGTTCTTACTTTCACTATTAAACATAGCTGTGAGTTCTACTGTTGATTTCCTACCATCATCTAAGAGTTTGTTCTGACCACAGATGATGGTTCTCCACTATCCTTCAGGTTTTAATAATGTGTTGGACAGTTCTTAACCTGATTTTAGTAGTTTCAGAAATCTCCTTAGTTGTTTTCTTTGCTTGATGCAGGCCAATAATTTGAAGAAATGAGAAGCTCCTCACTGCATCAGCTAGGTTAAATAAGTTGTTGAAACATATTTACCACTGCAGTAATTATCCAATGGAAGGCTCTTACCTATTTGCTTAGTTAAATCCAGGCGGTGATCTGTTGTTTGCAGTAATATACACGAGTGGAAGCTCCTGGAGAGGCACTCTGTAACTCACTACCTGTTGGATTTCACTAAATACCAGAGATAAGACTTTAACTTATGCAGAAATAAAATAAATTTTGTGTGTATTCAGGGAAGAATCTTGGAGGATTTGCTGTTAGGTCTTTGAAGGAAACATGTTCTGAGAAGCAAAGTTGTGCTTGTTTGTTTTATAATTATTGTTGATGCTAAACATCTGCTTATAAAGTGCAGACATTCTTGTACTACTTTCATCAACAGGTTTTCCACTTTCCCATTTACCTCACATGAGTTTTGCCCTCATAGGTGCAGCTAAATGAAATGTTTTGCATTTTAATGCCGAGATGATGGGCAGTGAAGTTATTTGCATAACATTGACACAAGTTTTTTTAGTTTTTATGATTCTCTGACTGGACTTAAGGTTCATTTAAACGAATGCAGATGCTTTTCTATACATTTGGTCGGGGAATGTTTTCATGATTAAGACTCTTTATGGACATCTGTGATATTTTAGACCAGGGGTGTCAAACTCATTTTAGTTCAGCCTAATTTAATCTCAAGTGACCAGTAAAATCACAGCATAATAACCTATAAATAACCACAAATCCAAATATATATCTTTGTTTTAGTGCATTCTGAAAATGTTTACAGTTAATGAACTAACTTTTTACAAAACAGGATGAACAACCTGAACTTTCTTCAGAAAAATAAATTCAAATTCTACAATAATGTGCCTCAGTTGATAATTTACACATTACAACTTCCAGATCACAGTTTATCTACAGGTAGAGTGTATAGACTTCACCACAGCTTTAAACTCGTTCAGTGTAACAAGGGCTTAAAGTTTAGGTTTAAATTGTAATTTATTCCAAGCATTCGGTGCAGAAAACCTAAAGGCTTTCTTGCTCAGTTCAGATCGTACTTTGGCGACGACAAATTGCAGAGTATCCATAGATCAGAGATTGTAACTTCCAGTTTTTTCTTGTTAAAAGACAAGACAAATAAGAAGGAACGATACCCAGAATGGTTCTGTTAATAAACACCAATGACTGAGACGTCAGGCTACTTCCAGATGTCCAGTTAGCTTTAGAATAGATCACATAGTGGTGAGTAAGGGGACCACAACTGATCATGAATCTCAATGCCCCATGGTACACATTATCCAGCATGCATCCGTTGCCATTTTGGACAATACTGAGCAACTCTAAACCATCCATCCATCATCTATATACTGCTTAGTCCTCATTAGGGTTGCGGGGTGCTGGAGTCTATCCCAGCTGACTTATGGTGAAGGTTCACCTGGACAGGTAACAGTTTATCACAGGGCTACATAGAAACAAACAATCACACTCTCATTCACACCTACAGACAATTTAGAATCACCAGTTAACCTCAGCATGTTTTTGGACTGTGGGAGGAAGCCGGAGAACTTGGAGAAAACCCACACATGCACAGGGAGAACATGCAAACTCCATGCAGAAAGTGAAAGTGCTAACCACAAATCCACTGTGCAGCCCTCATTCTAAACCATCCTCATCTTATTTTGCACAAATTTTAAGTCTTTTGGGACACAGTAATTTCAGGGAAGATTCAAGTCATCTTTGGTGAAATGTCGACTTAAGTCTCTATTTTTCGTAGAAATTTGGTGTCTGTGGTGGAAAACACACATGCATGAACGCATTCGCACATGTGCAGCTTATGACTGTTTAAGTGGAGCAGCCGTCAGCGCTGTCACAGCGATGCACAGCCACAAGTGTCACAACAACTAATGAGTCCTGATGCTGTGTGTGTTTATATACGCTCACCGTCACCGGGCTGCTGCTCACCTGGATGTGAGTTTAATAAAAGCACATTCTGACAAAATAAGAGCAATTTACTGCAGCTGGAGGAAGAAGAAGTCGGCAGAAGAAGTTTGTGTTACAGAAAGAGGAATTAATGGGAGGTGCTTTGCTCTTACTGCAGCTATCTGGGCAAATAGGAAGTCAGCATTAGAGAAAGGAGGAAGCCTCCGTTGACTAGATCACACACAGAGATTTGATGCAGGACACACACTTGTTATGCAAACACTGCACTCGGCAGGAAGCCATTTATACTGTAGATACATGTGAGTGTGGGATCACACTGTTTAGCTGAGCATAGAGTGGGAAATATTCTATATTTAATGTACAGTTTTCTTTGAAACAAATATTTCTCTGTTCCATGGAGCTTCATTGTTCTTCAAACACCATTAAACTACGTTCCTCAGGCTGCCATCACCATGAAAATTTAGTTGAGGATTAATTGTCATACAAAAAAAACTGCAATTAGCAATTTATTTGTTCATTTTATGGGTCATTCCAGAAGTGGAGGACATTTGGGCTTCAAAATTTTTGAAAAATAAACCTTCTCTTTTACAATTTTCTGCTCCATATTCATCAATAATAGGTATTAACACATCAGTGGTACCATTTTTATTCCATGTTTTCTGTGTTGTTGGCTAACCCTACTCTAAGCACAGGAACAGGGTTGCTAATCCACACTAATGTGATCTTTTTCTCAGCTACATATTTAGCTGACAATGTTATGAAAATATGAATAATAGAAGAGAGGACATAGTTTTGCTCTACCCATTCTTTAGGAAAACTGTTTGATGATGTTAATTCCAGCGTATCATGTGATTCACTGTTTTCTTCTTCTTCTACCAGCTAAAAAGGTTCTGCTAACAGGGTTGTTGTGGGACACACGTTCCATGTAAAATAATTATTTAAAATATTATGTTGATTAAAAACATGTTCCCACAATTACAAGAGATATCAATGAAAAATATCACCAAAAAAAGGAGATTTAAATTTCATTTTAACTGTTTTATTTGAGATTCAATGTGGTCATCAGGAGGGTGGGACAAGAGAAAAACGACATTTTAGGGGGAACTCCAGAATAATTTAGTGTTTTAAAAAAAAATTCCAAACATTCTTTTCTCCTATTTTTCTTGTTAGATTTAGTCTGAGGAGAAGAACATTTACACAACAACTGCATGTTTTAGTATTTTGTACATGGATTATTTGAAATTTCATGGGTGGGACGTAAAATGTCCTCCAGTCCTGGAATGCCTTTTATTCACTTCCAACCACCACTTTTTTGCTGCTAACCCAACAAATTGCCTCCAAATGTGCCCGTAGTTGTGCTTTGGTTTTGGATATTAGAACTAAATCTATGCAGTTTAGTAAATATTAGAAGAGCACATCCACTGAAAATGTCGTCTTATACCTTGCTGAAGTGTCCCTGTGGTGTTTTTTATTTGCTAGACGACGTATCATGAGCGAAACAAGCACCACAGCTGAGCATTTCCACCTTAAAACTGCAGTGACATTCTCAGAAACACAGATTCAGACTTGCAGTGTTTCATACGTAACAAACCTTAAGAACCAATCCAGTCAGTTGCAGGATGGAGCTTTCTGTATTATTCTTTTTCCAAATAACTTTTCAAATATGCATTCCAGAGTCCCTCCAATATTACAGTGGTTTTACAACGTTTGAGCAGAGTAGAGCCTCATATTCTAGATGAAGCATTGGTGTGGAGTTGCATCTTAAGGAATGAATGGATTATTTTAATGAAAAATATGTAACTTTGATACACTGAGATGCGTTTTTAGGAGTTAAATCAGAGATAAATAGTTGGTGCCGTTAAAGCAGAGTGGAAGAACTGAGTGCAAAAAGTGGAAAACATGGAAATAGTCACTGAAATATGGCAGTTTCATGCAGTTATTTTTATGCACGTGAAGGGAAGTGATTCTCACAATTATGCAAAATATGTAATAATTGTGACAAACCTACCTGCTCTTCAATCCCTTTAGTATCGACATTATGTGTTTACTTTGACTCAGTCCTGTTTTAGTGTAAATACTCACTATAGAGCGCCACTATTATTATTATTATTATTGCCATAAAGATTCAGGTATAATCCTGCTTTTTCTCCTGAGCAGTATGCAGACTTTGAAGTATTAATCATGTAACTGACTGCTAGCTGTATGCTATCAGATGTCTGGATGCTAATATCGGTGTCTACTTTTAAATAAGATTTTAAAACCCATTTTTTGAGCTTGCTTGTTTTGCGAGGTCAATTATTTTCATCACATGATTTTTAAAAATATGTTTATTTAATTTCTTACATTTTATTCTATTTTACGCTTTATTTATTTACCTATTTATTTTATTCAATTGCTGTTATTTGCTATTATTCACACTTCTAGCCTTTTAATTTATGTTTTTATGTTTATTTTGCCTGTTTTTTTTCCTTACTTGGATATGACATTTTTTGTTTCTTTTATAATTTATCTGGTGTTGTCATTGATTTATATTGATTTTAACCCCATTTTAAAAAATTTTTCTTCTCTTATGTCCTATTGTTTGGGCTGACCATTGTTATTATTGTTGTTGTTGTTGTTGTTGTTGTTGTTGTTGTTGTTGTTGTTGTTGTTGTTAGTAGCAGTAGTAGCAGTAGTAGCAGTAGTAGTAGTTGTTGTATCATTATTATTGTTACTATTGTCAATACAATCACCTAGTTCCCATTCACATAAAGTCACTTCAAATTATTTATAAAGCACATTCAGAGCAACTGGCCAAAGTTCTTCCAAATTGAGCAATTAAAAATTAAATATTAAGGTTAAGACCCTTTTAAACTATTGAAAGAAACCCAACAAATTCGATGTTTCATTTTGAGCCAGCAGAAGAACTTTAATCAGAAGAAACCTGCAGAACCAGGTTCAGGGAGGGCAGACGTCTGTCTCGACTGGTCGGGGTGAGGTTAGAGGGCAGCAGAGAGACACAACAAACAAGAAAACAGTGGACAGAATGTATTAAAGCAGATTCTTCATCTTAAACCAACTAAAATACAGATATCTGGCAGAGTATGCTGTTGCAAGAGCTCTTCTGCTGCTGACAAATCCTACAGGTTATTATGTTACATTATATTAAGACCTCTCAGTTACCGTGTCACAGACCCACAAAGGTAGAAAGAGCCAGAATGACGCCTTTCAACATGCAGATCCATTGTTAGAAATCCACTCTTTGTTATTTCATGTAATTAATCCGCTAGTCGGTCTCCACGCTGACACCTCTATTGTGTCACTGTCAAAACTGTGGTGGAAAGAAATGGATATTTTCTGCTATTTTCAGCGGCCTGGAATCTTCTAATGATGTTTGTTTTGCAGGCGGCGCTGATACTCACAGTTTAGCTGGAAATACTCTGTATAAATATGGAACATAAATATAATTTAAGGAGTGTCTCTGTAATGACTCAAAAAGCTTGCAGCAACTTTACCCAGACGTCCACGAATGCTAATTTCTAATATTCTATATTTAAGATGATATCTTCCTTCAGGCACATAAGTTACTATCTCATTTTTTTACAGTCTGTCTTCCTTTTTATGGGGTTTCAGTTACTAATCAGAGACTGTGTGTGACATCACAAATATGGGACACAAGAAAAGGATAAAAATATGACTGTCTGTGAAGAGACTCTCATTTGATGTTTTCTGTCTTTCCCCCCACATCACTCCATTCATCATGTAATTGGACAGATTATGACTAATACCAAAACCCTCCGGCTGTTTGTGGGTCGTCTAGCAGCTTTTAGACAGATTATAAATCGCTTAATGTATTTGGAAGCCCTTGCGTTGTTTGTGTGGATTCATCCGCCTTTTGATCTCTAAACTGTCAAATCGGGTTAGGCGGCTCCAGACGTCGCGATCAAAGCTGTTATTTATCGACAAGAACCTGCTACTTGAGCAAAATGAGGGAAAAAAAGGCACAACTATATGTTTCACAGACTAGCAAGCTTTTCTAAATACATGTTTGCGTTTTGAGATTTGCAAGATACAGCATCCATAGTTGATAAAAAATATACAACTTCTAGGGCTGGTCTGAATAGGAGTTTCTGGGCTCCGGACATTCTGGCCCAATTACTGAGGAATAATCGAATATTTAGCTCCTCGTTCTGTTTACAAATATGGGCGAACTGAAGCGTGATGTCAGAGTTGGTAGGTCCGTGTGATACAGCCAGTCAACTGGCCAATCGGAAGTAACGCTGACTCCAGAGATCATTGCAGTCTACAAGACTGGGATATATCAGTGCTTAATGACGGTAAAGCAGCTACGTTAATTCTGAGATACGAGTATTTGTATCTCAAAATTATTATTCAGACACCAACACAGCGACCGAATATTCGGATATTCGAGTCCAGCCCTAACAACTACATGTATTTGATGTGACTTGAGCGCCATCCACCTCCAAGTCTGAGGCCATGGTTCTCTGCTGGAAACTGATGGATTGCTCCATCCGGGTTGGGGGGGAGTTGCTTCCCCAAGCGAAGGAGTTCAAGTATCTCAACATCTTGCTCAAGAGTGATGGGAAAATGGAGCACGAGATGGGCAGGCGGCTTGGAGCAGCAGCAGCAGCAGTAATGCTGGCGTTGTACCGACCATCGCAGTGAAGAGAGTTTACCAGTCCATCTACGTTCCAACCCTCACCTATGGTCATGACCTCTGGGTAGTGACCGAAACAACAAGATCGCGGGTACAAGTCACCGAAATGAGCTTCCTCAGTAGGGTGGCTGGGCTCAGCCTTAGAGGTAGGGGGAGAAGCTCAGACATCAGGAGGGAACTCAGAGTAGAGCTGCTGCTCTTTCACATCAGAAGGAGCCAGTTGAGGTGGTTTGGACACCTGATTCTCCGGGGAGACTTCCTTTGGAGGTTTTCCAAACATGTCCGACTGGGAGGAGACTCCGGGGTAGACTCAGAACTCGCTGGAGGGATTATGCATCTCATCTGGCCTCGGAAGTGCGCTGTCTGTTGCCTCCGCAACCCAACCCCAGACAAGTGGGAGAAGATGGATGGATGATAAAAAGGGCACGTTTTTTCTTCGTAGAAAAACTGGAGCTAAGAGCTGAAGTTGTCAGGAGAAGCTCATCGATGTTGACAAGCATAATTAGAGTTTATTAACTGATCTGAGGACTTAGTACCCAGTGCAGCAACATGAAGCACAAACACACACCTTTTCTTAGCTTTGGCTTCGTACCAACACATCCTACACACACATCTGTACAAGCCACTGAAAACCTGAAGATCTTGCACTAACAAACACTCCACACACTCCACAGTTACATAGCGACGAGGAGCTGCCCTGCCAAACAAAAGGATGCGGGGATAAGTGCAGAGCGAGATGAAAGCATCCCCGTTGGCATGGCAACCGGCCGATCCATCCGCTCGGCGAGGTTTTGATGTTTGACGGTGGATTCTGGGTTTACAGAGGGAGGGAGAGGTGAAGAAAACCGGTTTGATCCAGCGCTTGTTGAGTCGGACGCTCTTCATCTTCCCGGCTTTTGTTTTATTGTCATTTTATTCTCTCGCTTGCTTTCTTTAAGAGATGATTCAGTTGAGCCGTGATGCTCTGCAGCAGGAAGAGTGTGTGTGGTGTAAATATACCGGACTAACAGGCATATTGACACATTACACATTAATAGTTTGCTGCTGATATGACGGAGGTTCCCTTCTTGGAGCAGCTGCACAGAAATAGCTGCTGTGACATGAGTCATGCATTAAAATGACATGTGTTATTATTTACTGCAAACAATGGACCTCCATGGTAGTGATTTCTTTTTATGTGCGGTTTAATTAACATTAAACTGACACACATTAAAATCTGACTCCATCTAAACCGATCTTGGCATCGTCTGACCAAAGAAAGTTCTTCCAACATTCATCAGGCTTCTTCAGTAAAAAATTTCATCTCAGTTTTGTTCTGATCAGCAACCAATTGTATTTTTAGATGCCACCCAAAGAAGTTAAAGTTATATAATCACTTTTACTTTGCCTGAACTGTCACCAGAAACTCAGATTTTCATTGATAACCGCTGTGTTTAAAGCCTGAAGCACTTTTTAGTTGTTCAGTGCTACATTATGCAAATAGTGGAGTCATGTTAACTGCGACTGCAGTTCTGATTACTGGTTCTATAGCTCATTTAATGCCTCCTGATTATTACTGACACTGTGTTTTGACTAACTTTTAGGAGGTCACTGATTTCCCAGTGTCTTTTTCTATATTCGTGGAAAAGTTTCAGAATCCAAAATTGCAGTTCCGCTGTATTTCTTTTCCCTGTGGAGCCATGATGAAGACATGCAGGTCGACACAGCTCATAGGTTAAAACCTGGGAAAGTTCTGGTGTTTCTATTTCATTTTATAACCATAAATCACTGCTGTGCTTACATTAAATTCAGTAATTACAGTTTTTAAAACTTGTGTGTACTTTTTTTTTTTTGCATTGAATTTGGCCCGGATTTTCTAAATAGTCTTTTAAAAATTTTGATCGTTCATGAGAGAAAATTTTTTCTTGTTATTGAGAGGTGTTGCAGTCTGGAATCATTTAACCAATGCTGTTTGTCTAAGCATGAGATATACAGCATGTATGGACCAGGTGAAATTATGCAGGTGTTGACTGGAGCTGACTGGAAAGAGCAGCAGAGCGTGAATAAAGGTGTGTTTACCTGCTTTCCTGTCACCTCCAGCCTGCTGCAGAACAAAGCCTCCTCGCTCTTTGTTTTGTTACTCCACAAAGTAAAGCGGTGGAGTTATGAGACGATCGACGTACGTTTGTCTGTCTGTTACCAGCATTACTCAAAAACGGACTAACGGATTTGGATGAAATTTTCAGGGAAGGTCAGAAATGAGCAGCCTTGGTGGAGTGCTGTGCTCTCTGAGTGCTTTTCTTGTTTTTCTATTTCTTCCTGCTTTAGCTGCTCTTTGCTCATTACCTCCCTGCAGCCTTCGAGCCTCCCTTTGCATCCGGACATCCATGTGTCGTTTCTGCTGCGTATTTGTGCACTTGTTAGTGAGAAATTTGCAGCTTCCCTGCATGTTTGTGTTGACAAATCAAGGGCTCCATCAGCCTCCCTCTTCCTCCTGCTGCATCCGGTGTTCATCTCCGATCGCTCCGTCTAGTTGCAGAACAGAGGATGTGAAGGTGCATCTTTAATTTATGTTTTATTTGGCTATACAGTAGGGTTTGTTTTTGCATTGTTCTTCACTACGTCCTGCACCTCTATGGAAACAGAACAACCAACATTAGAATTGGAGAAAACTTAAATATGTCTTCTGTGTATTACGACACAGTTATAATGTCATAAATCATAAAAATAGAGAAAAAAACAAGAAAACTTGGAATCTGTATGTACAGCCTTTTCCCAAGTGCCCACACTTATAAACAATACAGGCAAAACTCTAGATCTCTACATGATATAGACATGTTTTTATAATTTGTTTTCATTGTTGCTGTACACTACCTGCAGTTCAGCCAAAAATCACAGAATTTTTGTCTTGTGACTGTTGGTCACAGCTGAGTCACTCTCAGTTTTACAGTTGCAGTGAGGAATGCAGATATTTATTTTATTTTTTACAGAATCTTGTTAAAGCTACTGTTTTTTGGGCAATTTTTAAAAGTGAGACACACAGAGTAGTCGTAAAATTGTAAAAAAAAAAAAAAAATTGGAATCTATCATGAACTGTAAAAAAAAAGAAAGTTACTTTTTACAAAAATTAAAAAAACTGAAGTCAACAAGGTCAACATTTCTGATTTTTCTCCTCCTCCTCCTGGTTTAGTTCACCACTAACTCGCTTCTTTCTCTTCGTTTTCCCGCTGCCTCATTTTTCTCACCATCAGACGCTCACTGGGCTCCAGTTTCGTTTATTTTTCTATTTGATTACACAAGGAAAATTTCTCTGAGGAAGTTTGACATGTCAAGTCTACGAGCAGTCCATCCTCAACAGCCGCTGTCGCATCCGATCACGTCAGCCTGCTGCAGCTGCTGCTGCTGCTGCTGAAAGAGGCACTTTTAGTAGTTTGGGACAAATTTCGACATATTCAGCCAAAAAACGGGAACAACTCTGACCTGAAATGGAAAGAATCACCTGTGAATGAAGCAAATAGCACAGATGAAACTGTAATATAAATCATATAATCCTCATGCAACTGTAGAGTCACTATATTGATTCACTGCTTCCATAAATCCAGTGTATTATTGTAATATTTGGTGTTAATGGATGGTAACAGCCTTGATTTACGTTGAATTGATTTATGTAGTTCATTTATTTCTCTAGTTGTCTCATATGTCCTCATCCTCATGGTGCATGTGTTGTTATTTAGTCGTCCACTGGCATCATTTTCATATTATTAATGCTAATATAAGTCTGTCTGTGGTTAAAGTTGTACAGAAGCAGCAGCGTCTCACATGTTAGAATTTCAGTGTAATCAATCCACGACTTCTTATGCAGATATTTAAAATGACTTATTGCACAGAGCTGAATGTTCTGCACTGACATACAAAAAAAAAAAGTTTTTCTGGTTATATTCAGAAAAATAAAGCAGACAGTTTTAGGTGACAACGAAAACAAATTAAATCTAATTAAAACAAATAAACATTATTATTATTATTATTATTATTATTATTATTAATAATAATAATAATAATAATAATAATAATAATAATAATAATAATAATAATAATAATAATAATAATTATTATTATTATTATTATTATTATTAATATTATTATTATTATTATTATTATTATTATTATTATTATTATTATTATTATTATACTGCACCTGTGATGAGTCAAAATGTCTGCACTGTAAAATAGTAAAATCACTGTTTAGAAAGAAAACGTGTAATTTTACAATCACATAATGTAAAACAAGGACTATTTTTAAAATGTACATATTTTAGATGGAAAAATTAGTCTTGGGCTTATTTATTTATTTATTTATTTATTTATTTATTTATTTATTTATTTATTTTACCCAAAATTTAACCAAATAGGGAAAATCTGTACAATAAGAATTTAATTAATTTTTGGGGCATTTTTCAGACATTAATATGCTTATTTTTTTCTTGCAAATAACAACAAATATAAATAACTTTAAAAAATAAACAGGCCTAAACTAAAAACAATGTCAGCATTAAAAAATATATCTTTTTATAAATGAAATGATACATTTTTTAACAATGTTTGATTGTAAAATCAAACTATTTTTATAGCTTTTACATCAGTAAAAAAATAGAATTATTTTACAGATATTTGCTTTTATTTAATCGAAACATTATACATATTAAGGACTGAAAAATGTCCAAAATAAAAATAAAATTTTACACACTAATTTTACAGATTTTCCCTGATTGTCTTTTTCTAGTAAAATTGCAGAGAAAAAGTATTAATTTATGTGTTAACTTTAAAACAATGTCAACTTTTTTTAAAAAATGGCAATCATATTTCTTTTTTCTTGTTTGTTTTTTTTTCTTTACAATGTTTGACTTTAAAGTCTAACTATTTTTGTGACTTTTACATCAGCAAAAACTGCAATTATTTTACATATTTTCCCTGTTTTTGTATGTATTTTGTGTCATTTTTCAGTTATCTTCTGTGTTTATTTTGCTGCTCTACTGTCCGTTCACCCTCTTATGTCGTCCTTCTACCTTTCTGCTTCTCGTCTCCGAGGCTTTAGCTGATTACTGCTCTGCTCTGATTAATTGGATGAGTCTTGTCTCGGTGCCAGTTTCCTCTTTTCTCCTCTGCTCACCTTTCATCTAAAACAAACACGAAGCTTTTCCATGTCAGCGATGCGTCAACGGGAGGAAACAACCAAAACTGTGGGCGTCGGCAAATACTGAGCAGCTTACATTAACATCCTGTTGAAAATGTGACAGATAAATTTAAATTTACAACATAATACGTCAAAATAAGTAGTAATTTGGTGTTTTTTTCTGACTGCTTCAGCTGCAGTGAGATTCGTCACAGGGGCTGTTCTGCATCGATTCAGCGTCTCGTTTGTCTTTTGGCTGCAGCCCGCTAAAACCTGACTCCAGGAAAACTTGGAAGCGTCGTTCTCTTGTCACCCCGTTAACCTCCAGAACGCTTTCATTCGTCCTTTAGGCTTTGACGACAACAACAGCAACCACTAACATCAAAATGTCTGCAGTGTGAAAAAAAAGAAAACAAAAACAGAAAATATCTGTAAAAAAAAATATATATATATATGTTGAATTAAATACAGTAATATAGTGTGATTCTACAGTCACACACTGTAATAGAATAAAATCTAATATAATAAAAAATACAGCTTTTAGATGTAGATATTATTTACATTTTTGGCATGTTTTTTTTTTACAGTCAACATGTAAATTGTTGCGTTTTTGGTGCAAATTTACTAGAAGAAGACACACACAAAATCTGATAAATAAATAATTTATTTATTTATTGGCCATTTTTCCGCCCTTTAGATGTATCATTTTTTTTTCTATCAAATAACAGAAAATATTTGTAAAATAATTATATTTTTGCTGATGTAAAAACCATAAAAATAATTATTTTTTTATGATTTTAAGAAATGTTTTATGTTGACATTGTTTACAATTTAGGTTTGTATTTTAAGTTAACGTGTAAAATTATACATTTTACTGCACTTTTACTAGAAACAAAACAAACGGAAAATCCGTAAAATAGTCATATGAATTTCTATTTGTTCATTTTTTGGCAATTTTTCAGTCCTTAATATACATGATTTTTACCATCAAATGAAAACAATATAAATTTTTTATTTTTTTTGCTGATGTAAAAAACATAAAAATAGTTTGATTTTACAGTCAAACATACAAAAAATTCCATATATAAAAATATGTGTTTTTATGTTGACGTTGTTTACAGTTTTGGCCTGTGTTTTTTTTTTTTAAATTAAGAAATTATTTTTAGAAATTAATTATATTAATATTATTATTAATTATAGAAATTAATACTTTTTTATGCATTTTTACAAGGAAAAACACAAAAATTGGCAAAATCCGTAAAAATAGCCCTATAAATTTATTTTTTGGCCATTTTTCATCCCTCAATATCTATAATTTTTCTGTCAAATAAAAGCAAGTAAATGTAAAATACTATAATAATATTTTTTTTTGCTGGCCATAAAATAAAAGAAAAAAAATTATGTTGACATTGTTTACAGTTTTGGTCTTTCTTTTGTTTTTAATTAGCATGTAAATTAATGCTGTTTTTTCCTGGATTTTACAAGTAATTTTCTGTAATTTAACAAAATGAGAAAAATAACTGAAATTATTCAAAAAGTCATTGCTGAAAGGTCGTCTGCAGCCCTCACTGTGGCTCATTTTTTAAATTTTTCTTGCCCTTTTTTCTGTATTTCTATTCCTTGTTTTTTCCGGTCTTCTGTGCCTCCAGCAGAAGCAGCAAAAGCACACAGAGACTCAGAATGACACCGAATCCAACGTGTGCTCGGCCGAGTGAACGTTTGGCTGAGAAAATCTCTTTCATTCCGTCGCAGCAAATGCAGAATCCGGAGACGCAGCTCGGACCGGAGAGCCCCGAGGGCCACCGAGTCTTTCTCACACAAGCTAACTGCTGCGTTGTTGCCCTCCTTCTTCCATTACAGGCCGTTTTTATCAACCAGCCGTTAATGTTAACCGGAGATGATGGAGGAATAAACAGGCACAATAACTCCACAACAACACGAGGCCTCATTCAGTAAAATCACTGCATGATGAGCGACTTCTGTTCCGCTGCGTGGAGACAACACAATAGACGCCTTGTTGCTGAGATCACTGCAGCTTGGTTCTCTGATTATGTCCTGCGTATTGTTCTGCTTGGATGAGGGAAGAGATGCTGTTTGTTCATTTATGTACGTTTGTCTCTTTAAGATCCCATAAAGCACAAAAATCATGTTTTTTACTGGTGAAAGCCAAAATTTAAGAACTAAATCAGAGACACAACAAATGAAATGAGCAGCATGAGCTGTAAATAGAAATTAATTCAGCAAAATAAAAGATATGTCAGTTTAAAGCTGCAGAATTTAATACTTTTATGAAAAATTGGTGCAAAATGAAGAATGATGCTTGTAGTTACAATCTGTAGGAATTATTAAAAGATCACAGAATTCCTGTTTTTCACAGTTTTAGTAGCCCATGACTTTACCGTGGGTTATCATCACTTCTTGCAGGAAACTTGTGAAAAAAACAGAATAAATGATTCATTCAACATCTCCAAAAAGCAGCTAGCAATGAGATGATGAAGACAGAAGAGCATTTAGTGGCTAAAGAGTGAGATATTTTTCTGAAAAATAATGACTTTGCAAAATAAAGAATGCAGCTTGTGTTTCTGCAATTTCACAAAAAAAAACGAAATTTTTGAAATGTATTTATTTAGTTTTTTGCCCATTTTTCAGTCCTTAATGTGCATCATTTTTTCAATTAAATAACTGCAAATATCTGTAAAATAAACCTGTTTTTTACTGATGTAAAAACCATAAAAGTTGTTTGATTTTACGATCAAACATTGTAAAAAAAAAAAAATTGCCATTTATAAAAAAATGTGGTTTTTTTTTGTTGTAAATTAATGCTTTTTTCTGCAATTTTACTAGAAACAGTAGAAGAGGGAAAATCTGTAAAATAGCCGTATGAAATATTTATTTATAAATGTGTGCATTTTTTTATTTATTCATTTTCTGGCCATTTTTCAATCCGAAATACTTACGTATGACTCAAAATGAAAATTCATGTGTTATTGCCCTGCTTCTTATGTGATTTACCGCGTCCTGGTTTTGTATGTAAATTTCCATATTTAAGCTCCTCTCCTGGGTCGCTGCCTGAACTAAGAATCCCTCGTTCTGTAACTGGGTGCAGGTTTCGGCTTCATTTGTGGTTTAAATAAAACATCAGACACCAGGTTTAATGATTTTACTCCTGTCTTTAACTTTTATTTGTGCAGTGAAGCTTTTAATTAGGGTCGGATCGACTGTTTTTCTTCTTAATTCAGACCGAATTTCCCACAAATTAAGGGTTAATCATTGACAGAATGGCTTTACTGTTGCTAAAGATGGACGCATATCTGCACACAGATACAGTGGATGAACTTTTCCTCCCACACAGCTACCAGAAACGCAGACAGCGTATCTTTGCAGAGATTGTCGCGAGCAGACATCAAGCAGAAACGACAAAAAATGACAAAGCGGAGTCAAAAGGTGACGTGAAAAACATGAATGATACACAAAGGAAACTGAGTGGAAAACACTACGAACGAGACACAAAACACTACGAAAGAGGCACAAAATAATCCAAAATGAAATGCAAATGACACACAACATGACAAAATATCTATCTATCTATCTATCTATCTATCTATCTATCTATCTATCTATCTATCTATCTATCTATCTATCTATCTATCTATCTATCTATCTATCTATCTATCTATCTATCTATCTATCTATCTATCTATCTATCTATCTATCTATCTATCTATCTATCTATCATGATAATTAGATGAAATATTGCAAAACATTGATTGCTGCTTGTGAAACTGATGTTGCTCAGACTACTGAGAAATAGTAATGCAAATGATATTGATCTTCTTGTTCAGATTTCAGGTGTTTTAGCTGCACAGTGGCTTGGTGGTTAGCACTGTCGCCTTGCAGCTAGAAGATCCCCGGTTCGCATCCCGGCCTTCCTGCGATCTTTCTGCATGGAGTCTCCATGTTCTCCCTGCATGTGTGGGTTTTCTCCAGGTTCTCCAGCTTCCTCCCACAGTCCAAAAACATGCTGAGGTTAATTGGTGATTCTAAATTGTCCATAGTTGTGAGTGTGATTGTTTGTTTCTATTTGTAGCCCTGTGATAGATTGTTACCTGTCCAGGTGAACCTTCACCCTAAGTCAGCTGGGATAGACTCCAGCCCCCCACGGCATTAATGAGGATTAAGCGGTATATAGATATTGGATGTTTTAGCTGTGATTTCTACAGAAAGGGGAGGAGTTTGATGTCCTGCTGTGTTTTCTGTGCTGTACCTCAGTGATAATGTGTGTTCAGTATGTCAGACTCCATCCTTGCACTGTGTTTCATCCCGTTGTTATTAACAGAGTTGCTGCTGTCTGTCTGTCCGTCTCTTGCAGGCTGTGAGCCCTGTGCAGGGTGACGATGAGCGGTCAGGGCAGCAGCAGCAGGGCAGGAGGGCAGCATGCCGACGCTCCTCGTCACGCTCCCGGACCGAAGCTACAGGTACAGCGCTCGCTCTCTCGAGACACCATCACCATACACTTCTCTGCTCTGGGGAAGGAGGAGGACGATGAGGAGGAGGAGCTCTACGGGATCGGACCCGCTGCAGCCACGTCTGTCCTGGACGGTGCCGGGGGACTCCGAGGCCCAGCCGACGACCAAAGTGTGGCGACGGGTCTGGAGGCAAAAGAGGAGCTGCTGTTTCAATCTGTCGGCATGGAGCTGTCATCTGGAGCCGCTGTGCTTCCTGTTTCAGACCCTTACCCACACTCACCCTCACCTGCCATGACCATCATCCCCACCTCCCACCTGAGCTCCACCCCTCCCACCAGCTCCTCCTGGCCGTCTGACAAACCTTTGGCCAACCCCCCATCCACCAGCTCCAGCTCCTCTTCCCCCTGCAAGTCTGCGGCGCTGTCGTCCTCCAAGCCTTTCCTCAGCCTCGTCAGGTCTTTGTCCAACGACGTCGAGTCTCGGGAAACTCCTCCGGCGCTCTCCACGGTGGCCCCAGCACACGCTCGCCACCGACACTTAATGAAGTCTTTTGTTAAATCTCTGTCCACGGACACTTCCAAGACCGAGCACCAGGAGGGGCCTCTTCATCAGTACCTCCAGCAGCAGCAGCCTTCCCACCGGCCTCCACCTCGTAACATGCAGCTCTTCAAACAGTTCTCCCAGCCCCGCCTGTCCTCCAGCCCGGTCATCGTCACTCAGGCAGGGGGAGAAACCGCCAAAACCGCCCCGTCTTCCCCCATCATGTCCCCAGACGGAAGGTCCTTCTTCAAAGTCCAAGAGGTGGAGGCCAAGATAGAAGACACCAAGCGGCGGCTGTCGGAGGTGATGTCGGACCCGTTGCAGCTTTTCAGTAAAATCATGGGGGACGAGTCTGGTATGGCCGCTGTTGGAACTCATCGTGCCAAATCTCTGTCCTCCAGCGCATCCGAGCTCAGCGGGGTGACGGCAGTGAACGGACACGCAGAAGGTAGCAACAAATACAGCATCAAGGAAGAGGGGGCTGAAGGGGAGGAAGAAGAGGAAGAAACCCCAACAGGAAAAGGCCCTGACTCAGTGTTTTTCTCTTTCCCGCCTCTGGCACCAGCTCCGGCCTTCATCCAGGCCTCCTCCTCCATCCTCCACAAGTCGCCCTCCCTCACGCTGGGTCGCTGCTCCATGTCGGCCCTGGTAGCTCGGCAGGAGGACGAGGATTTCTGCGAACTGTACAGCGAAGACTTTGAGATATGTACCGACACGGAGACGCCAGACGGGGATCGCTCCGGGTCCCGGCAGCCCCACACCGGCAGCACTGGTTTGTGCAGTGAACTGGACACTGAGGAGGAGGAGAAAGCAGAGGTGGAGGTCCAGACTGTGCCTGTGACCGGCCTCGTCTTCCTAACACAGCTGGTGTACTGGTACTTAGTCCTTCCGGTGCCGCCCTGGGTGTGCGCGGTGGTGCACGGGGTGGTGGCCGGGTTCATGTTGGCGCTGCTGGTGCTCTGGATGTCTTCACCTCGACGCTCCTCATCAGGGACCAGAATAGGGAGGAACAGGATGGAGCCCTGGAACGTGGCCCAGCTGGACATCAAGGAACCAGGAATATTCAAGGTGAGGTGACACACAGCGTGGGCTGCATTTATGGCTTCGTTTGTTTTCTCTTTTGGATCTCATTCTAAATGGCTCCAGGACGAACATTAAGGTCTACAGCTTGTGCAAATTTAAGCTGCATGTGTTGTGTAGATTTACACAAACAAAAATGCAACACAAAGTGCTTTACCAAAGTTTTAAAAAATGCAATAAAACAGTGCAAACAACCCCCACAGTCCAGGTATCAATAAAGGACTCTAGAATACATGGATTGAGGAAATGCTGTCCTAAATAATGTATGCAACGAGGAAACACCAGATGAAACAAAATGAAATAAAATAAGCTAGATAAATAACTGAAATACAATAAATGAATGAAATATGTTATTAAAATAGAGATACAGATAGAAAATAAATAAAATAAATATATATATATATAATTTTAGATTTATTTTCTTTTAGTTAATTAGAGTATAATTGTATATATATATATATATATATATATATATATATATATATATGTATATATATATATATATATGTATATATATATATATATATATATATATATATATATATATATATATATGTATATATATATATATATATATATATATACTAAAATAAATTTAAAAATCAATAAATAGTAATAAATACAATTTTTTTATTTATATATATATATATATATATATATATATATATATATATATATAATAAAAATATTTTTTTCTATTTCTAATGTATGTTATTTGTTTCCTGTCTCTATTTTCTATCTCTATCACTATTTTAATAACATATTTTATTTTATCTATGTAATTTTAGTTATTTCTCTAGCTAATAAGAAATGCTAGAAATGATAATAACAGTCATATATAATATTATATATAATTATATTGTACTATATTGTTATTGTATATTATATCATATATTATATATCTTGTAATAGTAATAAGAGTAATAAACTGTACATTAAATAGACTAAAATATTTATATAGGTAAATAAACAGCAAAATTAGTGAATAAATTTAGTTCTAAGAAGAGTACTAAATAAAATCTATCAAATCAGTCAGAAGTCCAACTAAAAAGGTATGTCTTGAGTTTGCTTTTTAAAAACATCAAGACTCTTCACACCCCTTTCAGACTTATTTCTGTTAATCTGACAGCATCATTTGTGTCATCATTTCCACAAAAGCCACAGTGGTAGTCTTCCTAGGTTGGACCCAGTAGTGTTTCTGTACCACTTCCAACATAGGTCAGGTTCCTACTGCATACACAACGGACAGAAAAACACTTTTCTTGTTCACTTCAACCTCTAATTTTACATCTATTATGAGAAGAAAAGTCCAAAAGAAGGTCAGAGTATACGTTAAAGTAAAGCGCAGAAGTGAGATTTGTCGCTTCCATCTGTTTGTAGGAGTCTTTCCTCTGAGTTTATTACTTACCTATAGCTTTTCTTCAATGTGGAGAATGGTCAGAATCTAAAAAGTCAAGTTTACCAGCTGGACTTAAATTATTGACAACATAGCAGGTTTACATTTTGTCTTTTCTTTATTATTATGCATTTTGTCACTCTTATCTCACCTGAACTAGAAAGGAACATGAAAATAAGTGTCCTCAGTCTGAATTTCAACAATTCACTTCATGTCACTGTACTAAAACGATGAAGCTGTAATGTTGCATATTTCATGTCTACTAGCAGGAAAATCACAGACTTTAAGGAAAACTTGCCAAAAATACAGATAACCATCAGACATGAAGCTGATAGGATCATTATAATGTCCCTTTAAGACTCCCTGACATAAATTATATTGATGTATGTCATCATATATCGGTATAATGCACTGCCTGTCGCCACTTGGATGTAACTAAGCAAATAGGTAAGAGCCTTCCTTTGGATAATTACTGCAGTGATGAACACGTTTCAGCTCCAACAACTTATTTAACTCTAGCTGATGCAGTGAGGAGCTTCTCATTTCTTAAACAACATGTTGGAAGACATATCCTGTGGTCATGGAAAGGATGTTAATCTCTCAGAAGAGTCAAATTATTGGTCTGCTTCAAGCAAAGAAAATAACTAAGGAGATTTCTGAAACTACTGAAATCAGGTTAAGAACCGTCCAACACATTATTAAAACCTGAAGATAGTGGAGAACCATCATCTGTGGTTGGAACAAACTCTTAGATGATGGTAGGAAATCAACAGTAGAACTCAGGGCTATGTTTAATAGTGAAAGTAAGAACATTTCCACATCACAATGTGAAGGGAACTCAAAGGATTGGGACTAAGCAGCTGTAGCTCTAAGAAAACCACTGATCAGTGAGAATAATCAGAAAATAAGGCTTCAGTTTGCTAGGTAGCATAAAGATTGGACTCTGGAG
Organism: Amphiprion ocellaris; assembly: GCF_022539595.1. Taxonomy (NCBI): domain Eukaryota; kingdom Metazoa; phylum Chordata; class Actinopteri; family Pomacentridae; genus Amphiprion; species Amphiprion ocellaris. The sequence goes on from NC_072784.1 coordinate 29,154,769, forward strand.
CAATGGAAGAAGGTCATGTGGTCTGATGAGTCCAGATTTACCCTGTTCCAGAGTGATGGGGGCATCAGGGTAAGAAGAGAGGCAGATGAAGTGATGCCCTCATCATGACTAGTTCCTACCAGCCTGTGGGGGTTAGAGTTATGATCTGGGGTTGGTCAGGTTCAGCAACGTTATGTTCCCAAAGAATGAGGTCAGCTGACTACCTGAAGATACTGAATGATCAGGTCTTTCCATCAGTGGAGTTTTTCTTCCCTGATGTTCATGGACATGTTCCAAGATGATGATACCAGGATTCATGGGCTCACATTGAGAATGAGTGGATCAGGGAGCATGAGATGGATTGTCCTCCACAGAGTCCAGACCTCAGCCCCACTGAGAATCTTTGGGATGTTCTGGAGAAGACTTTGTCCGACTCTGCCATCATCAATATAAGATATTGGTAGAAAATTAATGCAACTCTGGACAGAAATAAATGCTGTGACATTGCAGAAGCTTATTGAAACGATGCCACAGTGAATATGTGTCGTTCTCAGAGCTAAAGGTGGTCCAATGAAATATTAAAGTGTGACTTTTTTTTGGATGGACAGTGTATGATTATTGCATTGCAGACTGCGAAACAAACATCCTAAAAGAAGAAGCGATATTGTGCACAGAATGAAAAATGTCTTTTTTATTTAAGCTAAATTGCAGTAGGAAGTGTTGTCAAGAGCTTATGTATTTTATCTTTCGACTGTGTTCTACAGTCTATCATCTGAGCATCTTTTCACACCAGCCAAGCACTGAAATTTCCCCTGTTGTTTCAATTCAATTGGCTTTGCTCACAGAGAGTCCTCTGGGGCTGATAAGGTGGGAGTCTGGATGAGAACTTCTCTCCATGTAGCCTCGTGGGGAAGCGTAAGGTTATATTACACATTTCCTCCAGTCATGGCTGCAGTTGTGCTTTTAATAAGAGCGCCACCACGTTTCAGACATCATCTGGAGCTGCACAAAAGATGCAGATTAAACGTTGCTGCCTTCTATTCAGGTATCTGTTTTGCCTGCAGGTGAAAGAGTCAACAGCTGAGTTGTCATACCCAGGAAGTGACAGAAGGGTTGGATGCATTTTATTGAAAATATGTACAAGAAATGCCACAGGACAAGATCTTACATGTTGAAGATTATGAATGAAACTTCTTGTTGTTTACAGTACTTAGGGTTGGATTTCCTCAATGTGAAATGTCTTCAGTTAACGCAGGGTGTCACACAGATTGTGATGATCTTGAGGAGAAGCACAGAACTAGTATAAATTAATTGTGTATTTAAAGTGTTCTCCAACATATTTCCACTTTTATATGCCATAGAAACAAATTCCTACAGCCCACATACTCTGTCACTGAAGGATACCAGTATCCCTGACAGCTACTGAATGAACTGCCATGAAAAAATCAGAGAGTCGTTCAGTGAATCCCAATACAATGGTGCTTTGAAGATTGCAAACACTTGTTATATTTCTGCAAAAATCTGGCCTACATATCAACAGATGTTCCACAAGACCTAAAGGTAGATGACAAGAACCCAACAAATGGAAAAAAAATGCATCTGGGCCACATATGGGTGGAGAGATGTTCAGTAGTTTGCAGGGGTTATGTAAACATGTTTATATGGATACCAAGCTGTTGCTCAGGAGATCTTCGTGGTTGGAGGGCACAGCTGTTCTATTTCTGAGGTTGTGCAGAACACGATAATCACAGATAGAACGATGCACCCTGGAGCTCGCAGTTATAGGGAAACAGCAGTGGGGATGAACTTTAGTTTTTCTTCGAGAACCAGCAAAGAGTCCTTTTTATCTGTTGTTGTATAAACTCTGCACTCAGACAGAGAATTGTGTTTTTAGATTAACGTGAATTCATCATGATATTAACTTAATATTGGCCAATTTAAAATGGTCATCACAAGCCCCCCTTTTAAAAAATGCAAGACAAATAAGTTAAGAAAATAGATTAAAAATAACTAAATAGTGGCGTAAAGACGTAAATAGAAATCTTTACAAAAAAATGTGCAAACAATGTGCAAGTGACACAACATCGAGTCTCCAGTTGTTCTTTAAAAGTATGATCAATGTACAATTAAATTTAAATCTTTTTTTGTTGTGTTTTGATCTTAATTCAAAGGCCTAAAACAGCAAAAACATCAGTGTCACTCTTTCGCTAGCACACATCGATGCTTCAGCAGAGAGAGCCGTGGTCCTCGGCTGTTTCTCTGCTGGGTGAGTTTGTGCTGCAGCTGCAGATTTTGATTCAGACTCCTCTCCTCCCCCCCGACTGTCTCAGGGCTGGATGAATGAGATCCACAGCTACGACCCGGAGATGTACCACGCCACCCTGACACACTCTGTTTACGTCCGGCTGGAGGGCTCCGTCCTGCGTCTGTCCAAACCCAACCGGAACATCTCCCGCCGTGCCGCACACAACGAGCCTAAACCCGACGTCACTTACATCAGCCAGAAGATCTACGACCTGACCGACAGCAAGGTGGGCTGCTGGTTGTGAGGACACAGATTTTCTTATGTGTGTGAGACAACAAGTGGAGAGCTGAGTGGGATATTAATGTGTTAAGTGTGTGTGTCTCTGCAGGCTGCACTTGTGTTCTTAACAGATAGTGACATGAAGCACACGTCCCCTTACATTTGCCTTTGCCTGAGTGCATGCTTGCTAATAGGTCATGTTCAGTGACAAAGCTACTCATTTTCAGAGTCACATACTGTGTGTAAACATGAAGTGAGCATCACAGGCCACTGACCTTCTATGCACAGCTGTGCATTGGTGTGCTGACTCGACGGTTTTGCACATCTGAAGGCGGGACGGTTAGAAGATGTTGGAGCAAAGCTTTCATTATGGTTGTTCTTACCGTGCAGCTAATCTAATCTCCTTTATTACTCCAAGGAATGCGATGGAGTTATGTGACGATCGACATTGGTTTGTCTGTCTGTCTGTCTGTTAGCAACATTGCTCAAAAACGGACTAACGGATCTGGATGAAATTTTCAGGGAAGGTCAAAAATGAGACAAGGACCAAGTGATTAGATTTTGGCAGTGATGTGGCTTATAGTCTGGATCCACAGATTTGTTAAAGATTTCCGACTTTCTCCCCATTTGCTAAAACAAAGCGAGGAGGTGAAGGAACCCCAAACACCTGCAGGCCTCCCAGCACCAGGCCGTCCAGGTCTCCGTTCAGTTTTACCGGTTCACTCACGATCTGAGACTGAAGGAAAGAGTTTTTAGTTGAAATACATCAGGAAACATAACCGTTAGTATCACTGCTCAGTGAAGTAACGAGGCAGTAAAATGCAAATCTCTGCCTTGGCAAGTTCCCAAATGCAAATATCCCTCGTCTGCTCTCCCCCTGTCCGGTAACGAACATAATGTAGCAGTAATTTTGCGTCTCAAAGGTGTCAAGACCTTCGCCGTCGTCCCAGAACAAGTCGCCCCAGGCCCAGCTGCCTGCTGACAGCGCCACCGTCAGGAAGAAAGGGTTCCTGCGGGGGACTGTGATTGTCAAAGCAGGCTCCTTCACAAGAAAAGACCAGGGAGAACACCATGTAATGCCACAAAGTGCTCTTATTTTGAAATGTGTCTCAAGTTTAAAAGGTGCTTAAAGAGTAATTTTGTTCCAACGAACACCTCAGAGTTATGTGACAATCTGTGTTTGTCCGTCTGTCTGTTAGCAACATTACTCAAAAACAGATGAACGGATGTAGATGAAATTTTCAGGGAAGGTCAGAAATGACACAAGGACCAAGTGATTAGATTTTGGCAGGGATGCGGTTTATAGTCTGGATCCACGGATTTGTTCAAGATTTCTGTATCATTGCAAGATAGCAGCACGGCGTCACTGTAACTATGACATCAAGAAAAGTACTCAGAGAGCACATTACTCCACCAAGGCTCCTCAGTCGTATCGTTTCCGACAGATGAAATCTTTAATAAAAAATGACCTTGCGGTGAGCACAGACGTGTGTTATGCATGTGTACATTATGTACGGATACCGAATTGCATGACCTCAATATGTAGTGGGCGGCAGGAATTGATGGGACTCAGAAACACCCCCACAATTTATTCAGTTGTTCCTTGTATCATTTCCGATGGATAAATCCTGATAAGTCTGCAACGGTGGATTTGTAGTAGGATCACAATCTTGTGATCATGGGTACATTGATATTAAATGACCACACTCTATGGTGCCATGATTTCTGATCATCAATAACTAACAAACAAATGCTGCATTTCTAAAAAAAAAAAAAAAAAAAAGCTGCATTTCTGACAATGCCATATGGGGAAATGAGCAGCCTTGGTGGAGTACTACGCTCTCTGCGTGCTTTTCTAGTTTTTATTGTGGATGCTCAGACTGACATGAATGTTAAATGCATAGATAGGAGCTGGATTTTTAAAAGATGCACAAGTTAGTTCAATTTCTCCTCATGGTCAAGGCCTGAATGTTTTGACTTGGCCCCTTAACACCACAGCTCTACAACCTTCAGCTAACAGAATGAGCATGCAATGCTAATAACTGTGCAGCTATCTCAAGAATTTATGCTCGAATAAAATATGTAAACAAGATCACATGGGCCTTCACAGCATCTTGCAAAGCTCCTTGCATTATGAACAAAACAGACACATTTTTAGGTTGTTTAAAGGATTGGAAAAATATAAATATTAGTCACCCTGGCTGTATTGTTTGGTTTTGCTCATATTTTCAAACAATTTCAAGCTACCAGTTGCTGCCAGTCCCACTCCATCCAAAGCAAATCTGGCACATTAATATACACTACCATTCAAAAGTTTAGGGTCAATTAGAAATGTCCGTATTTTTGAAAGAAAATCTCTTTTTTTAAAAATGAAGACAACATTAAATGAATTCAGAAATCCAGTCTAGACATTGACTAAATGACTATTCTAGCTGGAAACGGCTGATATTAATGGAATATCTCCATAGGGGTACAGAGGAACATTTCCAGCAACCATCACTCCTGTGTTCTAATGCTACATTGTGTTAGCTAATGGTGTTGAAAGGCTCACTGATGAATAGAAACTGCTTATGTTAGCAAATGAATAAAAGTGTGAGTTTTCATGGAAAACATGAAATTGTCTGGGTGACCCCAAACTTTAAACAGTCGTGTATCTACTAACAAAATATTACTTTTGGACTATTTTGCTGTGCATTCTGCTGCGCCGAAGCAACAAATCCCCTCTCTCATCATCATCCTCAAGTGATAATTCTTTTCTAACTCCGTATCCCACAGATATACTTGATGCCACAGAGCCTGGCGAGGAAGAGAGTCTGGAACAAGAAGTACCCCATCTGCATTGAGCTGGCCAAACAGGAGGACTTCATGTCCAAGGCCCAGGGAGAAAGGCCTGAAGCTGGGGAAGACAAATTACCAGGACTGGGTGAGAAGATAGAAAGAGTGGACAAAGGAGAGAAAACTGAAGGACCGGCGTTAGTAGAGGAGCCCAAAAGACCAACGTCTGGAGGAGGGGATCTGACAATCTACCTGTTTGGGAGGACGGGTCGGGAAAAGGAGGAGTGGTTCCGGAGATTTCTGTTAGCGTCCCGAATGAAGTCAGAAGGAAGAAGTGGAAGTCTGGCTGGAATCTGCAAGAGTGGTGAGTTTCACACCATCAAAGACACTCCTGTAGAGTTGTTGGCTTCATCCGCCACCCTTTCCACACATTCTGTATTTCTGCAGACTCACGTCTCTCCCCTGTGTCAGAATATCCATTCTCTTGAGTACATAACTGCACAGCAATCAGATCTGTGTATAAGCCCCAGCTTAGGGACTGCCAATCCCCTCAACTGACTGAACAGATGAGTGTGAATGGGTCAGCAGGATTACAAGCACAGAGAAGCAGCATAATATAGCACTGGTTTCCACTGTGGGATATAAGCCTGTAAGGATAAGGCACTATACAAAGAGAAACACCAGCATTGTGTGGGTCCAGTGATAAAGGCAGCACAGGGTGGACAGGATTACCAGACAGATGATTTAAATATCAAGCTGTTTTTGGATATACATAACAATTATGTTGACTATTTCAGTGGTAATAGGAGGCACAGAGAGGATGAGTGTGTGTCATTTTATGTAAAGTAAGCTAATTCATGGTGCTGCAGTGTGATAAAAGAGAGGAAAGCCGACTATGCCGGGATAAACAAAATTTTGAGCTTGCATTATGTATGTGAAAGCATGTATTGATTGGAATCCGTGAGAAACGCTGCTGATGCTTAATTGTGTCACAACACTTTCCCTTCCTCGTGTAGCCTTCCTGCCCTCCCACAGCCGCAGTAGCAGCCTCCAGTCTGGTGGAGGCCTGGAGGCCGACAGCCGGAGCAGCAGCCGGGGAAGCCTGGAGGAGCTGCCTCTGTCCCAGCCTCGGCCCAGAGACGCCTCGGCCGCTCCGTCCTGTGGCGCCACTGCAGGGATGAAGCAGAAGATTCTGCTGGACTATAACATCTACATGGCCAAATACGTGAACCCCCAGGCGCCACCGAGGAGCCCAACTGCCACCGACAGCCCCGGACACAGCCCCGACAGCAGCCCCAAAACTACCAAAAAGGTACGAGACGGATGGATGGATGGATAGATGAATGGATGGATGGATGGATGGATGGATGGATGGATGTGTTCGTTCCTCGGAGGTTTCCCAGAAGCCCCTGGGGTCTGCATCTTTCAGGCTACACCCACACGAACATGTTCTTATTTTGAAATGTCACTTTAAAGCCCCTCTGTGAAGTTTCAGAAATGATCTCTGTCCATGCTAACACACTTGTAAAGGCAAATCACATGAGCATTCATTTACACTGGGCCTGGCCACTTTATTATGTCCACCTTGCTTGTAAAATGTTGGACCCCCTTTTGCCTTCACAACTGCTTAATTTTTGGTGTCATACCTTCAACAAGGTGTTGGAAACATTCCTCAGAGATTTTGGTCCATATTGACATGATAGCATCACGCAGTTGCTGCAGATTTGATCCATGATGCTAATCTGCAGTTCCACCACATCCCAAAGGTTCTACTGGATGGAGATCTGATGACTGTAGAGGCCAGTGGAGTCCAGTGAACTCATTGTCATGTTCAAGAAACCAGTTTGAGTTGATTTGAGCTTTGTGACATGGAGCATTATCCTGCTGGAAGTAGCATCAGAAGATGGTACACTGTGGTCATAAAGGGATGGACAGCCTCTCCATTTTATGCGTATTGTAGCAAAAGTCATGGATTTAAGCTGAAAACAAAGTAATGTGTATGTAGCTAAACCACATTATGAGCTAAATCAGTCCATATTCACTTAAAGGTTCACTGTAGAATCTTAAATCATCAGCAGCACAATGAAGCAATGGCTTTATGAGTGAATCCTGATTTTGATGATGCTGTTAATGCGCAGTTATCTAGTCTAGTCTGAATAAAGACATCTAACTGGCGTTAACATGCATTTTTATTATCTTTTTTCTTGTCTACAAACTTGGCAAGTGAAGGAAAAGCGATGCAATGAACAGGTGTCATTCATTTTGGCAACAGAATGCATATTCCAATAGCAATACTAATCTACTATAGTAAACATTTACTATGCCTTGATACTTAGTATGTCAAATGCAGCATTCGTCTGCTCTCTTTTTGCAGTAGGCAGCATTCTGACCCACAATCCTTTGCAGTAAGTACATCACAGTGTCTCTCACAAGCGTAAACAAGCTTGAGGCGCCACAGACAGACAGATGACGGCTGATTTCACACCACAGACAGTGATGGATGTATCAGCAAGATGGTCAAAGCCGAAGGTGCAATATTCTGACGGATTAATAAGTCCCATGTGTACATACATACAGCATGCGACTGTTTTTAATGGCAGCTGCAGTATGAACGAGGGTAAAAAGATTTGGAAGTATGTCACTTGCTAAGACTTAGAGCCTAAACTTATAGGAAGTGTTATCTTTTAATTTGCTGGGTGATTAATTTTCTGCAGTCACAGTACATGAGTTGCATTTATATTTTGCATAGCGTTTTAATAGCAGATGCATAAAGGGTCAAGGGATTTGTTATACCTGGAAGATACATGCAGTGTGTACTGGTAAGAAACCACTACTGTAAGAAGAACTTTTGATTATTTTATTAATTTTATAAAGTCCCATATTATATGCATTTTCTGCAAGTTAGTTTAAGTCTCACATGTTCCCAGAATAAGTTGCAGCACAGGATTTGTTCTATATGTTCTTATGCTAGCCCTGGTTTTCAGTGTCTGAAGCTTTAAATTCAACATAGCCGATGAGAGGAGCTTATCCTGTCTTGACATCACAACAGACTTCAAACCTGATTGGATCGATCAGTGATGCACTTTCCGAGATACGGAGAAAGAAAAACATCATGAGGTTGTTTTTTATCGTATTTTGTGGGTCTCTAGACACATTGGAGTCATATAATTATGTTTTTAGAAATATAAAACCGAATCTCCATAATATGACCCCTGTAATCTGTGGTTGGGAGAAAAGGGGCTCCCAACACCAGACACGAGTTTCTAACAGGCCAATGCTTGATTTAAACCTAAATAAAGCTAACTAAACCTAGCTACCTTCATTTATGTCAAGAAAATTAAAATTAAACTACAAACTGTACATGTTTGTGTGTCCTTTTAGTTACGCAGGAGTTCAGAGGAGTCTGCAGAGCCTGAGGCCTGGGTCAATGCTTTTCTGGGAAGGATATTCTGGGACTTCCTGGGAGAGAAGTACTGGGCCAATGTAGTCTCCAAAAAGATCCAAATGAAACTCAGTAAGATCAGGGTGAGTATTATATTATAGTATATATACTACTGTTCAAAAGTTTGGGGTCACCCAGACAGTTTCATGCTTTCCATAAAAATTCCCACAACACCATTAGCTAACACAATGTAGCATTAGAACACAGGAGTGATGGTTGCTGGAAATGTTCCTCTGTACCTCTATGGAGATATTCCATTAAAAATCAGCTGTTTCCAGCTAGAATAGTCATTTACCACATTAACAATGTCTACACTGGATTTCTGATTTATTTAATGTCTTCATTGAAAAAAAACTGCTTTTCTTTCAAAAATAAGGACATTTCTAAGTGACCTCAAACTTTTGGATGGTAGTGTATATCTACAAAAACAACAAACAAACAAAAGAGATGATTAGGTGTCCTTGTTGGCTGCATTTGCAACTTTTTGAGCATCTTTTCTACTGTTTTCTGTGTTTCAGCTGCCATATGTCATGAATGAGCTGACTCTGACGGAGCTCGACATGGGCTTCTCCATCCCTAAGATCCTCCAGGCCTCCAAACCCTCCGTGGACCACCAAGGTAGGAAGAGAAACTGCTCTAGGTATGTCGTGTCCTTCACTGCGTTCTGGGTGGTTTGCTGCTATAGAGATTTAATATTTTCAGCCATTAGCCTCCTTCGCTTTCCTCCGCTTCCATTTATCTTTCATTATAACGTGGGCTGTTTATCAGTTCTGACAGAAGAGCAAAACAAGCCTTTTTTTGCCGCTCCATCTTCTTCTTCTCCTCCCCTCCTGCCACATCTCCATCTTCGTCTTGCTCTGCTCCTCTTCTCGCTGGATTAAGTCCTTCCCTCTCCACTCTGGAGTCCAGCCCGTCTGCATGCCTTGCACTATTAAGCCACAGTAATTAAACTTCACGTCTTGGTTCCCTCTCATCCATTACTGAAACACTGACTCACCCGGCCCGCCTTTAGGCCCAGCAAAGGGACTAGTTCGACACACAGAGACAATACAGAGATGTGAGGCATATTAATTCCTACCGAGGAGGCTGGAAGGGGGAGAAAATCAGAGAAGCTCAAGCAGGAAAAGGAAGAAATAGGTTGCTGGATGCATGTTTCAGTCATTAGCGATGCGGTTTTATGGCTTTAAAACCAGGCTTGCTGTTGTTTCCCTAATTTCCTATGGCTATAATGAGTAAATGAGCAGCCAAATTTGTATTATTCGGTCCTAATTCAGGAAATATTCATATTTCGTTGATCTTTAAAGAGTGATCTAAGTGCTGATGGGGCATTGCCTGTTGCTGAAACTAGTCATGAGTCATTTTTCTGTCAGCCGCATTTCCACATTGTCTGCAAAGCTGATAAATGTGTTTTGTCTTGTACACCCGCAGATACACACTCACCAAACATCATCAGTTGATCTCAGCACATAATTAGTCCTGAGGGAATGGCATCTCAAGAAGCAGTGAACCTGCATACATGTGCTTCAGTAGAAATACGCTTACTTTGATATATTTTTAAAATTCTCTTGATCTTGTGATGACAGTGAGATTGAAAATGAAAGTGCCTCCTGACTCCTTAATGATGGGAAGGTGTGGTTTGACTTGCAATGTTTATGCTGCGCTCCAAGAACTGCTAAATGCACACAGGATCGTGCAGAGTCGAGCTTGAAATACAGCGTTAAAACCACTTGCAAACATCTCGGCGAATCGACACAGGATCTTTGAGGACGTGTTGTGGTGTCTGGCACCAGGACATTGGTAGAAGATGGGGTAGGGATGTGGGGAGGTTGGAGGATGGGTCAACACTTTGGCTCTTGGTTGTGTTCTTCAAGATGATTTTGTCGTGTTTTGGGTCCATTGTCCTGCCGGAGGAGGTGGTAGGCTTCAAGGATTGCCTTTGCCGTGGGAAGATGCGCTTGGTCTGCAGCAATGTTTAGGTTGGTGTCAAGGTAACATCCAGGTGAATGACAGGAGTCAAGGTTTTCAAGCAGAACATTGTATATTAATGAGGTTTGATTCAGTATCAGGTCAAGTACTCAAACAGTGCAGTACTCCGCCAAGGCTGCTCAGTCATTGTATCATTTCCAACAGATAAGTCCCAATAAGTCCGCAGTGGTGGATTTTCTGTAGGATCGCAATCATGTGATCGTCAGCAGGCAGCTAACGTAGTGTTCACTTGTTGTGGTTACAGTGACGCCGTGCCGCTATCTGGCAATGATACAGAAATCTTTAACAAATCGGTGGATCCAGACTAGAAGCTGCATCACTGCCAAAATCTAATCAGGTAGTCTTTGTGTCATTTCTGACCTTCCCTGAAAATTTCATCCAAATCCATAAATCCGTTTTTGAGTAATATTGCGCACAGACAAACAGACATTCCGATCGTCACATAACTCCGCCACATTCCTTGGCGGAGTAAAAAGTGGGCTAGTGGGGTATAATATAGATAGTGTTACAACATTTGGGCATGAAGTACTTAATAGTACTTATAATTTACACACAGTTCAAACACCATCAGTGTTTTCATCATTGTTTACCAATGTTGCCATCTTTGTTTAGCATGTTTAGCTGAGTCTGGTGCCGTTATTTTGTCATAGAAATGTTGGACAAATCAATACTGTCCTAATAATGATGCTACATGTGGCTAAGGGTCATTAATGTGAGTATAATTTCCAGGCGGATCGAGACATTCAACTACAAACAGTCTGACAAGTTCCACACATTCACTTCACTCCACTCATTATGCAGAACATGGAAGTTAAACACTGATCAGCCACAAAATTGACACCACTACTGCGCAACATTGCTGCAGAACCTTAACAGCACTTCTCAACAGATGACGATAAACCACACCACACCGCAAAACCTGCTCAGGAACAGCTTGAGAAGCGACCAAGAGCTCAAGGCATTGACCCAGCTTCCATATTATACATCTCAGTTCTATTGCATACCCACTAGATGCATCAGAACATACCAGATCCACAGAAACCCCAACCTGCAACCAACAGGACCCTAGGGTCTGTTGCCAACGTCCTGATGCCAGATGTACCAGGTCCTGTATCTATGCACAGACGGCTGCATTTTGGTGGCAGGTGGTTTCGATGTTGTGGCTGATATATTACAATGACTAAAATTCAAGGCAATATCTTGTCTTGTATAACATCGCTGTGGTATATTTCCCGAGTCTATGCAGAAATGCACACGTGAATATGTCAGTGGTGCAGATAATGTCGACTCCTTCAGATTTAATTAGAAACTCCCCCCCGTGTGTCTTATGGTAGACAAAAACACACCGTCAGACATGATGTGACTTAATGCTGCCATTTAGCTTCTCTTTTACGCTGCTGTCACACGTACAAATTAGCAAACATTTATGGAGAGTGGAAAATGAGGGGTAAAGCATAAACAACAGTTATCAGCTGGAGAAGTTAGGCTTCATTGAGCAAACAGCAGGGAGATTGAAATCTCACTAACTCTCCTAACGCCTACTGAAAAGTGTAATGTGTAAACAGGAAGTTCCTTGATTAAGTCAGCCAGTAAAGACACACTGCTGCCCCAGAGTTGACCTTTTCAGTGTTTGCAAGAGGATAGGAGTTCCTTCTGGTAGCTCTGCAGGTGGACCTAACACCAATTAGACACCAAGCATGGGATTTTTGTTTATTTACAGGAATTGCATTCAGAATTAGCCGTTCTTGCATCTGCTGGGGTGTTACTGGGGATGTAAATAACCACAATTTGATGACATAATAAGCGTCCCTGCTTTCTCTCTTTCTACCTGTGCAGGTCTGTGGTTTGATCTGGAAGTTTCCTACACAGGATCCTTCCTCATGACGCTAGAGACCAAGATGAACCTGGCTCGTCTGGGGAAGGAGGGCGAGGGCCTCGGGGAGCACGGGAAGGAATGGTGAGGCTTTGACTGAAATTTTACAGTTGATATTGGTGCTTGTGAAATAGAACTTGCAGATTTTTGAGAGTGATCTTCTGCAGCTTGTCCAAGTTTGTTTCAGTTCTTGGGCCAAAATAAAATGTTTTAAGGATTAGCTTTTTTGCTCCATAAACAGCTCTGAGTTGGATGTTAATTAGGTAGATTTGCATTTACAGCCATATTAGTTTTCATGTGCATTTTTCACAGTTTCCACTCTCTCTGTGTCGGCTCTTCCTTCCTTTTCTTTACATTCTAATCCCCCTTCTGGATGCTTCCTGCTGTGGATTTATCCTCTGACTGGTGAGTTTGGGAATGTCGCTGAAACAGTGCATTTTGTTTCACATTTGGAATATTTCTTGAGTTAATCAGTGGAGATTAAGTTCCTGTGATTCATTTCAGTGGGGATGCATTTAATGGGAATTAGTATTGATTGTTCGGAGTTGTGTGCAAAGCCGTTGGGGCCTGAGTTTGTGTGTTTTTGTGTGTGTGTGACAGGCTCAGGCCGCGGACGTACTGCCTGGCAGACAGCGATGAGGAATCGTCCAGCGCCGGCTCATCGGATGAAGAGGATCCTCCAGAACTCCTCAGTGATAAACCTGTCCTGCCGGGAGCCGAGGGGTGAGCAAACGTCTCCTCACAACAGCATCATATCTGAATTTAAAATGAGCAGAATCAGATTGGTGTTGCAGCTCTGCCCTTTCGGTCCACCCACCCGCTGCTGATTTAATGTAGCACCCAGTCACTCCCCTCCATCGTGGGTGCTGAGTAGCAAGAGATGCTGGTATGAATAAATTATGAACCTGACTCACTCCTCGACTCCCCTCCTCCTCTGTTTCCATCCTCTGCTCACGTAGCTACGTGGGAGGCCACAGACCCAGCAAGATCATGCGCTTTGTGGACAAGATAGCCAAGTCCAAGTACTTCCAGAAGGCCACGGAGACGGAGTTCATCAAGAAGAAGATGGAGGAGGTTTCCAACACGCCCCTGCTGCTCACAGTGGAGGTGCAGGAGTGTCGCGGGACGCTGGCTGTCAACATCCCACCTCCCCCTACGGATAGGATATGGTATGTTCAAGAGGACTGTAAAAACTGGAGGATGTGGTCAGTGACTGTATTGGAGTCCTGGCTTTAGAAAATCACACTGCACCCTCTGCTGGACGAATACAGACATGCATGCGATGACAGAATATAAAAGAGGTTTAATCACTTGTGAACTAAATAAACTCAACATCTAGGAAATGAGGGCACAAAGGTGTGTTTTTTATTAAAGATATGGAACATTAAAACCTTAATTACACACTGTGAGCTTCATACGCCTCCTTCCCAGGCTGCTATATTATTAATTTTTATGTTATTCTTGATAAAAACCTGTTTAGGATTTAGACACGCCTTACCGTTTACCCCAGTATCCTGTTTTTATGGAGCCTGTCTGAGGACATAACTGCATTTCAGCTTGTATAAAACTGCATAAATATGAACGTAAGTGTTTCCTTTTTGCTGTCAGGTATGGTTTCCGGAGTCCACCTCACCTGGAGCTGAAAGCGAGGCCTAAACTGGGCGAGAGGGAGGTCACTCTGGCTCATGTGACGGAGTGGATCGAGAAGAAACTGGATCAGGAGTTCCAGGTACGTGCCGAGAAAACCCGGAGGCTGTGAATCCCGATGTTTATTCCGTAGATGACTCGACATGGCTGAGAGTTTATTCAATGAGGACAAATAGAAAGCCACAACAGATGTTTGGGGTGAGAATTTAGGCTATAAAAGAGGACTTTGAGATTAATTTATGGCTGCCCACCTACATGCACCTCAAAGCTGTGTGCCTGTGGTCTTCCCACCCCTCTCATACGGCCAAAATAATGATACGCCTGCTGCTAGATAACCACCCTGAAGCACACCTGCAAACTGCTGCAGCCAGGCGTCCCTGTCAGGTCGACGGAACATCTACATTTATCTCTGCCTGAGTCCTCTGAGGGTGTAATTACGTACAACCCCCCCTCCACTGAGCCTCCATTAAAATATAGAGCTGCAGGGCACAGTGTTGTCAGTTGTGAGTGAGTGTAAACATCTGGCTTTCAACAGAAGCCAAGGTAACGGGGTTTCAGTCCGTACAATGCAGAGTCGGTTGCTCAGGGAGGTGTTTTGGATCTTTGTTGCTCTGATTTCCTACCATTTTCTCATATTTCAGTTAGTCATTTACACATTACAACTACCAGATCACAGTTTATCTACAAAAACACAAAACATTTAGTTACAGGTATCTGGAATTGAACAATATAGTATTTTACTTTAGGATCAAAATGATCAAAATCTGATTCAAAAAAAGACAAAATATCACAAAAACGAGACACAAAATGATGAAAACAAGAAACAAAATGACCACAAAACACACAGCACAAGTGAGCCAAAAAGGAATCACAAAACTCCGAAAATGCTACAAAAAACAGCGAATAAAGCGAAATGCAAATGACAAAAACAAGGCAAAAAGCACAAGGAGGCAAAAAGGAAACAACAACAAAAATGAGAAACAAAACCACAAAAATGAGAAACAAAACAGCAAGAACCTGAGACAAATGACAAAAGTCAGCAAAAAAACAAAAACAAGACAACATATTACAAAAATGAGACGCAAAACAACAAAAGTGAGAACTAAAATGACAAAAAATAAGACAAACGACATGTAACAAAACAGAGATAAAAAAAAGTTACAAAGCAACCAGAAAATAGCCAAACGACAAAAATGAGACAAAAATGACAAAAGCGAGAAACAAAATGACCAAAAAATAGGCAACACAAGCGAGACAAAAAAGAGAAACAAAAAGACAAAAACGAGAGACAAAACAACAAAAATGAGATACAAATGACAAGTCAGACAAAAAAAAACAAAAAACAACAAAAACAAGACAAATATTACAAAAACGAGACACAAAACAAAAGAACGGCAATCTAGTATTTTACTTTACGATCAAAACAACTTGTCATGGTTTAGAAATTATTTTAAATTTATAGTTTTAGAAATTTACAATTTGCAGAAAATGTCTTCTGTGTAATGTTTACATTTTTTCACATTTCACTGAATGACTTCTTGCTCTGCTTTGCCCTCCCACAGAAAATATTTGTGATGCCAAACATGGATGACGTATGGCTACCCATAATGCACTCTGCCATGGACACGCGTTCAAATGCCAACTTGATTACTGTGACAAACGATGCCTTGAAGGATCCAGAACCGGAGGACTCTGAGGTCTCGGACATGTGAAGGCTGCTGGTCGGAGTCCACACCGATGGACATTTTATCCCCGAGTCCCCGCCTCGCTCAGAAACAGCCGGTGCAGCACTGGGACCGGCCGACTCTCTGACATTTTTACCCATTAGTCCGGTCCTGCCGCTGCACCAACAATGTCCCGGTGAGCTCGTGATCCCTGTACGAGAACGACTCACAGATTGTCATCCAATCACACGGTTTTATTAGTGTGACGGCAAATATTCCGATGAAATCCAGCTCAACTTGCGGCAGCGGTGGATCGACCAATAGCCATCTGATTCAACCAGAAGAACCATAAAACCTGTGATGTACAGCTGCACCAAACGCGATAGTTGTACAGCGTAAAACTTTTTGTGTTTCCAATCGAGCGGTTTATCGACGACGAGCGCGTACATCTGAACGGTTGGGGGAATAGTGCTGAAATTTGGAGATGATTTTGCGTAACCCTCCTGTTACCTTTGGGGTCAATTTGACCACATTCAATGTTTAACATCTCTAAATTCATGATTGACGTCTTTTTTTCTTCATATTTAATGACTTTTCCTAATTTAATGGGGACAACTAGGTAAAATTAACGTTTCGTCATTACGTCGGAACTGGTTACGGGGGTCCTCAGTTTACGACGTATGGCCTTTTGTTATGTGGAATTAGTTGGCGAGTGGAGCGGACGAATTCGGTGTCACACGGTGCTATAATTCAATTTTTCAATTCAGTTTTACTTATATAGCGCTAATTACAATTCAAATTGTCTCAAGACGCTTTACAGAACCCAAATGCCTGAACCCTCAGAGCAAGCCCTATAAGACGCTTTGGTCATTGGTATTCATGACTTTTCCGAAGAACTGATCAATATTGTGATGCTCATAATGGCTTTGTTTACATTTTCGCTGGAGTTCCTACTTACGGCGAAAATCCACGTATGTCACGCTGTAAGAACGGAACTTCGATGTAAGTCGAGGACCCCCCTAGAGGTCACAATAACATGCAGTTTTATAGTCTTAAAAAAACTTTAGGGCCCTAAACTTTTTGAAATTGTGTTAATTTTTCCTGCGGTCAAATTGACCCCGAACATAATACAATTCTTGATAACAGAAATAGTTTTTCATTCCAAGTGTTATAGATATCAAAAATATGTACTTTGAAATAATATATTTCCATTAAAACACCAAAAATATTTCTCTCCAATTTTAGGTCAGTCAGTTTATTGTGATCTGCAAATGTCTCCATAGTCACATAACAAGTATTCTGGACATGTAAGGGGAGTGGGTGTGGGGTTGTTTTATTGAAACTTACTTAGGTGGTCAACAAAAAGACATAAAGCTCCTGACACATAAACTTGGGGAACAATTTTAATTATAATTTTCTGGAGGTTTAAACTACTGGAGTCAAATTGATCCCATTGATAAAAGATGTTGGTAAATTTGAAGGTAATAGGAGGGTTAAAGTCCCATTTCTCAACCATACACACCGCTGCCTGTGCCGGCCGCCCGGCACTTATATGCAAACCAACCAACGGCGCTTTCTCCGTAGAAGACACTGGGTTTGATTCACTGTCATATCATACGGCCTGTGTGCTTTTACTGTGTGGTGGGGATGAAGGGAGCTATAACAGAGGGGTTCAAATCTATCTGCAGCAGCTAAACATTGCCTAAGTCTGTTGAATGTATAAATGCAGCCCCTTAGCTGCGCGAGGAAAAAGCTCATTCACTGACAACGTGCTTCTAAGCCACATGTTTCCAGCGCTCTTTTCGTGTTACATTCAGAGTTGAGCAGAAGTAATAATTTTTCTATTTTTATTGCCAAAGCAATCTTTGGGAAACCGTGCGAGGTGACAAATAAGCAATCGGTTAATAATTCCGTGGCCGCTCCGGTGATGTACAGCCAATGTTTTATAGCTGGAAATTCAGAAGACGGAAGAATAATCTGCAGGGAGTGAGGCCAAAACTCTATCAAACCTGCTCTCTGAATAAAGTCCACACCGGATATTAGCCATATTATTTAATGTCGTCAGCAGACATCCAGCTAATGAATGCTCTATTTCTGTTGAATTATTTATTGAGTTGCTGTTCCGTGTTGTTCACATGAAAGAGGAAAACAACTCCGACAAACAGGATCTTTGTAATCTGCCGAGCTTTAACAGGCGACTTTTACTTTAAGTGTTTTGCGTTCAGACGTGTGTGTTGGCAAGTGTATGAGGCATAAAGTGCCTTTGAAATAATCAAACATTCCTCCGTAGTGAGCCATCGCATTTCTTGCATCGGTTGAGGATAGAGAGAAAACTTTGTCTTTGTGCCATTACTGTGTCTGTCGAGGCAGGCCCTGTTTTCGTTCTTCACGTTTCGGTGTTGTTCATTTGCACAGTGATGAAAAATATCAAACATTGCTGTTGTGTTCAGTGATGTCGCAGAATGTTACGGTTCTGATCATTGTGGATCAATAAAAACCTTTTGCTTGGAAAAAAGACGCGCTGCTTTGTTTTTCTTAGCAAGATTCTCACTGGATTGTCTGTGTTTCACTGCTATTTTAAGATTCAATAGGAATTTAGTGGAATATATAACAATAGGAGCTGCAATAATTAGATGATTTTCAAATTTTGACAACTAAAAGTTCCTTTAAATTTGAGAATATGCAGTTTTTCTTTACTTTAAATTAGCGTACGTTAAGTAGTTCCTTTCGATATTAGACTACGGGACAAAAAAGGCACGTTTTCAATACTTTTCACTTTTTATAGACTAACTGATTAATCCAGACATTACTTGATGATCAAAATAACTGTTGCCTCCCTAAATATGATCATTATTTTTTTTTTAAAAATGTTGGTTTTTGCTTTAATTTGTGTCTATTTGACTATTATTTTAAGATTCTGATCGCAATTTATTGGAATATTTAACATAAGAGCTGCAATAAATGGATGATTTTCAAATTTTCGACCACCAAAAGTTCCTTTAAATCAGTTTTTCTTTAAGTCAGTGTAAGTTAAGTAGTTCCTTTACTTTTTAGACTGCAGGACAACAAAAGGCACATTTTCAGTGCTTTCTCACCTTTTTATAGGCTAACTGGGTAATTTTTGTTTTAAATGTTGATTTTTGCTTTAATTTGTCTCTATTTGACTGCTAATTTAGGATTTTGATAAATCTGATAGCAATTTATTGGAATGTTTAGCATAAGAACTGAAATAATTCAATAATTGTCAAATTCTGACTACCAAAAGTTCCTTTAAATTTGGGAAAATGCAGTCTTTCTTTACTTTGAATCAGCATAAGTTAAATAGTTCCTTTACAGTTTAAGCTGCAGGACAAAAAAAGGCACATTTTAAATATTCTCTAGACTGATTAATTTGCACATTAATTGATAATTAAAATAACTGTTGCATCCCTAAATATAATCATTACTTTAAAAAAAAACAAAACAAAAGGGGTTTTGCTTTGTCTCTATTTCACTGCTATTTTAAAATTCTGATAAATCTAATAGCAATTTATTGGAAGATTTAACATAAGAACTGCAATAATTAGATAATTTTCAAATTCTTACCACCAAAGGTTCCTTTAAATTTGAGCATTAAAATAACGGTTGCATCCCTAAATATAATTTATATTTTTAAAACGTAATAAAATCTGACACAAATTCAAGCAAAAAAAAAAAAAAGATAATCTAAAGGAGCTATTTAACCTACACTGATTTAAAGTAAAGAAAAACTGCATGTTCTCAAATTTAAAGGAACTTTTGGTTGTCAAAATTTGAAAATTATTGCAGCTCTTATGTTAAATATTCCAATAAACTATTATCAGAATCTTAAAATAGCAGTCGGGCACAAATTAAAGCAAAAACCAACATTTTTCTTAAACAATGATTATATTTAGGGATGCAACGGTTATTTTAATTATCAATTAATGTGCAGATTAATCAGTTAGTCTATAAAAGGCAAGAAAATATTGAAAATGTGCCTTGTTTTGTCCTGCAGTCTAAAGTCTAAAGGAACTACGTAACTTATGTTGATTTAAAGTAAAGAAAAACTGATTCAAAGGATCTTTTGGTGGTCAAAATTTGAAAATTGCTGAATTATTGCAGCTCTGATGTTAAATATTCTAATAAATTGCTCTCAGATTTATCAGAATCTTAAAATAGCAGTGAAACAGAGACAAATTAAAGCAAAAGACAATGATTTTTAAAAATGATTATATATAGGGATGCAACCATTACTGCATTTATCAATTAAAGTTGAGATTAATCAGGTAGTCTATAAAAGGTGAGGTAATGTTGACAATGTGCCTTGTTTTGTTCTGCAGTCTGAAAGGTAAATTAACTGCTTAACTTATGTTGATTTAAAGGAAAGAAAAACTGATTTAAAGGAACTTTTGGTGGTCAAAAATTTGAAAATCATTGAATTGTTGCAGCTGCTACGTTAAATATTCAAAAAAATGCTATTCGAATCTTAAAATAGCAGTCAAATAGACACAAATTAAAGCAAAAACCAACATAGGAGTTTTTTAGTATGACGTTTCGCCACCTTGTGTTTCCAAAACATCTCCACTGTGCCTTCGTATTGATTCTCCAAGTTTCTGGAACCCTGCTGGAGAGATTTAGTACCATTTTTCCAAAATACATTCCCTCATTTGGTGTTTTTATGATGATATTGAAAAAAGTTGTCTACCAAATGTCAACAAACCTTAAATGGATGTTTAATTGGGTTGAAATCTGTTGAGTGTAGAGGCCAAAACATATAATTTACATCATTTTTATGCTCATAAATCCATTTAGAAACCTTTAATTTGTCACCCACCCCTCAAATTTCTTTCTATGTGTCCACCTAAAAAAATATCCACATTCTGATCTGTGTTTAGATTCTGTGTCTTGCCTTAAAAGAGAGACTTGGTGAAAAAGCCAAGAAACCCCAGTTATAACAAGATGTCATGATTTCGCACTAGTTTTGACCTGTGTGAACGGCCAAGGAAAAGGCCGTTCAGGTTCAAAAAGTGCCTGAAAACACATTTTACCAAAGCACTTAAAGTAAGAATAAGGAATAAATAAACGACATTTAGGATTGTGGATTAATGCTTTATTGAAAAATGAACAGGAAAATAACAGAAAAACGTGTTTATTCGAGTGTCACCTTAATCCATTTCTTCAGCAATCGGATCCCTAAAGAAGAAAACAACTTGAATAAGCTCATTTATTTAAAAACAAAAAAAAACACAATTTAAAAATGTAATCTTTGGGTTGTATCAGATCTATTTTGTCTTCAGTATTTCTCAGAAGTCTAACGCATCATGATCATCATTCACAACCCTTAAAAATTAAAAATAAAAATACTTACTGTGCTTTAGTTCACAGATCCGGCTCCTGAATGAAAAGGACAAACTGAATGAGTTGGAATGTTGAATGAAAAAACAGATGAGCATGTGATAGTGGCTCAAATCAGACATCAAGTTGACTTCATTTTAATATCAGAAGTCTAACGCACGAAAAATCATCATTAATGAACCAATTGAAGGGAATAAACCTTATTTATAGGAAATACTCACCATAATAATAAAGCTTCATGTGGGACCCACGTGGACGTGCAGAAACACTAGTTCATCAGCAGCTTTGTATAAAAAAAGAAAATAATGCATTAAAAAGGGGGTAATTATTTCAGTTATATTGTGATTTTTGAGGAAAAACTTTAAAATCTTACCTTCATTTTTGTGTTTTTCCACATCGATGCGGCCTAGTCAGGCTGTTCCAACATGCACAAGATAAAAGCTGTGCAAAATTCATACCCAATACAATATAACTGCAAGATCCAGTCATGTATAGTAACAATAATAATAATGACTAGAAAAAATGGATGACTTTAAATTTACAATCATATTCAGTGCTAATCCTCCGCAGATAGCTGCCCTGACTGGAAGAAGCATGCTTCCAATGTGCGGACTTGTGCAGAAAATGTCCCCCGGATCTATTTTATAGCACATCCGTGTCCGTGGGTCCGTCCTCATTGGTTCACTGGGACTCCCTCGTCTCCCCTCCTCCACTCGTGTGAATATCTATCCCGAGGTCCAGCCCCCACGGAGCTCATTTCAGGAAGAAGCGTTCAGTTCGCTGCTGGCTCAATGCCTTCGATGCTACAACGCAGCTAAAAAAACCACAGAAATTCGTAGCGTTTTGCCTGAAAATCGCGTTTTCTATGTAGTCTACGGCCTCCCGGACCATCCAGCTGTCTGACCCGGTTTGAGACCTCACATCATGGACTGGACAGTGAGCAGTCGGACCCTGGTTTGGTGCATTTTAGCGGTGCTTTGCTACGCTGCTCTCCCACAAAAGGTAAGCAGCAGGCTAACTGGATAAGCTAGCTTAACTTGGATAACATTAGCGTTGAGAGTTAGCCGCTAAACTACACCTTTAACTGGACATAAGCTCCTTTTTTCCTGCCTTAACTCACACAGATATTAACAGTACGAGTCAAAAATAATATTTGTACTTCAGTGAAGCTTGAGGTGTCTGTTTGCTGAGAGTTGTCTTCGCATGACAGAAGGAAGCTAGCATAAATGTTAGCTAGCTGGCTAAAAGCATTCATTTTAACTTAACTGACACTCACCTACTAACGTAGATGTTCTGTTAATTTAATTCAGTGTTTTAAACTTGAGCTTTAAACTTTAGTTGTTTTTGGATAACTACATTACACGTGTTTCTAGAAGTTAGGATAAATTGCTGTTTGTGTGAACATTATGTGTATGGATTTGTTTTGAACCTCTCTGAACCCTTAATTAGCTTTATTTCATTAGCTTATCATTGTTATTGATGCTAGTACAGTTGTGAAGCCTTTCTGGTATAAAATTCGCTGAATAACTACACTATGTATGTTTCTAGAAGTTAGGAGAAATTGTTATTGTGTGAACATTATGTAGATGAATTAGTTTTGAACCTCTCTGAACCCTTAATTAACTTACTTTTTCCATTAGCTTAGCATTATTATTGATGCTAGTACAGCTGTGAACCCTTTCTGATATAGAATTAGCTGGATAACTACACTGTATAAGTTTCTAGAAGTCAGGAGAAATTTTCCTTATGTGTGAGCATTGTGTATGTTCATTTGTTTTGAACCTCTCTGAACCCTTAATTAGCTTTATTCCATTAGCTTATTATTGTTATTGATGCTAGTACAGTTGTGAAGCCTTTCTGATATAGAATTAGCTGCTTAGTTTGCATATTAAGTCAATAGTTTGTGCATTAACCCCATCCATGTGCACAAACATCAATATTTTAAACTGTGCATGTTGCAAACCAATGTGATGGGCTGGTGTTGGGAAGAAATTTGGTTTTGTGATAAATATCTGTGGACATAAACACTCTGCAAACACTAGGTTCATTTCCATCAAACAGCTGGTTAGAGCTTTCCCTCTAACTAACGTCTCTCATATTTATTTCTACTTTATACAAACTTTTCTCCCTCAGTTGCTTCTTGTGTCCATAAAACTACGTAAAGTAAGCTGTTAGGACAGATCTCTAATTTCAGAAGTTCCACACCAAAGCATGGTGTCGTTACACATGATTATTCAGTGCGGTCAGGCTGAGTAAACTGTGCACAAGTTGCAACAGGTCGGTGCAAAACAATCGCACAAACATCTGTAACACTGTGCACATCAAAATGCAATAAGATGCGATATAAATAGAGCACCTTTA
This sequence comes from Amphiprion ocellaris, assembly GCF_022539595.1. NCBI lineage: Eukaryota > Metazoa > Chordata > Actinopteri > Pomacentridae > Amphiprion > Amphiprion ocellaris. The sequence goes on from NC_072784.1 coordinate 29,178,375, forward strand.
GAAGGGATGGCTGCAGGGAAATATAAATAGAATAGTCATGTGTTGTAAACTAATTGAATGATTTAGGAGAATAAACAGAAGAGTGAACTTTTAAAATGCTGGGATGTTGAGACCGAGCCAGATTCCCAGTAAAGCTTGAAAACGGACGCCGTTCGATAACAAGTTAGTAAAGCACTTCAGCTAAGCAGCAGATTAAAGTAGCCTTATAATCCCCCATCATGTCTCAGGTTCCTCTCTTACCCAGATAGACGGTCTGCTGGTGTAGTGATGGTGACAAATCATCGGCTATCTATAGATTGTGAGATAAGTGTGTGACACAAATGGAGCATTGACAATGGATTCATGAGAAAACGCTCATTATGTCGATCGGTGAAGAAGAGGCAGCTGAGTTTCCAGTGAAAGCAGAATGTCTGACTAAAAGTTTCTATTAATATTAGTTTTTTGCATCACTTCACAGAGAACCACTAATATTCCTGTTATTTATTTCAAATTACTTCAGAGTGCGGTGTGTCTCCAGGTGCAGTTTGTTCAGTTATTATTCCTTAATGTCCTGCGTATGGACAGGATTCAGATTTGCTGAGAAAAAGCAAGAATCTGCGATCTTACGCTATCTTATCACCACGGTAGATTGGCTGTGCTTTGAGTGTGTCTGAACCAGAGCCGACATGTGACATCCTCCTCTCTGAAGCAACACCGTGCAGCTCATAGGGACTCTGTTGACAAGAAAAATGTGTTGAATGTTTCTCTGTAATCCATACTGTATTTTAGAAAAGAATAGAACAGTCATCTCCCTGTGGTATAGGTCCTCATATGTCTTACTCCAATAACAAAACATCCTGAGGCCTCTGATTGTTACACGACCGTCAAGGAAAACCTGTAAAAAACGACTTTTATGTTAAACTAAAAGTCTTATGGATTATTAGGCTGTCGTGTACGTAATGTGTTTTGTTGACTTGAAAGCTGATGCAGCTCTTCACCTGCTTCACCAGTAACCAGATGTGTGATAAGCTTTTCTTGGTTCCTGTGTTGGTGTTTTCCTGCACCCAAGCAAGCTGCAAAAAGATGTTTATTGCTGCAGACGAGCTGGTGGTTGGACTGGGAGGGAGTTTCACTTCTCAGCTGATTAAAAGCTTAATTAATTGGAGAGTTTTGTCTCTTTTTGTAATAGTCTCACCCAGATATGAATGTTTTCCTCCGTATGTCATACTGTAGTGATTTACGGTTTCCAAAACAGCTCACAGATTAAATGTTTCCTCTTTTTATAATCATAAAAATAATTTCTGTTTTTGTTTTTAACCAGCTCTGTTATTTTCAGTCATGTCGATTCTTCTTCTTCTACCACAAATTTCAAAGATTATTAATTATCATGCTGTTATGTAAAATTTAATTTGTCAGTCCAGTTTTGCTGTCTTAATTGTCCTCTGTTGAATTGATTCATCACCTAATTATCACACAATAGCCTGAAGTGTCTGAATGAATAATATTTTTGTTTTTTCACACACCCAGTGAGACGGTCAAACGGCACTGCACCAGATGGTACTAGATGTTGTTCTAAATGATGCTGAAATGAACACACTAAAAGGCTGTGTTCTCCTGGAAGCAGGTCCTCCATAGTCATGAAACACTGAGTCATGTTCGTGTGTTGCCACGTGTATTGTCTGCTATTCTTTGCGTGACTTTTAACATCGCTTACGCAGCGAATATCATGCTGAGCAGAACGATGAAAGAGTGAACGATTAAAGCATCTCCACCTTTGGTTTTCTCTGCTCCCTCACCTCCTCTGCTCCTGTTGCCTCCATGCTTTCTGTCTTGCCTTATTTGAAGCATATAAATTACAGTAAATACTAAGACAAGCGACTCTGTTTTTACTACCTCTTGGTTGGTGATGCACTATTTCAACATCTTGTTAACCACGTATCAGAGCAGCTGACGGAGGGGTTAAGATACAGCTGCACCGCTGAAGAGCTTGTTGATACGCAGTGGGAAAGCTGCCAATTACAGCCAGTCCTGCGTTCAGGTTGGTCTGCCAGGCAACAGGCTGTGAAGCGCACTGACACTCAGCGATGCCCTGAGCGTTGTAGTCAGGGGCCCTTTAAGATCATTGTAGAAGGAAAAGAAGATCTCAGAACTTGCCAAGAGTTTGGTTTCGCCCAGTTCTGTAGTATTATGTAACGGTCTTATGCAATAACTTAGCCTTTCTGTTACACAGAATGAGGAAACGAGAGGGAATGCACCGGTATTTTATAGAAAACCTTTGTAACCCACATCCCCAGTCACACAGAGCAGCCAAACATGTCCCTGAAGCTTATCATAATAACAATATTCACCATTTCTTGTCCAACCAAACCAAAACAAGGAGACTGACAGATGTTGGGAAAGTTATTTGTTTTGGTTACAGGGGGCCCAAGAACAGAGAAGTTATGGTTTTCCAGTACAGTTGCGCGATGCTCGTGAGTTTGCAGTTCAGTGGGAACAGTCACAGGTGCTCAGTATTTACTCAAACACTCGTATAGGATGTGTGCTACCACATCAGGGGATCTTTAGGCAAATGTGAAAGGGACCAGTTTCTTTTTGTAGATGGGGTGAAACTTTTCAGGGGTTGGTTTCTGTTGGGCCAGTTATAGAAGCTAGCATTTTCTGATTTATAAGCTCACAGGGAGAAACAAATGAGTAACGTTATAGTATGACCAACTTGGACTTTCCTGTGCTGGTTGTTGACACCATTTTTTAAGGGAAGTAGAAGCTGTGTGACCAGAAGGGACGTCCCAAGTCCATACCACACACACAGGTCTGACTTAGTAGCTCCCGTGGTTTTGTTTGAGTCAGGCTTAAAAGCACTTCCACCCTCCAAGCTCCACTTATCTCTCCTCAAACATGGATGAACGCCCAGAAGAGTGTGCTAGTAATATTAAATTGGTACGCTGCATTATATATAGGGCCTGTTTCTGCTGCCACGAGGGTGTAGAGGTATTAGTTGGTGATCAATACTGCAGTGGTTCATGAGGAGAATGTCTCAGCTGCTCAGGGTTTTTAAGATTTCTGCGGCAAAGACAGCATGAAAGAACACAGTATAAAGGAATATATTTATGGTAACTGCCTGAAACATGTTTGTAACGGAAATGTTTCCATAAAAAAACTAATTATTTAGAAAGAGCATCCTGTATCAAAGTAGAATGACTGATTTTAGGGCAGGTTTCTATAGTTTGCTCTCAAACACCTCCTCCTCCTGCACACTAGAACCAAAAACCATAAGATGCCCATGGCTTGGTTGTCAAGAGCAGAGTTTTTGTCATTCCTCAGTGGGTGACTGGAGCACACATCACCCACAGTGTGATTAATTCTGGTTCAAACTAAGTCATGACGTAGGATCTCTTTGCTGCTCTTGTGGCCACGGGTTCAGCTCTTTACACTGGGTTTGCTGCGTTTAATTTTAATTCCTCGTGTATCTCAGGTGACGGTCGGTGCTTTGCCTCTTCTTGTGTACGGATCTGATGTTCACTCTTGTCTTCCATATTTCTGAGTAGGAGTAAAGATGGTTGCCCATATGGCCCATCAGCCCACTAGTCATCTGTGCAGACGGAAGTTGAAGCACTATGTGCAAACCAATGTAAAGAGCTAATAATGCATGCTGGGTGGTAAACGTGTACGTGTCCCGAACCACTAAGAGCACATCAACCCTCCGACCTCCCCTTGTATCTCCTCAAATGTGGCTAAATGCTCAGAGGAGCCTGCTAGTAATTTTAAATTATGTAGAGGCTATTTGCTCTGCCACGAGGGAGCTGTGTGGGTGATTAGTCCACGGTGTCGATCAATACGGCAGCAGGAGGATGAAGTCCGTCTCAGCTGCTCAGGGTTTTTAAGGCTGACATTCCTATCATGATGGCCCACTTGTCTCAATGGATATTTTTGCTTTATATATTTCACATGTTTACAGGCATTTGTGTTATGTAATGTGTTTATGTTGATTATTTTAGAATGTAAGTGTCTCAGCTGTAGGACTGTTAAATATTGTTATTTTTCATAAGAGAACACACAGGAAAAAAAACAAAACATGTTGACTGTGGCAGCATGAGTGTAAAGGTGAAATGCACACATGCTCGGTCTCATGCCCACTTTGTTTATCCTCCTCCATGTTGAAACTCTTGACTCCAGCAGTTATTTCACACTCTCTAGAGCTCATACTGCAACTTTCCCCTAGTCTGGCCATCTTCTGCTGTCATCGTAAGGTACAGTGGTCCCTTGTCTATCGCAGGGGTTGGGTTCTAGAATCCCCCGTAAAGTCGCGGCTTCATATTTATTTTATTATTTATATATATATTAAGGCTTTATAAACCCTCCCCACAGTCTTATAAACACTTCCTATGCTCTTAAACACTTTCTACACTCTTAAACCTACGTAATTTTCAAATTTTCTGCGATGGTAAGCATCTTCCACTGGCACTTGGGTTCGGTGCCAGAAGCCTTAGAAGACGCAGAACGTTTGATTGACATTGTAGGGCTTGAAATGAATGAAATTTTTTACAAAAATTTCACAGAAATACAACACCGCAGAGCAACAGTATGCGCAGTGATCAGACGTCGATGTGAACTGGACAAGGCGAGATGCTGAACGCTGCTATACACAAGAGACGATTATTATATTTATTTCAATTTATTGTTATTTTAATAGGTTTTAATTATTGTTTTAATAATTTTTTAAGAATGTTTTCATTTTTTAGGCACGAAAATGCTTATTTTACCGCAAAATAATTAAAATAGTAAAGAAATAAAAATACCTATGTACCCCAAAATCCTGCGATACAAAATTAGATATATACAATTTAAAAATCCATAATACAGCAAGACCGCGATATGGCGAGGGACCACTGTATTGATTTTCAAATTAACTGATTAGTAAAGTAGCCCAAAGTGGTAACCCATCGCCCAACAACAAGCCTGTCTGTACCAGGGTGATGGTGAAAATGATGCTGTCTTTCACTAGCAGTGACTTCTGTTGGATATATTACTGTGGAAATAATTTCGACATCTAAAATTATTTGCTCCAGGTGTGTCTGATTTAAAGTGCTGCCTTTGTAAGTAATAGTTTTTGCACAGCTTTTAATATACGACCACACATTCTTACAAGTCTGCTTGCCAATTTGTGATTCCAACTATAAGATGTGATCATTTCCTTTTACATGCATTACACATAACATGTTGTATTTTAATGCTAAATATGGATGTTTATGTTTTTTCCGTAGGGGTTTTGCAGCGCCAGCACGGTTTCACTGCCTGAAAACCTGCTCTTTGTGTCCACCTTGGATGGAAACCTGCACGCCGTTAGCAAGAAATCCGGCTCCATCAAATGGACGTTGAAAGAAGGTAAGAGGAGAGCACCAGAGTCGAGGCCAAGTTTTTGTTTTTACGCATTTTTCTGAAGGCGCAGTTCCTTATTCGAGTTGCAGAAGTGAAGTGTTTTGTTTCCCTGCTGCCAACAGGAAAACAATGAGATGCTACTACCCACTTGGTGCCTTTTGACTTGTTGTTTTCAGTGTTTGTTTCTGTCATCTAGTGTTTCATGATTATTGTCTAGAACACAACAATAAGAATTGAAATCAGGCTTCAGGTGAAACTACAGGTGATAGACTGTTCCACTTTTTTTGTTACCTGAGTCGGTCTCTTAATTTCATTTAATTTCACTTGCCAATAATTAAACCCAAGTCATAGATAGTTTCTAATCCTCGTGTTTATTTACACCAGCAATGCTTGTAATCATAGTAACAGACATTTCTATATTTTCATTTACAACTAGTTGAAAACCAGCCATTTCTTTGATTAATTTTATCCAAAATTACTGTTGACTCCTTTTTTATTGATATTTATAAGTTACCCGAGAGGCTCTCTGGATTTAATCTTGTGTTCAGGCCTGACTTGAAGAGAAAACTGTGAGAAGGTCTGTTAGGCATGAAAACTGGGCAATTATTAACTGAGAGAGGGGCAAATATAGCCTGTAATCAAGGTCAGAGTGGGCCAGGGTAAGCAACTTTGCTGTAGTATCACCTGCACACGCAGCATGTACTATGGTAACCATGTTAATGTCGGCACTATACGCTCAGGAGTCACGTTAGATAAGATAAACGGGAAGATTGTTGGAAAAAAGGTGCTGTTTTGGAAACTTGGAATAGGAAACATGAATTAAAATAAGGCTTCTCCTGTTTTAGAAATACGTCCATTTAAGTTTAGCTAACATTTTTAAGAATCAGGATGTAGTGAGATGGTAAAACTAAAAGGATGTAGGCCTGCGAGTCCTGGTTAGGTCCACCCAGTACCCAAATCATTAATAATCTGAGGCTGCCTCCTCCGCATCATCTGTTTTACTGGAGCAGCTATTGAATATAAATGTGAGCGGTTTTGTCCCAGGCTTCACACACACCTGTTGTTGTGCTGCAGTCGGCCGTACACCCACACAATGAAGGAGAAGCAGAAATGTTTTACCTGGACAAAGGCTATGCAGTTCAACCCACATGCATGTCCTCTCGTGTGTTTTGCAGAAAGGTATTTGTATTTCAGAAAGCCGGGCATGACATCCTCACATGCAGCATAGAAAACCATTGTTTTCTCAGCCACCTCTGCAGTTCTGTTGAATGAATGCTGAGGCTTTTCGAACACAACAGTAATTTACTACTTGAGATAATCCCACGCCTACCCTCTGCCATTGTTGACCCCTTCGGGCTCCTCCGTAGAGATCAGCTCCATCTGGTCCACACCCTGTATGTTCACATGGTCAGGAGGTGTGTGTTTGTCTTTGGCTGCACGTTTTGGCAACAAGTGATTTATCTCACTCTGTGTTAAAGAACCACACCGGTAGTTTAAATCTCCCTAATGGCTGACCATGTTTCTATTTCTGAATGGATTTTCCTTTCTGTTCAGTCCATCTTTTTAGCCCCCAACTCAATAGACTTTTCAGTCATTTGAGTTTATTCTCATTTGAGTAGCTGCCCAGAGGGTAGAACAAATTGTTGTGTCATTTAGGAAACAAACAAGCACTTGTAGTGACTGTAAAATGTATGAAATTTGTACTAATTGGGCTTAAATTTGCCAAAACATGATTGTGATGTGGTTTGGAGGAAAATTGCCAACATAGGCAGAAATATTTACCATAAACTTTTATCTACAATACTTACATACACAGCAAAAATCAGTTTTTTAGACTAAACATCTGTTCTAATCTGTCTGTTCGGAATCAACAGGTTTAAAGATTCCAATATTTTTTAGAGGAAATGATCCACTGTGATCTCGTTAAACACTCAGTTTGTTCGTTCCCATCATTACATGTTTGATTTATTTGCAGAAAGCTGTTTGCTGACGTGACTGTTTGTCTTTCACGTTCATTTGGACTTTGTGTCCTCCGCGGTTGAATGTCATGTCATTCTCTTTTGCTCAACACCTACCGGTCTAATGGTTTCTATTGTTGGTTAATATTCTTGTCAGTCCTGACTAGCATCTTGTCTCCTTTTCCTCCCTCACAGATCCCGTTCTGCAGGTTCCCACACATGTAGCAGAGTACGTATCTTTGAATCATTGTTCACACAAGCGCATACATATGTGGATTGTGCCCTATCTTTAACAAAAGATGGTAAATGCAAATGATTATGCTAACCAGTTGAGCTCGTCTTATCTGTCACTCAAACTAATTGCTGAGATAATCTGCTTTTTTCTAGCGCTGAGCCGTGAACTCTGTGTATTCTCTCCACCAGGCCGGCCTTCCTGCCCGACCCCAACGACGGCAGCCTGTACGCTCTGGGAGGAAAGAACAACGAAGGCCTCACAGTAAGAGGAAATAACTTTATCGCAAATTATAATCTCCCCCTTTAGTAAGAAATGCTTCTCAGTTCCCTGTTCTATAGATAAATAGTGAAAAGTAATGCATGCTCATTCACAAGTTGCATCTGCGTTAGTGTGGTCAGTCTGTTCCCGTTTATTATTTTAGGCTGCATGTTTGACACCAGGGGTGTCAAACATGTGGCCCGTGGGCCGAACCAGCCCACCAGAGGGTCCAGTCCGGTCGACGGGATGAGTGTAAAAGTTACAGAGAAGACATTGCAGATTGTAAATTTGTAAAACCATAAATTTCAAAAAATTTTCGACCTTGACTGTTTTGATTGAAAAGTAAAATACTAGATTGCTCATTGTTTTGTCATTTTGTGTCTGATTTTTGTAATATTTTGTCTTGTTTATTGTCTTTTTTTTGTCTGACTTTTGTCGCGTCTCACGTTTTTGTCGTTTTGTTTCTCTTTTTTGGTGCTTTGTGTTTCCGTTTTGTCTCGCTTGTGTCGTTTGTCTATTTTTTTGTCGCTTTGTTTCTCGCTTTTGTCATTTTTTGTCCGGTTTTTGGCGTTTTGTCTTTTTTTGTCTCACTGGTGTCATTTGTTCATTTTTTTGTCGCTTTGTTTCTCACTTTTGTCATTTCATGTCTCGTTTTTGTAATAATTTATTTTATTGTCTTTTTTGGCACTTTCATCATAAAGTAAAATACTAGATTGCTCATTGTTCTTTTGTCATTTTGTGTCTCATTATTGGAATATTTTGTCTTGTTTTTGTTGTTTGTTGTCTGACTTTTGTCGTTTTGATCATAAAGTAAAATACTACATTGTTCAATTCCAGACGACTAAATGTTTCGTGCCTTTGTAGACACTCTGTGATCTGGAAGTTGTAATGTGTAAATGATAAACTGAGGCATAATATTGTTGAAATTGAAGTTAATTTTCTTCAGAAATTTCAGGTTGCTCATAATGTTTTGTAAAAAAATAATTCCTTAAATGTTAACATTTTCAGAATGTACTTTTTGCACTAAAACAAAGGAAACATTTGGAGTTGTGGTTATTTATAGGTAATTATGCTATGATTTAACCGGTCTGGTCAACTTGAGATCAAGCTGAGCTGAATGTGGCCCCTGAACTAAAATTACTTTGACAGCCTTGTTTTAGAGAAATAAATGTTTATTTGACATTAATTCATTTGTTTTGCTCAAACAGAAATTACCCTTCACAATTCCTGAGTTGGTCCAAGCTTCTCCCTGTCGCAGTTCTGATGGAATCCTTTACACAGGTAAGAAGAATTCATTAATTTCAAATTATGTCATGCCTTTTCTTTAAGTTTCTCTATGTCTGTTGAACACTGACATTTGAACAGTTTGATTGTGAGGATGAACTGAATCGTGATGCTATGTTAAGTCCATGTCCTGGTGTGCCGTCTCCTCTAAATGTTCCAGTGTTATCTGGCTTCAACTGAGAGTCTGTCTCTCTTTTACCAACCTGCTGTCGTAGCCTCTGCCCTTTTGAATTTACAACAGTTAATGCTGGAGAGGAGATCTACCATGGCGACGACGTGTCACTGTGTAACGAGAAGCGTGTGACATTTGCCTCCCCGCGGTCATTATCAGCGAAGCTTTTGTTTTCATTCAGCTGAAGCCGCTGCCAGCGTAAAGTATGCCGGAGATGCAGAGTGTTGCTGGCTTCATATCGTTGCTCTTTAAATGTCGTCACGTGCAAAATCTTTGACGTATAAATTTGCAGAACTGGTCAAGAAAATCCATAAATCCGAAGAAGGTTTTTCATTCATCTACAGTGATCTGTGATTAGGTTGTTACTCCTACACCCTGTCTGTACAAAGAGGCCATGGGTTGGTCATTTAATCACACAATGGTAACACCCATCATCATTAGGGAGAAATGTCTGCATGTTTTGTTTTTTCTTTTTTACTTGACTGGGCTTGTACACAGTGCACTTTTTTTGGGTCAATTTGACATTTTTCTTTCACTGTGGGCCAAATTTTTATGGTAGTGTTTTAAGCTGTCTCTTATTAGACCCTCATTTCAGGAAAAGAAAGAAAACAGCTGTCACATTTACATTTCAGTGATTGAATTACAGGTTAGCAAAATTAAGTAGATAAAGAAGAAAACATACTACTGAATTGAACTTGTAAATGTAGCAAGAGAAAAGGAAATTTAAATGCTGTGATCAAGGCAAAGGTAAATAATGTGTTTGTGTTTCCGTCCAGGTAAGAAGCAGGACTTGTGGTACGTGGTGGACCTGTTGACCGGTGAGAAGCAGCAGACTCTGACCTCGTCTTTTGCTGAGATGCTTTGTCCCTCCTCCTCTCTTCTCTATCTGGGACGCACAGGTAAAAACAAAAACCAGCAACTCAAGCTCTGCTATTTTTTTCTCTCCTCGTGCCAGCGTTATTGTCCCTGCAGGCCAGCCCATGCAGTTGTTGATTTAAGTTGGCTAACCAGCAAGCTTATTTGTCTTGCATGCCTTAACCTCACACTATTGGCAAACTATAATTTGCCTCCCACTCATTTCTCCTGCTAACTCATCTAATCTCCGACCTCGTCTCAACTACAGCACCACCCACCCCCCAGTCTGTCCCTGTGGACTTTCTGAACTGGGGAGGCTGGAATGGTAATTGTAGACAAGGACCCAAAGCATGAGAGCTCTTATGACTGGGTGTCAAGTCAGAGGCCTTTTGTGAATCCCAAAGGGAATTTAGCACCATTTACATTGCACTTAAGCCAGAAATGGATACTCAATGTGTGGCTTTTGTGTAGGTTGCCTAAGCAAAGTCATACTAATCTTTATTTTTCCCCCGTGGTTAGAATACACCATCACCATGTACGACACCAAGAACAGAGAGCTGCGCTGGAATGCCACCTATTCAGACTACGCCTCCACCCTTCCTGATGATGACACCAAATACAGTAAGATTCTTGGACAAGCTGCCTCTTTCAAGTTCCTGACAGACACAGTCAATCACATCTCTGACTTTTGGTCATCCACAGAAATGGCTCATTTCGTGTCCAACGGCGACGGCCTGGTGGTGACGGTGGACAGCGAGTCCGGGGACGTCCAGTGGGTCCAGAACTACAACTCTCCGGTGGTGGCCATGTACATCTGGCAGCGCGAGGGCCTCCGCAAGGTTCCTCACACTAATGTGGCCGTGGAAACCCTGCGTTACCTCACTTTCATGTCTGGAGAGGTTGGCCGCATCACTCAGTGGAAATACCCATTTCCTAAGGAGAAGAAGCCCAAGAATAAATTCATGTAATTATTATTTGTTCATGTTTTACATCTCAAGTGGATACTGCGAGCTGTTACTCTGCAACTATTTCCTCTTTAAGCTGCCAGCCAAGTCGTTGAAATGGATTTACTCAATTTCATAGCTCAAGCGTTGCCCAAGAGTTTTCCCAAACATGTTGAAGCATTCTGTGATTCATACCAGCTTGAAACACTGAAGGGGTGAAATCAAAATATACTTTTCTTAATGTAATTACTTTGTGTTGGGATGGAGTCTGGACGTGTAATATCTAACGAGTGGCTGCCTGAGGGCCTGGTTTCAGCTCCGGTTTCACGCTGCTGTACTGTTTCTTTCAGTATTCTGTGTCCACACCTGCATCTGCTGAAAAACACAACCAGAACTTTCGGTACTTGATCCTTTGTGAAAGTATCACCTGTTTAGTGACGTCTGAATGTTGTTGTTTTCAGATAATTTTCAATCTGTAATGATTCATACACTCCTGTTGGTGAGATTGTACTCATAAATGTCTTAGCATGAAGTGTGATGTCAGGTTTTTTGCAGTTTTATAACAGTTTTCCGTGCTTTTTCTTCTTTCAGGGCCACCTTGTATGTGGGTAAATACTCCACCAGTCTATATGCGTCTCCCTCTCTGGTGCACGACGGAGTTACTGTGGTGGTGAGCACTGTTTGCATGTATATCTTAATTTAAGCAAAGCATGGTACTTACTGCTAAGACTTGGGCTTAAAGCAGGTTTAAACTGTTGAGTCAGTCGTCTCCAGTAGTTTATCTCCTCGTTGCAAGGCGTCTTAATCAGTCTTCATGTTTTTAGTGAGTGGTTTTCAGGTACATCCTGTTCCTGTTCAAGGCACTTTGCCTTACCTGACCCTGAAGTTACTGTTTTTAGAATTTTTTTTTGATTTTATAAGCCCATATAGCATCTGATAAATTAATGTGACGTTTGTGTGTAGCCTCGTGGCAGCACCTTCCCCATGCTGGAGGGTCCTGACAGCCAAGAGACAGAAGAAGACAAAGAGTGTGTCATCACACCCAGCACCAGCGTGAAGTTCAACGCTGCCCTACATGAGCGAAACCGGATCAACTTTATGAGGAACTACCTGCTTCTCATAGGTACCAAACCAGTGCACAATGCAAATAGTAATATTAGATCTCACTGAGGACATTGTTTTGTTTTCGTATTTAACAAGCTGACAGAAGGTTTCAAGCCTGATATTTGTGCACTGCGGTTTGACATGAGGAAATACTCTGTAAAATGGCTGTTTTTGTTGAGAGGTTTCACTGTCAACACTCCTCACCGCATTTTAAACTCATGACTTGAAATGCTTTGCTGCACTGTCAGTCAAAAAAGTTGTGCTGAGGCTGCCCTCTGCTGGATTAAGTGATTCATGTGGATGTTATGAGTAACAATATATACTACCAGTGAAAAGTTTGGACACAACTTCACCTTTTCTGCGTCACACAAAGACTCGGCAAGTGGAACCAGTGATCTCATATTTGGACTCATCAGACCAAAGCACAGATTTCCACTGGTCTAATGTCCATTCCTTGTGTTTCTTGGCCCAAACTAATCTCTTCCGCTTGTTGCTTTTCCTCAGCAGTAGTTTCTTAACAGCTGTTTGACCATAAAAGCGTGATTGGCGCAGTCTCCTGCTATTTAAATGAGGAACTGTAAATGCTTAAAAAGTTACAGCTGAAATGTGTGAATGTCCACAAGGCTGCTGACTATTAAAAAGCTCATTCCTACATTTCAGGTCATCATGAGACGCCTCCTGAAGCTCACACCAAAATTCTGGAAAAGTTCCCTGACAGCTTCCCTCGTAATCCAGGCAATGTCATCCCACCTACTACTGACAAGAAAGTGGAGGAGGTCTGTATCAGTGTAGGATTTGTTTTATATATATTGAACCAGCAGTGCAGATTTATTCACCCACTTCTGTGGCCTTTTGTTTGACAGAAGCTCAATGACAGCGGTATGGATGACGGCCCACCTTCAGCTCTGCCTGACACATCCATCCAGGAACCTGGAACCGGCGGTCGAACTGTCCGTCCAGAGGCCCCCGTGGACTCGATGCTGAAAGACATGGCGACTTTCATCTTGTCCACGTTCCTGCTGGCCGGCTGGGTGGCCTTTGTGATTACTTACCCCAAAGTAAGTCACAGAAAATGGACGGATACCTTTTATGTAGAAAAAAAGAGGTGGAAAAAGCAAGCTAATGCACAGAAGGTTTTTAGAGCAAAGTGGACCTTAAATTACTTATTCTCTTACAATACAGCAATATGTTGCTAAAAATGATGCGTCAATATGTTGGTAGCATTTTGCCGTTTGTAATTAGTTTCAGTGCAGTTTTTACTCAGTGTTAAGCTTCCAAAGAGTCGCATGAAAAATCAGAGGGTTTGAAATTTGGTGGATTTCTTTGGAAAGAGTAACATGTCAACTTTAAACCTGCAAAATGCCTTCAAGTCAAATCTTTTTTTCTTTTAATGGCTCATTTAAAAACAGCCAGAGTTGACCAAAATGTTGCACATCTTCACAGATTGACCACAAAATATAATGTGCAGACAGACAATATGAATATATTAATGTGCAGAAAATATAAAAATAGTAAAATCAGGACTTTAGCTAACTATAAGCTATAAACTATAAACTATTTTTATGTACTTTATTGAAATACTCAAGTACAGTATTTGAGTAATTTAGCTTAGTAGGAGCACAGATATCTGTTCATGGCCAACGGCTACAGTTACCAATATAGGTAACACAAAATGCACTCACAAGTGTATATCTCAAGTCAAGAAACTGGAATTTAAAGTCTGAAATAGCTGCAAGGTGACAACAAGTGCTGAAGTAGTTGCTATGTTCATAACTCTCATTACACACATATGAGTGTCCCATAAATAAAGTGTCTTCTCCTACCACAGAGTGTGCATAGGCAGCAGCAGCTGCAGCACCAGGAGTTCCAGAGACAGATGGAGGAGCGGTTGGAGCTGCTCCAGAGGCAGCAGCCCTTCCCCCCAGCAGACGTGGGCCTGGGCCTGGCTCCAGACAGCGACTACCTGGAGGTGGCCCACATTCGATCTGAGTGCTCGGACCACAGCAGCCCTAATGTCACCCCTCGAGCCTCCAACCACTCCAACTTGTCTGTATCTGAGCTGGGGAGCTCAGCCAATGAGCACGAAGATGGAGGTAAAGCTTGCAAAGTTAAGACTACATATACACTTTATGCACTTGTTCAGTACTAGAACAGTTTTAACTCAGTTTTCACTGTTTCCTCAGAGGACGACTCAAATATTGTCAGAGTGGGAAACATAACTTTCCATCCCAAAGAGGTCTTGGGCCATGGTGCTGAGGGAACTATTGTGTACAAGTAAGTGAAGCGGTTTCTGTTTAATTTGTGAAAAACTGACGAACTCCTGCATGACAATGTTGTATTTCCATTGTTTCACCACTAGGGGTCAGTTTGACAACCGTCCAGTGGCGGTGAAGAGAATCCTACCAGAGTGCTTCAGCTTCGCAGACAGAGAAGTTCAGCTGCTGAGGGAATCTGATGAACACCCGAACGTCATCCGCTACTTCTGCACTGAGAGGGACCGTCAGTTCCAGTACATCGCCATCGAACTGTGCGCAGCTTCACTTCAGGAGGTGATGAGGGGCTTTTAATGGACTTTGTTTGGAATCTGGGAAAAGCAAATCTGTCAAAGCGTGTTCTTCAGCAGAACAGTCATTTGTTTTTTTCTCAGTGATGCATTATGTTTCTGTGCAGTTAGCATGCAGTTCTGTTAGTTTTAAATCTAACATGTTGTAACAAGTAAAGCACTTAAAACGCAGTACTCCACCAAGGCTGCTCAGTCGTATCATTTCCAACGGCTGAAATCTTGAAAAAATTCATGGCAGAAATCTCGGCAACATAGAATGTGTCCATTTAATATAGATGTACCCACAAACAAAATGACCTTGCGCTGAGCACAGGCGTGTGTTATGCATGTTTGTTATGTACAGATAGAGAATTGCGTGACCTAAATTTGTAGCGGGCGGCGGGAATTGATGGGACTCAGAAACACCCCCACAATTTAACCAATTGTTCCTTGTAGCATTTCCTACGGATAAGTCTCAATAAGTCCACAGGGGTGGATTTGTAGTAGGATCGCAATCATGTGATCGTCAGCAGGCAGCTGATGTAGTGTTCACATGTTGTCATGGTTACAGTGACGCTGTGCTGCTATCTCGCAATGATACAGAAATCTTTGACAAATTCGTGGATCCAGACTACAAGGGGGTCTTCGAATTACATCAGAATTCCGTTGCTGTAAGTCGGAACTCACATACTGTGACGTATGTAGGTACAACCGGTGAATGTAAACAAAGCCATCTTCCTCGTATAGCGCCGTGTGACGACTTATTCGTCCCCTCTGCTAGCCAACTAGTTCCTGCGTGAAATTTGTTTTAACATCGCAAACGCCGTACATCGGAATGATGGAACAAGACTCTTAATAAATTGTGGAAGGTGACGATGTAACCACGAAACACCGTAGGTCGTAAACCAAGGATCTACTGTATAAGCCGCATAACTGCCAAAATAGAATCACTTGGTCCTTGTGTCATTTCTGACCTTCCCTGAAAATTTCATCCAAATCCGTTTGTCTGTTTTTGACTAATGTTGCTAACAGACAGACAGACAGGCATGCGCCGATCGTCGCATAACTCCACCGCATTCCTTGGTGGAATAATACATACAGCACATCACTGCAATAAAGGATTTTTTAATGCTAAATTTTCCAAACTTTGAACTTACTAACTCCTGTCTTTCATTTCTTTAGTATGTGGAGAGAAAAGATTTCAATCGTCATGGACTCGAGCCTGTTATGCTTCTTCAGCAAACCACGTCAGGACTTGCCCATCTGCACTCTCTCAACATTGGTACACATCCTTGAATATAAAATGACTTTCTCATCATCATTGACTCTTCTGTGGTAAATCTACTAACAGCTTTTTATCCTCCTCACTTTTTCTGTTTAGTCCACAGAGACCTGAAACCCCACAACATCCTGGTGTCCATGCCCAACGCACACGGTCGGGTCCGGGCCATGATTTCAGACTTCGGCTTGTGTAAGAAGCTGGCAGTGGGTCGCCACAGTTTCAGTAGAAGATCTGGGGTGCCGGGAACCGAAGGCTGGATCGCACCGGAAGTTCTCAGTGAGGACTGCAAAGACAACCCGGTGAGTCAGTGGTGGAGTCGCAGCTCAGAAAGTTAGCATGTCATCGCTTCCTTCAGAAGAGAATCATTTCATGCCAACTCACTGAGGGCCTCCCAGCTCAGGTCATGGATTTTTTTGAAAAAAATCATGCAGAAACTTCTACCTAAACTACAGAATCTTGCAACATCCTGCAGCTCTACTCCAAATACTTCATGAGTTATGTAAGAGGGAACAAGTGGATTTTCCAGCTCCTCCAAAGCTATTAAGCAGTCAGTTTTTGATGTAGCACCAAATGATGTTTTGGTGACAAAACTACAAAACACAAATTTGGTTGGAACTGAGTGAATATTAGTGGAGATATGAAAGATTTTTCGATTTGATGATAAATTTTAGATTTTTGTTCTTTTACTTTCTGTAAAAAGTCTGCATAAGCTATCAACATGATTACAAGTTCCAGCTTTTTCTTTAGGTTTCTGGGATATTCAGTGAAAAAAATCAGCCAAATCCTGTGAAAAATAAGCAACTGTTGAGGCTTAAAAGATGCTTTAAAAGAATCTCTGTGCCTATTTTTAAAAATTCATAACTCAGAAAATATTTGGAGTGGAGCTGTGGGATTCAGGTAGAAGTTTTTGTATGTTTTTTTTTTTTTTTTTTTTTTTTTGAGAAATCCATAACCTCAGCTGCGAGTCCTGACCATAAAAAGTTGGAAGTTAAACTTTGTTTTACATTGACAGCCTCTGATAGAAGCAGGAGGGATAATCTTGGGTAAAAAAAAAAAATCACCAAAACAAACAAAAGACATTTATAGTCACAGAAAAGATCAACATGTTATGCTACACATTGCTTTTATTACTTACACGTGCCGCATACATATATAAAATAAAATCAGACACACTCTACTAAGATATATAAATGAGGAAAATATGACTTAAATATGACACATTATGCTCATTACTGACTAAAAGTGCAGATATGAGCAGCTGCTGCAGAGCTTTAAACTACTAAAACCACAAGCGGATGGTTTGGGTGCTATTGCCAGCTGTTTAGATGACCATATACCTTTTCAAATGGAGGTTTCCCTTTTTCTTCTAGACCTGTGCAGTCGATATCTTCTCTGCCGGTTGCGTTTTCTACTATGTGGTGTCCCAGGGAAGCCACCCTTTTGGCAAATCTCTGCAGAGGCAAGCGAGCATCTTACTGGGCACGTCCAGCCTTGACTACCTGCAGAGTGACAGACACGGTGAGGACTGAACTTGTGGTTTTGTCTTCTCACATTATAGCCACAATTTTTTGCAAGGATGTGGAGAAGGTAGTGAGGATGAATGAGTGATGTGTGAGACAGCTTTGGGGATTCTTATTTGATAAGAGAAAAAAGATTTTAAGTGAAGAAATTAGTGAGTTTTTTTGTTTTTTTTAAGATGAAAAAAATGTGTTTCTATGCTGAATTACAGCTTTCAAAAGTTTATTGCACTAAAAGGAAGCAATTTTTCAACCCTGAAATTAGATTATATCTTGCGAGCACATCGTCTAAACCAGCATGTTTGTGTCTTTTTTCAGGGGACATTGTAGCCAGAGACCTCATAGAGCAGATGTTGAGCATGGATCCCCACAGGAGGCCTTCAGCTGAAAGTGTCCTCAAACACCCTTTCTTCTGGAGCCAGGAGAAGGAGCTGCAGTTCTTTCAGGTATATAGTATAGTACAGGGGTATAGTACATCTATAGAACAGGTGTATTGTACTAAAACTAAAGCCATGACAGCCCCACATGTATTTAGTTGTTGATGCAGAAATCACGTCTGTTTTTGTTTAGGTATTTTAAACTGCTGCTACTGCAGTTGATAGAACACATATAAGAAAACTGATGTTTATTAGTATTTATAACAGAATATTCAATCAGTAACTTTAATTTCACTTTGATTTGGTTCAGAGTAAAGTGATTTCCTTCATTCTGAGACAGTCTCAGACCTACATGCACTTCAATACAATATCATGTTTGAATATATGAAGTTTGATGGTTTTATTATGCAGCTGTCTGTTATCAATAATCGGCTGCATTGATCAGTTAAATAAATACATTAACGCACATTTTTCTACCAGTTTTCTATCAGCATTCCTGTCTTACATCATTTCCAGTTACAGCTTTTTACCGTCATACATTTGTTCTCATTACCTGTTGGCGATCAGTTCATTAAGTGCAGAAAACAAGTCAAATGATGGTTAAACGCTCCTGTTTGTGTGACGAGTTTGAAGCAGAAAGTCTGAGTTATCAAAGAAAGTTGAAACCACCTTCATACCTGTTAACTCTGACTGAGGGTTTAGTTTTTGTCGACTCACATAAAGAAAGTCTGACTATGTTAAACTGTCTTCATAGTTCAGCCTCTGATCTGATAAACGCCGTAAACACTAGAAAAGCTGCGCCAGCTAAAATAGAAGTGTCAAATTTAAAATCCTCTGATAATTTATTGATTATAGGTCCGTATAGGATGAAGTCTGGGTCTGGACTAGTTAGTGATCTGGGGTCTAGTATGTAGTGGATTAAATGAAGCCTCCATTCAGAGAATTTTGCCTCGAGGAATTTTAGTAATCGAATAACTTGAGGAATTGTTTCAGCCCTATTGTTAAACATGTGTTAATATATTTATTTTACCGAACAATCCAGCTGATTATTTCTGACAGCTGCACAATAAAGCTATTATACTTTATACTTCATATATTCCAACATGATATTGTATTGAAGTGCATGTATGTCTGACACTGACTCAGAATGAAGGAAATCACTTTAATTTGTGGCCAAATCAAAGTGAAACTAAAGTTACTGATGAATATTCTAGCAGCAGTGAAATGCACATGGCAGCAAATCAGGATCAAACTTAACATATTTATACGATTTCTACATCACCAACTCAATATATGTCAGGTTCCCATGGCAACGTGATGCATCCAGTGTGTGATACTGTAACTGCTTCATTCAGTGGTTTTCCCTCAGGTGAGAATCTGTATCCTCATAAATAATAATCGGGAAAGACTTTGTTTATACGCTTTTACAGTCGATTTAAATCAGTAACTCTGAACTGAACCAGCAGGGTTCCCACGCGTCCTGGAAAACCTGGAAAATGATTGACCAATTTTCCAGTCATGGAAAACATATGGAAAATAATAAAAAAGGTCAAATGTCCTGGAAACGGTGAACTTATCCTGGAAAAAAATGTATCCTCCCCCTGTCAATGCAAACCGGTTAAAAGTTATGTGCATGCATGTGTGTTGTCCCCTTATCTTCTGGGCGACATTAAGGCATATAATATATATAGTAACATATATATATAATAGCGCTTCTCTGCTTCTAGCCGGCGCAGAGCTCCACGTGACGCTACCAGCCAATCAAATCTGCGTTTCTGCTTCCAGCAGTTGTGCAACTCAGTTCTTCCACTTGACTTTGTCGCTACATTTAGCGACTTTTCAGACCCTGTTAAGGACTTATCGCATAGAGACAAAACTAGGGACTGTAAGTTGAAAAGTGTGGCTAGTGTTGGTCCACCAGTGTGAGGGTTTTCTGTCCCGTGGGCGGCCACAGGCTCTTCTCTGTCCTCCGTGGAGTGACAGCAGAGGAGAGTTCTAGTGGGCGTGTCGGTTCCTGATTGGCTGTGAGCTGCAACATCTGTGATTTCAGCACAGCAGCAGTTTAACAGGTAATCTGAATGGAACACGTTTCACTCAGTAGTTCACACCTGTTTTATTGTCTGACACAAATAAGTGAATGAAAACAGCATTAGGAATTCTGTTGTAATACTATGTGCACAGATAGATGGAGAGAAGAAATTAGAGAGATTAACCACTTTTCATGTCAACTTAATCTCGTTAATTTCCAATAAAAGTAGTTGTCAACAGAGTGAGATGTGCACAGAGACCTCAGGGAAGAGGAGAACCCTGACAATGAGAAGACTGGAACTATGACATATAAAATCACTGAGCAACTTTTTTGAGGAGCATTTTTATTAGAATGACATTGCTTTGTTTTATATTGACCTTATTGCACTGCAGGATAAAGCTTTATTTTGATATTTTAGTTATATTTATGGCAATTTATGATTTGCTTGGGTATTTTGATTTTAATTATGTTTGAGAAATGCAGGTGCCAGATGTGTAAAAAATCTGAGTTGTGCAGTAAACCGTCATGTTTTTCAGTGACTTATTGAAAATATACAAATATTTTTAAATGAATTGCACCAGAGAAAGTTGAGCTGGGAATTACCCAGTTGAACACTGTAACTCCAGTTTGTCATGCTAGTGAAGCGCTACGCTGTAATCTGTGGGTGGGTTTGCATTATTCTATGATACATTTGTCATAATTATTTTTCATAGATAAATTATAGCCTTAGACTGCACATCAAATGTCTGAGTAATAAATATAGAAACAATCTGGGTAAATGCAAGTTGCAACTGCAGTAAAGAACACTTCCAAAGAATGAGGGAGATGGGAATGTATTAGTGTATGACGTGATAACGTGTGTCTGTAGCGGCTGAAAATGTCCTGGAAAATAATTTCAGGGAAAGAGTGGGAACCCTGACCAGGTTAGCTCCACCATGTTACCATGGTGATCTAGGAGAGAGCCACCTTCGTGATACTGAAAACAAAACATACGTGTTAACCCACTAATCTGACTTGGTCGTACAGCCCTCGGATGTGGTTTATACCTCTGCTTACTGAAACCACATCTTAGTGCACAACAGACTGCCAGAGTACTGACAGACAAGTCTGCTAGGCTTCTTCAAAAATGTGTAAATCATCTGTATTCTGCTTTCATGAATGAATAAGACAGATTTAATGAAGCAGTGTCGGCAGGTTGAGTCTTTGACATATCTAACAATTTCAAATGTTTGTAGAATCTATAAAACCATCGACATGTGGAATGTAGATTTACTGTTCTAGCATCGTGGACTAGTTTTCCCTTTGATTATGTAAATGGAAAACACTGAAAACAAATGGATTTTTGTGTACAATACTGCATGCTTTCTGCCTGCCGTATTAGTTGATCTTCACCGTTTTTGTTTTGTTTTTTTGTACAGGATGTGAGTGACAGAATAGAAAAGGAGCCGCTGGACGGACCAATCGTGAGGCAGCTGGAGAGGGGAGGGAGGGCTGTTGTCAAGGGTGACTGGAGAGAGCACATCACGGTGCCACTGCAGACAGGTAGGAAACTGGTTCAAATATGCAAATGATCTCCGATACAAACAGCTGCTGACTCCTCTTATAACAGTTTACTTGTTTGTTGTGTTGTTTAAAATCTATTTTTGGTATATTTTTGATAAAATTGGGATAAAATTCAGCTCAGAGTCAAAAATCATGCCCAGGTTTTTAATGGATTGTGCTGGTTTAAAATCTTGTAGTTTTGATAAAAGTTTCCCTCTTTGGCTGTCAGGACCTATAACTAACTAGAACCTCAGTTTTGTCGTGGTTGAGCTGTAGGAAGTTCACTGCCATCCATGACTTAATGTCTAAAATGCAGCTACAAAAGGTTTCTATTGGCCCTGTGTCATCGGGAAACACAGCAATGTAGGGGCTTCAGTTTTGCTCTCCACACAGTGACTCAGCTCCTATTTTGGTTTCTAACTGGTTGGAAAAGTGCTTTTATGTGCACACGGCTGCACTGAATGCTGCATCCTGTTACTAGGAAATATTAGTGTGTGTAATTACAGGAAGTCTGATGCTTCCTGTCAGTAATGCATCTGCTGAGTGTCTTTGCACTTAGTTTTATTGACAATTAAAGCACAGAAAGCTGTGAAAACACACACTGATGAGTTGTGATTATTATCTGTGTGTAGCATGTTTTATTAATAAAAGACTACATTTAGAAAAACTACTTTCTGCCTTGATAAAATCCCATGAATCCCTGTCAGTCATTTCAAGATTTCAAGACCAGATTTGGATGTTTAAAATCATGCATCTTACTTTTGTGTCATTTTTTTTCTAAACTTGCACTGATCAATTTCAGCTCCAGTTACAGGATGAAATGTAAAACTGTTGGATTTCGTGTTTTTGTAAATGATTCATCGTGTTTCATCTTTTTCTGTGTTTTGCAGATTTACGGAAATTTCGCTCCTATAAGGGCGGGTCAGTCAGAGACCTGATGCGTGCAATGAGGAACAAGGTAAGAGCGTTTCCTCACATAATAGTCTACCTTTTCTTCAAAATTAAGGGTCATTCCAGAACTGGAGGACATTTGGGCTTCAAAATTTCTGAAAAATAAACCTTCTCTTTTACAGTTTTCTGCTCCATATTCATCAATAATAGGTAATAAACTATCAAAGGCTTGATTGGCTCAGCTTCCACATCAATGGCAGCATTTTTATTCCATGTTTTCTGTGTTGTTTGCTAACCCTACTCTAATCACAGTAACAGGGTTGCTAATCCATGCTAATGTGATCTTTTTCTCAGCAGTAGAAGCTAGATATTTAGCTGCTGTTACTGCTGACCAAGAGGACAAACTGACTGATGGAAAACAGTCCAAAGAATTAGTCTGATCCTGATAATATGAGGTAGAGTGAGACATTCAATCAAGGCTGACAATGGGATGGAAAGATGAAAAATAGAAGAGAGGACATAGCTTTGCTCTGTTCATTCTTGAGGAGAGCTGTTTGATGATGTTGATGACAAAAACAAGACACGTAACAACAGAAACGGGACAGAAAATGACAAAAACAAGACACAAAACAACAAAAATAAGACAAAAAATGACAAAAATGAAACAGAAAACTACAAAAGCAAGACACAGAGTGAGACATTCAATCAAGGCTGACAATGTTCTGAAAATATGAACAATAGAAGAGAGGACATAGCTTTGTTCTACTCATTCTCTAGGAAAACTGTTTGATGATGTTAATTCCAGTGTTTCATGTGATTCACTGTTTTCTTCTTCTACCAGCTAAAAAGGTTCTGCTAACAGAGCTGTTGTGGGACACACGTTCCATGCATGATAATTATTATTTAAAATATGTTGATTAAAAATAATGTTCCCACAATTACAAGAGACATCAATGAAAAAATAATACCAAAAAGAGGAAGTTTAAGTTTCCTTTTAACTCTTTTATTTGAGATTCAATCTGGTCATTATTTTTAAAGGTATTTTCAAACCTTCTTTTCTCAAATTTTTTTTTGTTGTTGTTGTTTTAGATTTGATCTCAGGACAAGTACATTTACACAACAACTGCATGTTTTAGTATTTTGTACATGGATTATTTAGGACGTAAAATGTCCTCCAGTTCTGGAATGACCCTGAAACTGTTTTCTGATCTGATTGGTGTTAACCTTCCCTCAACAGAAACATCATTATCGAGAGCTGCCTGCCGAGGTGCAGGACACTCTGGGATCCATCCCTGACGACTTCATCTCCTACTTCACTTCCCGTTTTCCCCACCTGCTGATGCACACCTACCTGGCCATGCGGACCTGTGCAGCGGAGAGGCCTTTCCTGCCTTACTACTCCACAGCAGAGCAGCACGCAAAAACACCGGCCCAGTCTGCACAACACGGGCCGCAGAGACAAACCGAGCCATGCACTCAGCACCTGCCAACACACACATCGCTACCTTCCTCACAACCCCCAGAACCGACACATTCGTCAGCGCCTGAGCAGCTCCGCCACACGGCTCCTGCTGAACCAGAGCCTGAATCACCACAGTTCCCGGTTCAGACGGTGCAGCCAGCAGAACCAGCACCGTCCACACAGACTGATTTGCACAGTCAAACGGTGACGTTGGCCTCGGAATCGCAAACAGAACCCAGTCAGCCTGAGACGCCCACGCTGACAGATCCTCCCACGCTGGAGCCGGAGTGACTAGAGTCGGGTGGATCCGGCACAGACGGGAGCGTCGCCTTAAAGAGCGTAAACCTAGAGGGCTTCTGCTGCTGTTCTGTGAGCTGGCGAGGACCGGGCCTGCAGTGCCCGAGATCCGCTGCCAGATTCAGCAGCTGCACCCTCATTTAAAGTGCCTTCTGCTGACCTGAAACGATCCCAACATAAATCTGCCTCCGCTGACGAGGAGTCAGGCAACCGACGGGGAGTTGTTGGGTATTTTCTTGTAGCTGGGCTAAGCAAAGAGAATTTTAAAAAATTTTATTACAGCATGTCCAAAATAATGTTTGTCCCAAAAATATCTGGGCTCAGCTGTGGGAAACATGTCCAGGTAAAGTGGAATGTTTTGGGTAGAGTTCTCGTGCAATGTTGTGTTTTTCCCAGTGAGCCTGATCACTGCACAGATACTGTTTGTATATTTTTGTATAGACGGATGCAGAATTTGGATCATTGATGATAAATCACCTATTGTGGCCACTGTGCCTTTTTTTTGTTGTTGTTTTTTTTAAACATCACTGTGCTGTATGTGTACAGATCTTTAAATCGACTATGCTAAATGTGCTTGATTCCAGTTAATGCTGCTAGACTGCTTCTCTTTTGTCAATCGAGACTACGGTGCCGACTCGGTGGGAGTGGACCATCCCAAAGGGGGTTCAGGGTGGAAGACAGGAGGTAATTTAATCATGTTTATGTAGTCAAATGCGAGTTTAGAAGTCAGGCTGCATAATAACTTTTCAAACGGTGTCAAAGTGAAGTGAATGACTTGCACATTAAATTCTATTTTTTTTATACTAATACTTTGCTTGTTTGTTGATTTTGATTTTTTCTGCATCTCAGGAGGTTTTAAATTCAGTCTGTTAATTACATTAACATTATTAAGTTGGGTAAGTGTGTGGTTCATCGCACTGACAAACATTTTATTTATCTAAAATCAGATGTCAGGATGCAAACTTGTGAATACAAATGAAACAAAATGCATTTCTTTTTCAGAAAGTAACCGTCGAAACACTTCAGCGAAATGGAAATCATGCTAGTTACAGTCAATCAGTTTTATCTGTGTACAACTCAAACCAAGAGATTTGGGATGAGTTAATGTAATTTGACTTAAAGAATTGAAAGCCAGTCAAGGATTCACCGTGTTCTAATCAGGATATGACTAGTTGTTGAGACCAGGAACCAAAAAGGGAAGAAATCTTTGAGTCTCTGTTCTGCTATCCTACCCAGGATAATATAAACTGCTTGTAGATTAAATGGGACATTAGCATATGCCTTTAGATGAGCATTATTCTGCAGTTTATTTAACAAAACTATGTTGATGATGTAGTTATTATACACTGCCCATCCAAAAAATAAGTTGCACACTCTAATATTTCATTGGACCCCCTCTAACTCTGAGAACGACACACATTCACTGTGGCATCGTTTTGATAAGCTTCTGCAATATCACAGCATTTATTTCTGTCCAGAGTTGCATTAGCTTTCTACCAAGATCTTATATTGATGATGGGAGATTCAGACAAAGTCTTCTCCAGAACATCCCAAAGATTCTCAGTGGGGCTGAGGTCTGGACTCTGTGGAGGACAATCCATCTCATGCTCCCTGATCCACTCATTCTCTATGTGACCCCATGAATCCTGGCATCATCATCTTGGAACATGTCCATGAACATCAGGGAAGAAAAACTCCACTGATGGAAAGACCTGGTCCTTCAGTATCTTCAGGTAGTCAGCTGACCTGTTCTACTGAGTTCTACTGTTGATTTCCTACCATCATCTAAGAGTTTGTTCTGACCACAGATGATGGTTCTCCACTATCCTTCAGGTTTTAATAATGTGTTGGATGGTTCTTAACCTGATTTCAGTAGTTTCAGAAATCTCCTTAGTTGTTTTCTTTGCTTGATGCAGGCCAATAATTTGACCCTTCTGAGAGATTAACATCCTTTCCATGACCACAGGAAATGTTTTCCAACATGTTGTTTAAGAAATGAGAAGCTCCTCACTGCATCAGCTAGAGTTAAATAAGTTGTTGCAGCTGAAACGTATTCATCACTGCAGTAATTATCCAATGGAAGGGTCTTATCTATTTTCTTAAATAAATCAAAATGGAAACTTTTTTTTTGGACAGGCGGTGTATATGCTTCTACAAAACACAACTTGTGTTTTTTAAAATAGGAATTGTGGCACTATTTGTACAGTGGTGGTGTTTTTACTCTCCACAGTACAGAGGTGTATTCAGTGTTGGGTCGTTTTAGCTCATCAGTTTTTTAGAATAATTTCTGCTTTACAGTTGATTTGCCATCTGACATTTTTAAAGCATAAAATATTAATATTTATGAGAGTATGTGTGTCTTTTTAGCTTTATATATGAAATACTTTCAGAGATACATTTTCTTTCAAATGAGCATGAAAACGATTCTATAAGAAGTTTTTAAAAAGTAAGATTTTCTTAGTTGTATATGAAGAACCATTTTGAAACTCTGTTTTTTATGCGGATCAGATTATCTACCAATATTTGTGTTTTTGTCAAACCTGCTCAGTCAGTTCTTTCTTCATTTTTTGACCAAGTATTTAATATTAAAAAGTATTCCATATAACTGCATATGGTTCAGAAAATACCTCTACATTATACTTTTTTTTTTATCGTTGTGAGCTCAAAGATGGGACTTTTCATGATGGCTTTAATTTTTAAAAAATTCTTCGTCACTGATAATCAAAGATTTTCTGATCTACTTGTCCAATATTGCAAATTCTGAATCAATGACATGATGAGAAATAACAGAATATTTCAGGTTTTTATCTTTAATACTTCCTGAGATGTTGTTGTTCAAACAGTCTCAAGTTTCCAGGTTCAGGAAAATGTGCTGGAAGTAGGTTGATGGGCATTTTTAGGAAAAAATGACCACAGATGCCAATTTAAATTCAGGATAAAATTTGAAGCATATCAGAGATTGCTGACTGATAATTAGAGATGGAATAACCCTGTTTTTCTCTGGGTAGCATTAAAACTTCATGTCCAGCTGTCGTGACATTTTTTGTTTCACTTCCTGATTGATGCCAAGTATAGCTTAACATTTCTGTAATGTGGAGATAAACAGCACTGTGCTGCTCAAACTGATGACTTCTGCTTTTTTTTTTCTGCCTTGCTATTTCCATACCCTGACTATTGACCCCATCAGTCAGACTCACTGTCCTTTAATACATAAAATCCTCTTTCTGTTTGCAGATCGGTACACAGTTAAACAATCCTAATCCTGCAAAGCTCTTTTCTTTTAAATGCACATTATAATAGCACTGAAGGAGCTCCCAGAAACTTGTTTTGTTTCACCCTTTAATTGTTCTCTAAACTCCAGGGGCTTTGTGGTTTTTGTTCTCTGTTGCATAGCTGCTTAGATGCTCAATGCAGTTTTCTTCATCAGTGATTCATAACTAACACAATGGACCTCAGCTAAAGAAATAAACTTTCTCTCCTGAATCACTGTGACTTTAAGAGCTCTGTTAAAAATAGTGAGACATTTAGAGCCTCTACTTTTGAATGCAGCCTCATATTCTAGTGTTACTGCCCCTTTTAATGTTGCTCTGCTTTGGGAGGAGCTTTCATTGGTGCTTGCATTTCCCCAAAACCGAAACCTGAAAAGCTGAGCAGTGGAGCAGCAGCAACATTCCAGAGATCATCGGAGTTCATGAAGTCTTTTTCCATGTTTGACTGCAGTCCAGAGCACAGAAGGTAAGAAAAATGATCAACTCTAAACCTAAATGTTTAGAGGTGTAAAGTTTTGTGTTCTGTGCTGATAGTTTTACCTAACTTTGGTCATAGAAGTTTCTGGTAAATGTGCAGCTTTGATCTGGGAGAAAAAAGCAGAATTTGTAAATTGTCATCACTTCTGTATGCACAACTGTATTTCCATTAGATATCAAAACAAATAATGCAATTACAACTTGCATTTTTTTCCCCTTTTGTGCAGTTGTGCAGTGTAATTAAATACAATTCATTTTCATTAGTTGTACTTAAGCAAATCAATCTCATGCCATGTTCTACTTGTATCTTACTGGTAAAGATTGAACTTGTGTAAAATACTATTCACCCTCTTATCTGTAAAATGTATCGTCATAAAGAACAAAACAAGCCATTTTTCTGTGCTCATGTAAAGCTCACCTTTAATAGATGTGTGACTGTTACAGGGGCTGCATAGCGGCTCGGTGGTTTCCACTGTTGCATCATAACTAGAAGATCTCCGGTTTGCGCTCCAGCCCAGGATCTTTCTGCATGGAGTCTGCATGTTCTTCCTGTGCATGGGTGGGTTTTCTCCAGGTTCTCCGGCTTCCTCCTGTGAATGTGACTGTGATTGTTTGTCTCGATATGGTGCCCTGTGACAGACTGGTGATCTATCCAGGGATCCAGGGTGTCCCCTGCCTTCACCCATGTCAGCTGGTATAGACTCCAGCCCCCCAGCAGCCCTAATGAGGATAAAGCGGTGTATAGATAATGGATGAATGGATGATTGTTACAGGGAGCCACTACAAACATATGATGATCCTGTAGAATGCGATACATTGTTGAACATTAAACCACCAAAAAGTAGTATAAAGTAGTAAAAATGATCAGCAGCAGAATGCAGCATAAACATTAATATTAATCCAAAAACACTGACAGGAAACATCTTACTGCACTTTTAGTTTTGATACCTAAAGTAACTTTTGTTGAGAATACTTCCATACTTAATTAAGGTTAGCTGGACTTGTACTTGTGGTGAAGTATTTTCATACAGTGGTATTTATACTTTTCTTTAAGTAAAGGCACTGAGTACAGCTGACACCACTGCTAATGTAATGTTGGAATCTTTATTTTTATATTACCTATGAATCTCATGACTACATCTACATAAAAATGTGTCACTCCTCCCATCAGCTATGCAGGGTGTAAGCATGATTGATTACCCACAAAACTGTGTTTTTAATTCATTCATTCATTGTCCTGAGAGAGCCCAAAGGCAAACACAAACAGGGCAGACAGATTTTGATAATCACAGCAGCTTTAATATAACTGAATGGATGAGGAGAAAACAATCTATTTAATGCTTTGAATTATGCTTTTATTTTTCATTTTTTACTTCCTCCTATGACCATTTAAAATTGTCAGGGTGGCAGCTGAATATCTATATATATAATTTAGCTAATATCTACTATCAGTCAGGGTATAAATCTAAGTAATTATGCTGAATAAATCCAACATAAAATGTTATTTTGCATAGATTTTGGCATGAATGTTTCAGCACAGTGATGGTACCAGGAAAGATCAAATGAACTAATGCAATCTGTTATTCCAGCTTCATCACAAGCTCGTTCAACAAGTTCAAGAATGCAAGATAACAATAGACTGAATTTCACAGTATAATGTTTTCTTTTGCAGATGGAAGATGATGATCAGTAAATGCCAAGACTGGTAATGTGACAAAAGGAGGAAGGACATCATGGGTAAGTAAAGTTGGTCTCTATGAGATGTCCTTTTTTAGAAATATGTGGTAGTTTGATTTTTGTGTTGTCTCAATGTGTTATTTTTCTTCTCCGCTTTCAAAATGTGAATTCATGGCCTTATACACAATAAATACATAGAAATTGTATTGCTTTTTTTTCAAGTTAAACTTTATTTTTGCAACATGCTTTTAAAAAGTCCCCAGTCAGTATTTTTATGTTCACAATGAGTCAGATGAGTGAGTAGGATCACTTTACCTTCAAACTCTGCAGATACTCTTAGTTATTAAAAAAACACACTTTAGCATCTTTCAGGACATTACTGTGGTTTTGATTCATTCTCACTGTTCTTTCTAATTCAACTTACGCTACCAGTCAAAGGTTTGGACACACCTACTCCTTTAATGGTTTTTTTCTTTATTTTCATGACTATTTACATTGTAGATTCTCACTGAAGGCATCAAAACTATGAATGAACACATGGAATTATGCATTAAATGAAAATGTGTGAAATAAGTCAAAACATGGTTTATATTTTAGATTCTTCAAAGTAGCCACCCTTTGCTTTGATATCAACTTTGCACACTCTTATCATTCTCTGGATGAGCTTCATGAGGTAGAACCTGAAATGGTTTCCAACAGTCTTGAAGGAGTTCCAGAGATGCTGAGCACTTGTTGGTCCTTCTACCTTCACTCTGTGGTCCATCTCATCCCAAACCATCTGGATTAGGTTTAGGTCAGGTGACTGTGGAGGCCAGGTCATCTCCATCATCTCCTTCTTGGTCAGATAGTCCTTCCACAGCCTGGAGGTGTGTTTGGGCTCATTGTCCTGTTGAAAAATAAATGATAAAGGATGCTGTGGTAGCCACGCTGGTTGAGTATACCTTCAATTTTGAATAAATCCCCAACAGTGTCACCAGCAAAGCACCCCCACACCATCACTCCTCCTCCTCCATGCTTCATGGTGGGAACCATGCATGTAGAGACCATCCATTCACTTTTTCTGTATCGCACAAAGACACAGCGGGTGGAACCAAAGATCTCAAATTTGAACTCATCAGCCCAAAGCAGAGATTTCCACTGGTCTAATGTCCATTCCAGGTGTTTCTGGGTCCAAACTAATCTCTTCTGCTTGTTGCTTTTCCTTAGTAGTGGTTTCTTAGCAGCTATTTGACCATAAAGGCCTGATTGGTTCAATCTCCTCTGAACAGTTGATGTAGAGATGTGTCTGCTACTAGAACTCTGAGGCATTTATCTGGGCTCTAATCTGAGCTGCTGTTAACTTGCCATTTCTGAGGCTGGAGACTTGGATGAACTTCTCCTCAGCAGCAGAGGAGACTCTTGGTCTTCCTTTCCTGGGGAGGTCCTCATGTATAGTAGGAAGGTTAAGCCCAAAAAATGGACTTTTGACTTCAAGTCATGATGCAAATGTCCCCTTTGGCATGGAAGTACCTTAGGGTCATACAAGTAAGTTTAACAGTTGTCAAATAGGGCTGTCAGCTGTGGACCAACCTGACTTCTGCACAACACAACTGATGGTCCCAACCCCATTCAGAAGGCAAGAAATTTCACAGATGAACCTTGACAAGGTGCACCTGTGAAGTGAAAACCATTTCAGGTGACTACCTCATGAAGCTCATCCAGAGAATGCCAAGAGTGTGCAAAGTTGTAATCAAAGCAAAGGGTGGCTACTTTGAAGAATCTAAAATATAAAACATGTTTTGACTTATTTCACACTTTGTTGTTTACTACATAATTCCATATGTGTTCATTCATAGTTTTGATCCCTTCAGTGAAAATCTACAATGTAAATAGTCATGACAAAAAAGAAAAAATGTTAAATGAGAAGGTGTGTCCAAACTTTTGACCGGTAGTGTATTTGTAACAGCAACAGGCATCTGTTTTCAGAAAAAGATGGTTTATTAATAATACATGTGATTCTGTTTTTTTTTGTAAATCTATTTATTCTTTGTGTCTTCTCACCGTTCAGCTGACCAACCTGAGCAGTCACCCAAGAACTGGAGTGAAACTCATGTAAGCACCTGGCTACGATCCATTGGGGTAAAGGAGCCATACATAGAAAAGCTCTATGAAGAAGAAGTAGATGGACAAATCCTCCTCACGCTGAATGAGGACTTTTTGAAATCAAAGATTTCCATGAAATCTGGTCCCGCTCATTTGATTATTCAAAAACGAGATGAGCTTCTCAAGGATCAGCAAAAGAGTCAGGAGAAGAAAAAGCCCTCTAGTGGGAAAAAAACTGAGGTGGAGCAGAAGAGCAGTCAGAAATCAGTTCCTGCAACAAGCGAAGATCCTCCAACACAGACCCCTGTCAGCAATCAGGAAGTCTTTGAGAAGAAAAAATGCAATCTGATTTCAAAGGAAGACTGCAAACCCCGACCATTTGATAAAGAAGGGATTGATTTCATATATGTAAAGCACAGAGTCCTGCAGCCGGAATCTGGTGCTTTTAATCTGACATCTCCATGCCATGAATTTAAATCTCTTTCAGTAGCTGCTTCGTTGGACCGCACAAGACTCCAAGCTAAGTTCGCCAAAGAGGTTCTAAAATTTGCGACTGGCTGTATGAATATCAGATCCAATGGTACAATACACTTTGGTGTGATGGACAGCAAGGAGGATGCAGAATATGTGCACGGTGAGATAACTGGTGTCCCAGTGAAAGAGAAGGACATTTATGTTGATGCTTTGGACTACATTGAGAGGTGCTTCTCCTCTGACAAGGAGCATGTACGCCAGTGTGTGCGACCACCAAGGTTCATTGAGGTTATGGATCAAAGTGAAGAGAAGAGGTATGTGGTGGAGGTTGACATTGTGCCCTCACTCAGTATTGTTAGGGGAAAGGTGTATGCAGTCCGTTTGCCAAATTTCAAAGAGTCAACCAACAAAGTAGAATTTGAGAAAGAAGTGATTCTGCGAAGGGTGGGTTCAAAAACAGAACCAGTGAGCGACAAAGATTTAAGTGATTTTTACCAGCGAGTCAAAGATCGGGATGCTCAAAGAGATGAAGCAGAGAAAAATCAGTTCCTGAGCGCTCCTGGGATCTGCCAAGACCTCGGAAGGAAGCTAACAATGCTAATGACAAGTGGAAAGAAATTCATCGAAACAGAAAAATGGTTCATACTCGTCACCAACAAATTCAAGCCTGATGACCTCTGCAACATTGACTGGCTGCTTAACATGAACATATTCTGCGTGTTTGATTTTGATCCAGACTCAAAGATATCAGGTCTCTGCAGTAAATACCTTCAGCATCATGCTGCCAACATGCATTTTCTGCAGAGCTACAGGATATCTGGCGGCACAACCATCAAGGAATTCACAAGCCACTTGCATCTGTTTGATCAAACTAGTTGGATCTTCTGTAATGGCCGCACTGACTTCAAAGGAAACGAAACTCCGTGTGATGAGATGACTTGGATCAAGACCAAGATGACGCTCCTGCGGGAATCTGTGTCTTTAATCTGTAAACAAATCTTGCCAAAAGGCACATTCCAGGTCATTTTTCTTGTCACGTCACCAGTTGAGAAACCACTCTTGCACACCTTTTATGAGTTTTTCACAGACATGGAAGGCCATGAAGACATCATCTGTATCTGCGAGTCAGAGAAAAACTTCCAGAAATGGCAAAGCTTTGCAGAAGGTTCATGTGGAAAAGAAACTGTCGACAATTCCAGTGTTGTTGGGATGAAAATGAGTCACATTAATGCAACTCTGCAGCATGTACAACCCATGAAAGCATGTGCCAGCAAGCACTTGCCAGTCTTTGTGAAAGGGAAATGTCTGCTTGAGACAAACGAAGAGGAACAGATGTATTCTCTGGAAATCCTGACTGTCAACCACTGTGATGAAACAAGCAAAGACTTCATCGATGAGGAGAAAGCAAACATTGAAAGCCAGTTCCTCCGTGGTGGGGGAGTGACCTGGTTGAACTTCTGGCTTGCTGAGCACAAGTATGTTGGAGAGGTAGTTGAAAGAGATGCCTATCATGAAACATCCAGACTTCTCAAAGATGCTTTGAAAAATTATGCAGATCAGACTCCAGTGAATATTATAAACATCTACCATCACCCAGGAAGTGGTGGGAGCACAGTGGCAAGACAAGTGCTGTGGAACAACAGGGAAGATCTGAGGTGTGCAGTTGTGAAGCCTTCACACTCAGCTGCTGTTGTTGCTCAACATGCAGTTGAACTAAGACAATATGAAGAAACAGATCCACAGTGGTGTCTTCCTGTGCTGCTTCTCATTGAAGACTCAGACAAAGAATATCTAGATGATCTCAGGAATGAACTAGAGGTTGCCATTAACAGCAAACAAATCCAGTATGGAACTCTGTGTTTCATCTTGTTGAGCTGCAGACGTTCCCATGATCCAGAGACAAGATGCAACGAGTCTCCATTAAAGAATGTGGCTGTCACTCATAAACTGTCTGCTCAAGAGAAGAGAAAGTTTGCAGGAAAACGAAAGGAACTTGAGGAACTCGGATATGAGCCTGAATTCATCCTGACGTTTGTTTTGATGAGTCAAGAATTCTCTGTAGATTACGTCCGACAGTTTGTGAAACATTTGCTCCAAGACATTGACCACCGATCTGTCGTCACTCGCCTCATGCACTACGTGGCCTTGCTGAACACGTATGTTCAAAACTCCTTCATCTCTCAGTCCCACTGTGAAGCTTTGCTGGACTTAACCATTCGGTTGGAGAGGTTTCGCCAGCATACTTTTGAGAAATCACTCAGTGATCAGGCCAAACTAGTCTTCTTACACCTCAGAGATGAGAAGACGCACATTAAATCAATCAGAATCATCCACCCTCTGGTTGCAAAAGAAATTCTCCAGCAACTTTGTGGAACCCAGCAGACCCAAAGCACTTTGGCGATGAACTTGCTCTGTGAGAATGTGCTTTTCGAGCACAGATTTGGAAGAGATGAGTATCTGACATTCTTGAGACATCTTTTTCTAAGGCGAGCCAGAATCAGCAAAGGGGATGAATATGATAGTTTCTTCTCTCCTCTCATTGATCATGTGCGTGAAAATGAGAAAAGCCCAGGCACAGCAATAGAGCTACTCAAGGAGGCATTCGAACGTTTCCACAAAGATCCATTCTTTGCACAACAACTTGCTCGTCTTCTTTATACTTACGAAAAGTTTGAAGAGGCAAAACACTGGGCAGAAACAGCAGCTAAACAGCTGCCCAACAACTCCTACATCCTCGACACAAAAGGGCAGGTCTACAGGAAATGGTTCCAGGCCAAATGCAAGGCCATTGACAACATGCCAAAGACACCCCAAAACACAGCTCATGCTGTGGAGACTGCACTGAAAGCCCTGGAGTGTTTTCAAGAATGTGAGAGAGCAGCTGACGCTGATATGGAGAACATGAATAGTTCAGGTTACTTCTCTGAAGTTGAGGTTGGGTGCAGCCTGCTCAAACTGATCTCCTCATTGCAAGTGTTTGCAAACAGAGTCAATGGCCATTCTGAATGCATGAAGTACCTGTTAACTGATTACATTCCTGAGGAAGTTGAAGATGCCTGGCAACCATTTCATGACCGTTTGAAAAAACTTCACAGGACGATGCAAGATGCTTTGGAATGGATCTCAGAGGACCTCAGTTACTGGCAGACAGACATTGGTGAAGATGAAGAAGAGACACCTGAAAGACCAGAAGAGAAGATATGCCATCCGCTGACATGGTTGACTAAAAAATCTTCTGAGTACGGGAAGTACTTCAGTGAAGCATATTCTACTGCACTTCTACAACAGGGGAAATCCATCCCAGCCAACCTAACTCCTTTCCAGAAACGCATGATCATCTACCATCTTGGTGGTGGAAACATCATATCCATCCTCTCCAAGCTGACTGACCAAAGTAACGGAGTAGGACTCTTAGAGGGTATCCTTTCTCTCTACCCCAGCAATCCAATAAAAGCCAAATTTGGTCAAAGGGATATCATCAATTACATCGTGTCCCACATCTCTCTATACTGTCTATCACCTCAAACTCCAAAGGTAGCTCCTCTGAAAGATCTGCAGGCACTCTGCTGTCAGTTCCCATCTGATAAAAGGAGATGTTTGCCAAGTGCCCTGTTCTTACTCACTTTGCTCTTCTGGCCAGAAGATTATGACTCAGACCGAGAAAAAGAAAGCAAATATGAAATTGTGCAGTCGGCTGTGGAACACCTGGAAAAAGGTTACTGGACCAAGATGAAAGACATTCCTCAGCGGAAGAGAAGGATTTACACCCATTTTTTCCTGGGAAATGGAACTGGGTTGGATAAATTTGTCCACAAGAGAAAGTTTCAAAGAATCACAAAGGGGTTCTCAGTCTCTGAGAAACGCATGAAGTGGTTTCGGGGTGAAGCTCTGAAGATGCCTGAGATCACTGTGATGCTGAAACGTGTTTCCGGATGGACTGAAGATGGAGTGGTGTACCTGGAAGGCCCTCAGAAGAAGAAGTTCAGTATCCTGCCTATTTACGTACCCTCAGTGCCTCATAGTAATGAAAACATCACCTTTAACGTGGGGTTCACCTTTAGAGGCCCAGTGGCCTGCAACATCATCGTGAATGAGTAGTCTCTGTTTGCAGAATGACTGCATGTCGGCTAGCTGCAGCTCAGTCCCAATGTGCATCTTATCACCAGGAACAGGAAGAGATTACAAATATCAACCCAGACCATATGTCATTTTGTCATTCAGGCAAATATTTTTAAAAGGAAAAACTAAAATGTTGGAGCATGTTTTGTGATGTGAATATGTGGACACTGCACTGCTTTGTAAGCAGTGAGATGGTTGGAAATTTATATTTGTCAGTTTTTTCTTTCAATTTATGTGTGGTTTTTAAGTGAGCTTGAATGTAAAAAGTTACAGACCACAGTTATTGAGTATTTACAGTTATATTTGCCTGGCCTATGAACAAATAAGTAACCATTTAAATGTATTTTTACTGCTCTACAGCTCAAATGAAAACTTTTAAGTGCCCGTTTACATTTGTTACTAGAATGCCTTTTTTTTTTTTTTTTAAATCAGATTGTATTTTCACTTTAGACAGACTGCATTTATAACGCACCTTGAAAACATGCTTGGACTTTGCTAACTTGTTCACATTCTCAGAAAACTGAATGCTGCTAAACAGAAAAACAAAAACTTCCAACTAGCATCAAGAAAAGCAGCTTCTGTCTGAATGTGTGACTTGACTTTTGTATTTTCAAGGATAAATTGGGGAAGCAATGAATTAAATGCAAATGTTTTTAAAAATAGAAATAATAACAGTGTGTATCTGTGTTGTACAACATATTGAGCCAAAGAGCATAGTTGGTATATATGAGTATATGTACAGTATGTGTATACTAGCACATACTGATCTGCAGCAGTGTGTTGTACATCTGATATCCTGATTCTCTTAACACGGTGGCATGTGCACGCGCAGCAGCTCAGTACTCTCAGCTTTGCTGCATATGTGTATTTTATTACTTTTAATGTATTTTTACTATTTTTTAATGCACTGTATGTTTTACTGTCCACGTCTTTTAATGTTGACTTTTAAGCCAGTGCTACCAAAAAGAAATTTGTTATGTGGCTGGTCAAAACTAATTGCATAGTGACAGTAAGGATTCTTGGTTTGACTTGTAAACAGAAATATGTTGAAAAGTGTTTTTATAGCTTATGAACATGCTTCATGCAAACTTTGAGAATATATTTGTTTTGAGATAAAGCTGCAAATGAAACCTTTTACTGTCTATCCTTTTTTGTATTTTAAAATATTTTTAAAAATAATTTTAAGTGTAAGTGCAATAATTCCCAGTGTTTCAGTATGTTTTTGTATTACACAAGTGAGCAGCCCATACATTGGTGCTAAAATGGTCCGTGTATTTATCTGGCAATTGGATTTTCCGTTCTGAAACGGGTATTGAAAAACAAAAAACAAGTGGTTATTTGATTTTTGTTTTAAAATACAAAAATTAAAATTGAAATACAAGGCATTTTCCTTTTCATGATCAAAAATGGATATACGAAATTTTAAAAATGCTTTGATTTTCATTTTACATTTAGAATAACAAAAAAAATCAGTAAGAGACAGAAACAAAAAAAGGTCCGTTTTTTTTTTCTGAGACCGGAAGTGGTCATCAGCAAGTGCGGAGTCAAACGACAAGATTCTCAGAGGGCGGAGCCAGAGAGCAGTGATTGGTCAGACCATAGCTAGCGTATCTAGTCTTCTATATATATATCTATGGTCAGCACGTCTGTTAGCGTCTCTGGCTGCTGTTCATCTTGTTTTTGGAGTAAAACACGGTAAGAAGATAAATACTTCTAACCTGTAGCGTTGTTTTGTTGTACGTTGAGTCAGCGACTTGTGAAGAGTTGTGTTTTGTCGTGTTTGAGCAGTTGGTCCGGACGCATTAGCTAGCAAAGCGGCTAAGTTAGCTAGCGGGCTAATTAGCACAGGTGGCTAACTTACCGCTGAACACCTGTGTTAGTTGCTGCAGCAGCTGTCCTCATTATTAGAATGCATATCTCAACCTGTATTTCTCTGCTGTGTGTTTTAGCTTTTAAAAAAGTTATTTTACTTTAAGGTTAACTGAAACCCGTTGAGCTGCCCTGAAGTTTAACATTCAGCTGGTTTGAATAAAACCACCCTTAACATTGTGCAACATTACCTCTCTGAATCTCCATAATTTCATTAAATTCCTTCTCTCTTCCACTGCTCAAGTTCAATCCAGTATGTAAAATGACATTAATAGTGAATAAACTAACAACCAGCCATTGTATTTATTTGTTATTGCATGTATTTGTAGTAAAACATGAGTTGAAACATCCTACTTTTGGATCTAGAACTGCACAAGCCGTTCATTTTCAGTTACCTGACGACTTAAACTCCCCTTTTTATGTGAAGTTAAAGCAGAAAGTCTGAGTGAACAAAGAAAGTTGTTTATAATTTGTGATACCTGTTATCTCTGACTGAGGCTTTAGTTTTTGTTGAGCCGATTTACACGTAGAAACTTTGTTCAGGAAGATTTCTCAGTAGCTCAGAGGACAGGCTGCTTTTTACACAACCTTGTAAGAGAATGTCTGCCAATGCTTTCAGCAGAATTTAGAAACACAACACTTCCTAAACAGATATTTAGAGGCTGTGAGGTTGAACGTTTGAGAGTATATCAGTGTGTTTGTTTGTGGTCTTTCTGTTTCTAGGTGGAAGCTGAATTAGTGAGGATGACTCCTGCTCCTGTCATCTCTAAGCTCCTCACACATCTTTACCTGCACATGAGGAAAATCACTCCTGTAGAATGCAGGTATTTTTGTCATTATTATAAAAAGACGTTGCCTGGTGACCTGTTAGAAACCCATTATACAGAGTCAGCCAAAATAATGTTTACACACATCAGGAAAAGAAAAACTTGCATAAATATTTCAATACCAAATTTATTCAGACATCATGAGATTAATAAAAGTTATCTTTGGCCTCTACAATTACAAGAGGTGCTCAAAGTGGTGGCCACTGGCTTCCAGACATTTCTGTTGTGTTGTAGACGTCACTTGTTGATGCTCCATTCATGAGGGTAGCGCCATCTGTTGGGAAAACATTGTACAACAGGACACAGAGTTATCATGATTTGATCAAACTTAGAAAGAGGTATCTATATGTATAGAAGTACTTATACAAATGAAATATTTATAAAAGTTTTTCTTTTCCTGATGTGTTTTTACATTATTTTGGCTGATTCTGACTCTGTGAAAATGAGAACAAAACTGTCATTTAATTGTTGCTCTGAAAGCTTCTTTAGTGAAAACCAGCTGGTGTTCTGCTTTGAAACAAACTGCTGTTGAGGTCTGTGTTTTTAGGTTTAACCCCACAGTTTCTGAATGAACTGATAGTTTTTTTTTTTCCCTGATCAATGTGGACGTTATAATTGATGGTAACATTTACTGATCATATAATCAGCATGACAATATAACAGTATAACATTCTGACCACCTGACTAATACTGTGTTGGTCCCTTTATGCTGCTAAAACTCCTCTGACCCAGTGGTTCATCAGAACCTCTGGGGATGTCCTGTGGATTCTGTGGATCCTGTGGGTTGCAGGGTGGGTCCTACCTAGACCAGGCTGATCCTGGACCATCCCACAGATGCTCCATCAGATCTGGATGTGGGGAGTGTGGAACCCAGGTGAACAGCTTAGCTCTGTCGTGTTCCTCGGACCACTCCTGAGTAGTTTTAATTTGTCCTGCTGAGGGTGGCAGCTGGCATCAAGGACTGCTGTTGCCATGGAGACTAGGGGGTTGTTTCTCCTGCAGTGTTTAGGTGGTGGTACATGTCAAACATCCACATGAACATCAAGGTTTCCCAGCAGAACGTTGCATTAGAACAAGATGATGGATGTTGTTCTCTTCAGCTGTCAGTGGTCAGAATGTTGTGGCTGATCGGTGGATCTGTCTGCCTTTACTCTGACATCCAGAGTTATACAAAAGTGTAATATGTGTGCAGTGCAAAAGAGATTTACTTTATCGCATGCGGTTTTAGTGTTCCCATCAGAGAAAATCATATCCATATACAGATTTTTATTAATTCCAGGGCTGGTTCAGTAAATATTATTATA
Organism: Amphiprion ocellaris; assembly: GCF_022539595.1. NCBI lineage: Eukaryota > Metazoa > Chordata > Actinopteri > Pomacentridae > Amphiprion > Amphiprion ocellaris. Next base: position 29,218,577 of record NC_072784.1, read on the forward strand.
ATAACTACATCAGATAATTCTTTGTCACAGTTGGAATTTTGCAGACTGAGAGATGGTTGAGAAGGTTTCAGTTCTTGTTTTAGCAAAATATGTTGTAATAGAAGATCTTTATTGTCATTGTACATGAAATTATCTGCAAACCAGCAAAGTGCATCAGTCTGAGGTATCTAAAAATAAATAAGTGAAGAAAAATGCTTCTAAAGCCAATAATAAACAAAATATTTTGAGGGAATATTGTAAAAAGGAAAGAAAAGCTCCATTCTCACTCCTCTCAGGATAAACAGTCATTAAAATTGACTTTAAATTTAGCTTCAACACGAGATAAAAACATTTACTTTCATTACTGATATTGTCAAGTTTTAATAAAGTTCATGCTACTTTTCTAAAATGATGAAAGTGAATAAATAGTATTTCTGTGATCTGTGTTTGATTTGTGTCTTTTCTCCTGTCATCCAGATGTTCAGAGGGAGATGATGCCACATCTGGTCCAGCTGATGGAAGGTCTTGAAGTTCTCTGACTGGCCTCGACTGAAGATGGTCGTCTCACTGGATTTAAGGTTCAGATACTCAGTAACAAACTCCACCAATGAGCCAACAGGGAAGCTTTAGGTTTATTAAATGTTGCTATGAAGGTATCACTGTTTTTCTTTGTGAATGCAATGAGCTCCAACTGAAACTTGAATTAGAACTTAGAAGTAAATCCTTCCATCTGAAAGGATTTAGTTGCATTAATAACCTCATAACAGTCTAATTTTTATTCCAGTCTTGGTTGGAAATAGAATCTCTGTATTGATTCAGGTAAAAACTGAACTTCACAGCATGTTGGAGCAAAACAACCAGATGAAAACTGTGATGGTGTTGGATTGTCAGACCGTAATGTTGCAGCTCAAAGCAGCTTTTCTAGCTCAGTTCATTCTGACATTCAGCTATGAATCAACACAGCAGATGGTGATCCATGCTGTGGAAGTCTCACATCTCCTGATTTAATGGAGCTGCTTTGCACTTTTTACACTGTTTATTCACCAACACTTTATTTAATAAAAGTCCCATCTAGTTTTTATGAGGAATGTGATGTTTTAATTTCTCTGTGAATAACTGCAGTCTAATGCAACAGCTGGAGTTGTAACATCTGTCCTGATATTGATCATGAAATATTGATCAGAATACTTATGGTCAGCAGTCATCCCTGAAGTTTTACATTAAAATTGTGTGGAGGAATTTAGTCTCACAATCACAGACAATAAATATTATCTGAAAGTCGGGTTATTGTTGTTTATCAGCACAATACAAAAAGATTAATGTTAGAAATATTCCAGTTAAGACCCTAGAATATCATGATTTATGTAAATTTACCTCAATAATATGAATGTTCAGGTTAAGATTGTGCAGTGATATTTATTATGTAAGTTTAGCTGATTAAAGTTTATGACTCTGCACTAAAATATTATTTAAATTGACATCATTATTATAATATTTAGGGTCAGACCCTACAGTATTGAGATTAAGAAATCAAATATTCTATAAAATATAAATACGCTGAACTCATTTGGATATATTTAAGTGAGATTCTACAATATTCTTTGACACAAATCTATCTAAATCAAAATTTTAATCATTTTTACTCCAAACATTTACTGGACTGATTTAAACATTAAAATCACTCCTTTCTAATCCTCTGCTGTATGTTCAAACCTGAGGCCTGAAATAGAAACACACAAGTATCTGATTGAAGGAACTTCTGCAGAGTCCTGGTTCCAGAACATGATGATAGAATTATAGACAAACTTTAACAAAAGGTGCCTGAGAGTTTACAGGTTTTTATGTTAGATTTCTTCAGTAATTTAATGAGAGTTATCAGCAAAAATCAAGTGTTCATTTGATGAACTTCATTTCCTAAAACATCCAGAATTGGAGCTCATATGTTTGGCAGCTGTAAAGTTTCTGCTCCTTCAAAGTTCACAAGACAATGAATGAATTCCTAAAACACTCTCAATGCTGGAGAGCGTTTGATGCTGAAGCAGTGACCAGTTTTTCTGTTTCTTCTCTGGAGATGCACCAATGATGGACGTCTGCAGAGACTGAGAAAGAGTCTCACCACATCCTGACATGAGGATAAAGACTTTATTTGAAGACTACAATGAGAAAAACTATCAGACAGTCAGACGGCTGCATTCAAGGTGAGCTCTGAACATTTGATCTGAACAGGAATTCAATAACGCAGCATGAGCTTCATTCAGTCTGTAGCTGCTGAATTCATGGATGAATCATCTGGCACGTAGAGAAGAAGACCATCAAACATCCACGTCAGCTGATGGAGGTCCAAGAGTCTCACCAACAAACAACCTACAGAGTGAAGACCTCAAATCTGATTGGACGGCCTCCTATTCAGCCACGTGTGAACAAATGCCTCTAAGTTGATTTGTTTTCTAAAATAAATCTAGTTTGTGTTCTAATCTATGCCTGTGTGTTTGCTTCTTTACACTGCTGTTAACAGTTTAGGCTGTTAGACTGTTCCAGATAAGACAAGTACAAGATTCTTCAGAGCCGTTCTACCACGAGCCTGACAGGAAGAACTCCAACAGCTACTGAATGTTCCTGTGGTTCCCTCAAGGCTACAGGAGGAGTCCTACGAGGACAAGCCGGTCCACCTGATGGAGGCCAGTCGCTGTGGTTCAAAGCCAACACCGACTACGTGGACTTCTACTGGACCACACGGAGGCCTTCAAACCGGACCAACAAGTTCAGCGACTCCCCGACTCGTGGGTCTGAGGACGCCGCCGAGCCTCGGTCCAGCCGGCCTCCTGTCTGTGGGTGTTTGAGTGCTGAGAGGTTTGTGGATGCATGTGAACGTTCTGTGTTGAAACGGCAGCTTTGGACTCAGTAACGCCGGGAAAAACCAAGAGCTCCTTTATTTGTGACTTCCACTAAAAAAACTGATGAAAATAAGTTTGACAGGGTTCTTTTTTTGTTTTTTGTTTTTTTAAATAAAAAAAATTTCTTTGAAAATAAGTTTGCCAGGGTTCTGACTGATGACAGATTATTAAATAATGAAAATAATCATTTAAATATTCCTTTAAACAATCCTTTTAGGTCTACATTTCCTTTACAGTGACTTGGTATTTCGGGTGGAATATACCATTAAGCCCAACGTTCAAGGGTTCTGGGAATATACCATTAAACCAACCTTTTAGGTAAATGTTCCAGGATGTTGGGTAGAATATACCATCAGATAAACCTTTTAGGTCTACATTGGAGGATTTTAGAGTAGAATATTACTCCAAACCATCCTTTAGGTCTACATTTAAGGTGGAATACTCCTTTACACCAAGATTTTTTTTGGTCTACATTGAAGGATTTTAGGTGGAATATTCCTTTGAACGAACTTTTTAAGTTTATGTTCAAGGATGTTGGGTGGAATATACCATCAGACCAACCTCCAAGGTCTACAGTAGTGAATTTTAGGTGGAATATAGCATTAAACTCACCTTTTAGGTCAACATTGGAGGATTTTAGGTGGAATTTTCTTCAAAACCATCTTTTAGTCTACATGTAAGGATGTTTAGGATGGTATTTTCTTCCAAACCAACTTCTCAGGTCTACATCTCAGGTGGAATATTCCTCCATACTAACTTTTTTGGTCTACATTGAAGGATTTTTTCTAACACACCCTTTCAGATTTTAGGTGGAATATTCCTTTTAACCAGCCCCTCAGGTCTCTGAGGATTTTGGATGGAATACTTGGTTAAACCAACATTTTAGGTGCATGTCCAAGGATTTTTGGTGGAATGTTCCTTTAAGGTGGATGTGTGAGGACCTTGTAGGTGGAATACTTCCTGAAACCAACCTTGTAGGTCAACATTCAAAGATTTAAGGTGGAATATTCCTTTAAACCAACCTAAATTTCATGTTTTGATCATTATCAAGTGAGAAACCTCAATCCAGACTCCTCATAATGACATTTGAGATTTATGCTGCTGTTTCTTTGTTTAGTCCAGACTAAATGACAGAAATCCACAACTGTAATTTTATTTCAGGACTCAGTTATTAAATATCAAAACAATCCATGTGACTCTAAAAACTCAACAGCTTTACAAACTCTAAGATTAAACTCTCCACAAGGATCCAAAATAAGATGGACTTCTACATGAGAGCTTTAATTATTCTTCATCTACTTCCTGAAAAGTTTGGTCAATAAAAAAGACAAAAACTAATATTTTCAGCTGAACTAAAGACAGACTTTGTGATTTTTCTGCTCACATGTTGTGTTGTTGTAAACTTCCTCTTTCAAATAAATATCCTCCTAACCCCCTGGAAACCAGCGTTTGTCCTGTTTTTGTGTTGCTCCTCGGCGACCCTAGACAGCCGGGTTGTAATGTTTTTTGAGCAACACACCATAATATGACATTTTTACAATGATGGTTCTATTATGAAACCAGTTTGACATGTTCAGGTGTTCTTTGTGTGAAAACAGAGATTTCAGGTATCAGAAGCTGGTTTTCAACTTTCTGTTAACTTTCTGCTTCAACTTTAAACTAAATTTCCTTCACTAACCCAGCCCTCTGGACTTCCAGTAAGTTGTGCTCCTATTGGCTGTCCAGGTGGCTGCTTGGTGTTATCAGGAACACCTGAGCAGCTCAGTGTCTTCCTGCTTTATTTAGCTGCAGGCAAACATTTCCTCTGCTTCTCTTCACCAGTGAACTGGGTTTGGCTCCATTGCTTTAGTTTGTTCTTTAGGCGTTAGCTTGCAGCTTCCAGCAGTAAAATAGGCTTTAATGTGTTTCTTGGTGTGTTTTAGGGCTTTGTACTGGATAGTTGTCTTGGTAAATGTGGTTCTTTAGCCACAGTTAGCACATGGTGCTACTGTGTGCAGTGATTAGTGGATTTGGTGCAGCTGCGTTGTGTCTTTATCTTGGCTGTAGTGAGTCTTCAGAGGTTTTTGGTCAGACACATTCTGTATTCTTGTGAACTAACGTTGGTTGTCCAGAAGGTAAGAGTTCCTGTCCTGATTCTCTGTTCTCAGAGCTTCTCTGGTAGGCTGCAGGAGACTTTAGTGTTTGGGTTGTGCTAGTTTGGTTTTTGTATGGTTTCATTTGGACGACTATCTTGAGGCCCCTCCATGTGGTTTAGTGAGGTTTTCTGGAACAGTTCTACAAAGCAACCTGCAGCAGAAGAGACTTTGAGAGTTTTTAGGAAGTTCTGGAGAGCAGACTTTAGAGCAGCAGAAACATTTGTCAGCAGTTTGAGCAGGAGAAGGTGAGCTTCAGAGTAGAAATGAGGAGAATGAAACCTTCTTGACCCGTGTGGTGAGGTCCTGTACCAAGAGTTTGAGCAGGTTGTGAAGAGTCTGTAGTTCTTTAGTCTGAAAGCACAAGAAGAGTCGACTCATTAAAGGAGAAAACAGGAGATATTGTTGGATCTTCTGTCGCTCTGCAGTTTCCTTAGACTGAATATCAAGTTTATATTTTAAATTATTTCTCATGTGAGCCCAAGAAGACTTCAATAAACTCCCTCCATCCCCTGGATACAACATATTTTATTACCATGTTAAATCTTTTTTTTTTTTTTTTTAATGGTTTTGAGTTTTAATCATAGTTTTAGCGTAGTTTTTTCTCTTTGCTTGTTTAGTTTTGTCATCTGTGTAAAAGGTGCTAAACAAATAAAGATGAATTGATAAACTGAATAATTGACTAACTCATGATTGTGACAACAGAAGTATTTTCATTGTGATTTAAGGGTTTGTTTCACTTTTAAGGTTGGGGTTAAAATCTTGACAGAAAAAGAAGATTAAAGAAATAAACTACATAACAAAAAGCAATTAAATGAAGGGGGGGGAAATTAATACAGTAAAACTAAAAAAAAATTTGCTTAGAAAGTATTTTTTAAATGTGTAATTATCTAAAATATGTTTTGTATTTTTTTAAATGTTTAATATTATTATTGTTTAAAAAGTATTTTTTAAAGGTTTAATAATATAATTTAATGTTTTGTATTTTTTAAATGTTTAATATTATTCTTGTTTAAAAAGTATTTTTTAAAGGTTTAATAATCTAATTTAATGTTTTGTATTTTTTTAAATGTTTATTATTATTCTGGTTTAAAAAGTGTTTTTTAAATGTATAATTATCTAGAATATGTTCTCTGTAATTTTGAATAATGTTATTTTAAAAATTTTGTTTAATGTCATACGTACATGTTTTGTATCGTGTTTAATTATCTCATTCAATATTTTGTCAGTTTAATAAAAGTAAACTTTAAATACAATTAAATGATATTAAACTGACAAAATATTGAATGAGATAATTAAACACGATACAAAACATGTACGTATGACATTAAACAAAATTTTTAAAATAACATTATTCAAAATTACAGAGAACATATTCTAGATAATTACACATTTAAAAAACACTTTTCAAACCAGAATAATATTAAACATTTAAAAAAAACACAAAACATTAAATTAGATAATTAAACCTTTAAAAAGACAAAACATTTAATTAAAAAATTACATGTTTAATTAGAAAATTAAATCTTAAAGACAATAAAACTTCAAATAGGAATTAAACAGAAAATATAATGAAGCATTTAAAAAGAAAATTAAACATTAAAAGCTGGTAAAACATTTAAAAAGAAAATTAAACATTAAAAGCTGGTAAAACATTTAAAAAGAAAAACCTTAAAGATTTAATCGAAAAATTAAAAATTGGGAAAGAAAAA